>NC_091195.1:5682060-5982060 GCF_040958095.1 Procambarus clarkii | reverse complement strand
CATCATAGAGGGGGTCATGTTGGCAGCGAGACTGACCTCAAACATTCTGGTCGTGAATTGTGTCTTAGGAAGGACGGCTGCTAGTGTTGGATGTTTTTCCCCAAGGGCGGGTCAGACGTAGTTAGCAGGCGTAGCTTACCGAGGAACAATCGTAGATTTAATCACCACGAGAGTAGTCTTACAATTAGTTAAGGGAATTCATAATTAATTATATATAACTTTTTGTTTTGTTATTTTACTCTGATTCTTTTCATAAGTATAAGGAATTTCAGTGTCGTTAGGTTGTATGTGCACCTGCCGCCTCTTGTGTGCACGTATGTGTACATGTGTTTCTCGTGCGACGATCTGAGAGATTGTTTATACTAAGTTATCAACACCTGTTTCATCTTGGGCGCGCGGTCATAACTCTCGTCCACTTGGGAAGGGTACTGTCGTATGTTCACACATCTTTCGCTCCGCGCGGTGTTTATTGTGTTTACAGCGAGTGTGGGCTTGTTCTGATTTACTTTTTAATGTTCATTCGTTACATAGATCATTGTGTTGAAATTTGAAGTTAATATGACGCTCGGTGACAAAGTTACAGATATTGTATTATTTTGTGGAATTATATCTTTATTGGCAATTTGTTTGATTTTATATGTCCACTCAGATGTTATCAGAATGGAAGGGGTTCTCAATAGGGTTGCAATCCCCCTCTATTCCTTCTCAGTTCCCGCCTCAAGTTCCCTACACCTACCCCACCCAGTTCCCACCCACCTTACCTGCCCTTGTTCCTTCCACCCACCCTGCTCCACTTCCTCCCACCGTCCCCACTATCCCCACTCAAGGTCACTCCACCCACACCGTGCTTGTTCAGCCCCTCCCCTCTCAGCATTGTCCCACTCCACCCGTCCACCCTCACACACCTTCCCCTCAGTTTCCACCCCTCCCGCCCCACCCCGAGTCGGTGTCACTCATCCACACGCCCTCCACTCTCCCTCCACTTCCACCCTCCGCGCTCTGCGCCCAGTCCCTCAACCCCCCACCAGCCCTCCCCGCCTCCCTCATACCTCCTGTCATATCATCCCCCTCCAACATTCCCCACCCCCACCCTGCTTCCCCCGCCCATCCCCCCAGTGTTGCCTCCCCGGGAGTAGTTTGTACTTGTGGTAAGATTTCTTATACATTAAGTAGTTATAGTAAGGAGAAGTGTTGGACCTGTCATGGAAAAGGTCATTTTAGGAAAGCGTGTACGAGTGTACGGCTTAAGGAAGTGCCGTCACCAGATTACTTTAAGGATTGTCGACCTACTTTTGAAGTCAAGGTTGAGGGTGAGAGTTTGATTGCTTTCATGGACACAGGTAGTCAAGCGACACTCATTAAGAGTTCAGCCTTCAGCAAATTCAAACAAGCACGGCTTAAATGTAGTAGTAAGCAGCTCACAGCAGTTAATGGGGGACAAATTGACATCTTGGGTCAGGCCACAATTAATTTTGAAATAGGTCATGATGGGTCGTACCCTCACACTTGTACAGTGGTTCAGAATCTTGCTTATCCGGGAGATATCTTGATTGGCATGGATTTCTTACACAGGTTCTCATATTCTCTGTCTACTGAGAAAGGGGTGAGACATTGCCGGTTGAAATTAGGAACTGTATCCTATCCGGTGACATTGACTGACCATCCCCCGGTTGTAGCTTCCATCCAGCGGAAGCAGAAACATCATGCCAATTACGCGAAATTTTTGTTTCAGTCTCCTCCAGACAATAATAAGAAGTCGTGTATTTTACATGCTTTTGACAAGCAGACTTGCCCACCACGATCATTTAGGTTCCTTAGGGTGGCCGTGGTTCGTCATATCCAGCCTGGTACTACCCTTCTGGTGGCCGGCAGGTTTGATAAACTATTAATTCCCCACCACTTAATTGTTGTCCTGGACAAAGGTGCTCTCATACCTGTAGTCAATCTCTCACACAAGACCTACCGCTTCAGAGTGGGTGATCGAGTGTCTCAGGGTATTATCTTAGAGGAGACATCGATCTTTCAATCAGATCCATCAGAAACAATCAGACACTAAGCAATGTGGCGCTCTTAATGTTAGAGACACTAGTAAGACTGCGGAGCACAGCACAACGGTGCTTGCGCCACCTTGCGATACCAACAATTTGAATAAATTAATATCGGCTCTAGATTTACAGCACATTCCACAGTTAGAGAGGAAACGGGTGCGGGAAGTTTTGCGTATGTTCCCCAAATTATTTGCAACGGACGACGATCAAATTGGGTTGTTAGACAGAATTGAGCACACCATTCCAACAGGTGATCACGAGTCCGTGTATACGAGACAGTGGAGGCTCCCGGAACAGGCTAAGAAAACTATCAGAGAGGAGTGTCAGAAGATGTTAAGACAGGGAGTTATAGAACCAAGTACTTCACCATGGCTGTCTCCGGTGGTGCTGGTGCGCAAACCGGATGGTAGTTACCGGTTTTGTGTCGACTATCGGAAAGTTAATGAAATAACAAAGGGGGACGTGTACCCCTTACCTCGGATTCAGGAAATTATAGATCAGTTCGCGGCAGCCAAGTATTTCTCCACTCTGGATGCTAAGTCAGCATATTGGGCTATTCCAGTTGCAGTTACGGACCGTGAGAAAACAGCATTCTCTGATGGGGTTCACCAGTTTCAGTTTAAGCGCATGCCTTTTGGGCTCAAGACAGCCCCTTCCTCATTTCAGAGGGCTATTAACTACATCCTCAGCCCTGTGCTAGGTAGGCATTCATTAGCATACCTGGATGACGTGGTTATCTACTCTAGGTCGTTTGATGAGCACCTGAGGGACTGAGACACTTTCATTGTTAGACAAGACAGGGTTCAAATTAAACATCAACAAGTGCACCCTGGCATCTCAGAAATTCAAATTTCTGGGGTTCCAGGTGAGCACAGATGGCATCCGCCCTGACCCAGACTCATGCCGCGCCATTGCTGAGATGCCCAGGCCTAGGTCAGCAAGGGATGTGCGCCGGTTTCTGGGAGCAGCCGGATACTTCCGCCGCCATATTGAGGGATTTGCTAGTATAACAGCGCCTTTAACTGACCTTGTAAAGAAGAATGCTAAATTTATGTGGACCTTAGAACACGATGAGGCTTATACTAAACTCAAAAGTCAATTAATTACCGCCCCAGTATTAGCTGTGCCTGACTTTGATAAGGAGTGGGAGGTGCATACAGACGCTAGTGGTATTGCCATAGGAGGGTGCTTAATGCAGCGTGATTCAGAGAACCATCCTCACCCTGTGGCGTATTTCAGCAGAAAAATGAAGGGACCTGAGGTTAGATACTCAGCAACAGACAAGGAAGCACTTGCTGTGGTTGAAAGTGTTCGTTATTTTGAGCCTTACCTATTCCAACGTCATTTTGTTATTTTCACAGATCACAGGGCTCTCACATATATATTTAAAAAGAAAACAAAGTGTCCCCGGATGTCCCGTTGGTCTCATGAGCTGTCAGCTCACTCGTTTCAGATCCTTTATAAGCCTGGACCATCTCACGTGGTGCCAGACACGTTGAGTAGGAACGTCGCGTCAGTTAACGTAAATGTCAACATTGAAACTATTGCAAGTGATAAAATGAGAGAATTTCAAATGGGAGAACAGCGATGGAAGGAAATAATTGAATATTTGGAGGGTGGTAAATACCCTATGAAGAAAGGTAACTTTCCCCTGCAGCATTTTGACCTGCAGAAGGGTGTCCTATATTATGTTAACGACATGAAAGATCGTGCGGTTTACCAGTTAGTCATCCCCGACGTGTTAAGATCCTCAGCCGTGAAACTTGCGCATGCATCTAAGATCGCTGGTCACCCTGGGGTCTTTAAGACCTATATGAGAGCTAAAACTTTATTCTAGTTTCCTAGGATGTTATCTTATATCACTAAGTTTGTCAGTTCGTGTCCGAATTGTCAAAGGAGAAAAGGTACCCCTAAGGTACAGGCGCCACTACAAGAGTTCCCTGACATTTTTGAGCCTTTAGATCGAGTGGGAGCGGATTTGATTGATTTACATAGTAGTCATTCTGGTAATCGCTACGTGTTGGTGCTAGTGGACCATCTGTCCCGGTTCACTACCTTGGTGGCTCTTCCTCGTAAGGACTCGCAGACTGTTGCAGACGCTTTCTTAAGTAAATTTGTCACTGTGTTTGGACCACCTAAAGTATTAGTATCTGACAGAGGTCAAGAGTTCGTTGGTAACACTTTTAAAGAGGTTTGTAAAATGTTAGAAACAACAACAGCCCTCACGACGGCTTACCATCCGCAAGCAAACGGTATGACTGAAATAACCAATCGTACAATTAAGGATATGCTAGCAATTCTTGCAGAGAAAGATGCTGCCACCTGGGATGAACAACTCCCCTATGTTCAACTAGCCTTGAACACTGCCATTCATCAGTCAATTAACACACAACCACTGCTGCTTTTCACGGGGCGCTCATGTAATTTCCCATCAGGTTTTTTTATTATTAACATCTTTATTGACAAAATTAATTACAATTTTGCCTAATCTGAGGATTTTGATAGTCTTATTAAATTGAGGATAATGCTAGTATTCACTGTCACGCAGGACAGAGGGTCATACATAAGACAATAGGTCTAAACTGTAGGCTGAAGCACATATATATCATGGTTACGGTCTGCTTAACAGACACGAGGTTGTGTACGGTGTGGATTATACTTCAGATATCCTCTCTAAAATGAGAAATGCTTGGAGGATTGCTGCTGAGGCTTCTAAGACAGCGAGGAGCCGGTATGCGCACTATTATGATAAGAAGGTTCAACCGTTGACACTTAGAGAGGGAAGCTTGGTTATGAGGTTAAATGAAAAGGCGCCTGCCAATCAAAGCAGGAAGCTAGCACCTAGATGGCGTGGACCATATAGAGTAATTAAGAGTGGTGTCACAATAATGGTGACAAGTCATGGACGAGGCCTCTGGTACAATAATGGTGACGAGGCCTCTTGTACAATAATGGTGACGTGGCCTCTGGTACAATAATGGTGACGAGGCCTCTGGTACAATAATGGTGACAAGTCATGGACGAGGCCTCTGGTACAATAATGGTGACGAGGCCTCTGGTACAATAATGGTGACGAGGCCTCTGGTACAATAATGGTGACGAGGCCTCTGGTACAATAATGGTGACGTGGCCTCTGGTACAATAATGGTGACGAGGCCTCTGGTACAATAATGGTGACAAGTCATGGACGAGGCCTCTGGTACAATAATGGTGACGTGGCCTCTGGTACAATAATGGTGACGAGGCCTCTGGTACAATAATAGTGACGAGGCCTCTAGTACAATAATAGTGACGAAGTCTCTGGTACAATAATAGTGACAAGTCATGGACGAGGCCTCTGGTACAATAATGGTGACGTGGCCTCTGGTACAATAATGGTGACGAAGCCTCTGGTACAATAATAGTGACGAGGCCTCTAGTACAATAATAGTGACGAGGCCTCTGGTACAATAATAGTGACGAGGCCTCTGGTACAATAATAGTGACAAGTCATGGACGAGGCCTCTGGTACAATAATGGTGACGAGGCCTCTGGTACAATAATGGTGACGAGGCCTCTGGTACAATAATGGTGACGAGGCCTCTGGTACAATAATGGTGACGAGGCCTCTGGTACAATAATGGTGACAAGTCATGGACGAGGCCTCTGGTACAATAATGGTGACGAGGCCTCTGGTACAATAATGGTGACGATGCCTCTAGTACAATAATGGTGACGAAGACTCTGGTACAATAATGGTGACTAAGTCTCTGGTACAATAATAGTGACGAAGCCTCTAGTACAATAATAGTGACGAAGTCTCTGGTACAATAATACATCTCATGTTTCCAAAGAGAAATATTTAAGGTTGTACAAGAGTGGGAGAGATAGGAGAGATGAGAGTGAAAGTGACCTAACTGCAGCTGTATGCGAGACCTGTATGCGTCCTGCCCCTAATGTTAAACACCTGCACACTCTAACACCTGTAATGGTTATGAAAGCTAAACATTGAGAGTTATGATAATCCCTTTAACATGTGCTGTGACAACCATTAACATGGAATGTTGGAACTGTTTGTCTGTCTGTGTGTCTTAAAGTCTATTGTCTTCCAGGTACAGCACCACCTGTAATAAACACTTCCAGGTACAGCACCACCTGTAATAAACACTCCAGGTACAGCACCATCTGTAATAAACACTCCAGGTACAGCACCACCTGTAATAAACACTCCAGGTACAGCACCACCTGTAATAAACACTCCAGGTACAGCACCATCTGTAATAAACACTTCCAGGTACAGCACCACCTGTAATAAACACTTCCTGGTACAGCACCACCTGTAATAAACACTCCAGGTACAGCACCACCTGTAATAAACACTCCAGGTACAGCACCACCTGTAATAAACACTCCAGGTACAGCACCACCTGTAATAAACACTTCAGGTACAGCACCACCTGTAATAAACACTCCAGGTACAGCACCATCTGTAATAAACACTCCAGGTACAGCACCACCTGTAATAAACACTTCCAGGTACAGCACCACCTGTAATAAACACTTCAGGTACAGCACCACCTGTAATAAACACTCCAGGTACAGCACCACCTGTAATAAACACTCCAGGTACAGCACCACCTGTAATAAACACTTCCAGGTACAGCACCACCTGTAATAAACACTTCCAGGTACAGCACCACCTGTAATAAACACTTCCAGGTACAGCACCACCTGTAATAAACACTTCCAGGTACAGCACCACCTGTAATAAACACTTCCAGGTACAGCACCATCTGTAATAAGCCCTTCCAGGTACAGGACCACCTGTAATAAACACTCCAGGTACAGCACCACCTGTAATAAACACTTCAGGTACAGCACCACCTGTAATAAACACTTCAGGTACAGCACCACCTGTAATAAACACTCCAGGTACAGCACCATCTGTAATAAGCCCTTCCAGGTACAGGACCACCTGTAATAAGCCCTTTCAGGTACAGCACCACCTGTAATAAACACTTCAGGTACAGAACCATCTGTAATAAACACTCCAGGTACAGCACCACCTGCAATAAGCCCTTCCAGGTACAGCACCACCTGTAATAAGCTCTTCCAGGTACAGCACCACCTGTAATAAGCCCTTCCAGGTACAGCACCACCTGTAATAAACACTCCAGGTACAGCACCACCTGTAATAAACACTCCAGGTACAGCACCACCTGTAATAAACACTTCCAAGTACAGCACCACCTGTAATAAACACTCCAGGTACAGCACCACCTGTAATAAACACTTCCTGGTACAGCACCACCTGTAATAAACACTCCAGGTACAGCACCACCTGTAATAAACACTTTCAGGTACAGCACCACCTGTAATAAACACTTCAGGTACAGCACAATCTGTAATAAACACTCCAGGTACAGCACCACCTGTAATAAACACTTTCAGGTACAGCACCACCTGTAATAAACACTTCAGGTACAGCACCATCTGTAATAAACACTCCAGGTACAGCACCACCTGTAATAAACACTTTCAGGTACAGCACCACCTGTAATAAACACTCCAGGTACAGCACCACCTGTAATAAACACTCCAGGTACAGCACCACCTGTAATAAACACTTTCAGGTACAGCACCACCTGTAATAAACACTTCAGGTACAGCACCACCTGTAATAAACACTTCAGGTACAGCACCACCTGTAATAAACACTTCAGGTACAGCACCACCTGTAATAAACACTTCAGGTACAGCACCACCTGTAATAAACACTTCAGGTACAGCACCACCTGTAATAAACACTCCAGGTACAGCACCACCTGTAATAAACACTTCAGGTACAGCACCACCTGTAATAAACACTCCAGGTACAGCACCACCTGTAATAAACACTTCAGGTACAGCACCACCTGTAATAAACACTCCAGGTACAGCACCACCTGTAATAAACACTCCAGGTACAGCACCACCTGTAATAAACACTCCAGGTACAGCACCACCTGTAATAAACACTTCAGGTACAGCACCACCTGTAATAAACACTGTACTTGTTACCATACCTAAGAACTGTGAAGCGTCTGTGTCCTCCACTGACAACTACAGAACTATTGACCTAAACGGACTATGAACGCACTTTAGCGCGCCCAGGAAACAACAACAAAAATAGTGCAAAGTGCTCCTGGTGTTTTGGGTGATCGAGCGGCAACCCGGAAAAGTGTAAACTCTTTTCACTGTCCTGACCTTAATTTTCTACGTACGTATTTCATTTTTGTACCAATGTGTTCGCAATAGAATGTTCTAGAAGAACATATGTATAAAATGCCACACAAGGATGCGTTAGACTGGCACCAAATAAAGAATCTTCGTCGATCACTAGCCGTGAGCTCCAAACAGCGACGAGATGTTTTCATTCTTTTCAGGGTTGTCAACTCCACACTTGTCCTATAGCGTTAAATTTGGTATCTCTGAGATTACAATAAAATTCTCTACACAGACATATGCATATAAATGTAGAATCATGGTAGCGGCCCACCCGCAAGAGTGTGGGAAGTGGGCGAAGTGTTACCTGTTACCACATATTAGTGAAACCAATATTGAAAAGTGAATATTCTTTTCACTGTCCTGACCTTAATTTTCTACGTACGTATTTCATTTTTGTACCAATGTGTTCGCAATAGAATGTTCTAGAAGAACATATGTATAAAATATCACACAAGGATGCGTTAGACCGGCACCAAATAAAGAAACTTCGTCGCTTACACTCACCATGTCAACAATACAATAGTTCTACCACGAAGAATCAAGACAATTCCGTTCTCCCAAATAGGCTATGTGGTTGTTAAAGAAAACGGAAATTTCATGGCAAACATCTTCATACTATCCACAAGTCGATCGGATAAGAATTGAATTTTATAGAAATATTTGTTCATCAGACATAAAAATATGTCGCTCGCTCAGATTCAAGAGCCAAAAAGTTGTCTCAATTTTGTGCCCGCAGGGGAGTAAAGTGATAACACTTTACTCCCCCACTAAACACTAATAACACTAAATTAAACAAAGAATTTGATTACTTACTGACGTTCCAGCTGATCAACTGGACGCCTCTGACCTTCAGTTTGCATACAGAAATGGTTGCTCAGTCTCGTGTCCTCCTAATAGCACGTCGCATTTTGACGTATACTTTACCTAAAGCCAAAAATTGTCGCATTAGAAAATGGTATCAGCTCACGCAATTGATATCATATGCCTTTTTCTTTTCGTGGGTCGTCTGGTAGGTTAGGATAAGGCACTTCAGTACGACAGTTCTTGACGTTGGGAACGCTCGCAAGAACAGGTTGACTCAACAACGCTCTGTAGTTTCATGGTGGCGGAAACGATTCAGTTCTACAACTCGTAAGGTAGTTCTGTTCTCTCTTTATTTCCTGATGCTTCCAAAGCTTTTGAAAAAGTTGCATGCATCAAATTTTTAGAGAATTGCTTAACAGAGAAGTATGCCCTGTCATTACTAGATTATTTATATATTTCTTATGAGGTATGTATATTAGCTGTGAATTGGAGTATTGTCCTCTATGAATATTTCTTCCTAAAAATGGAGTCAAACAAGGTGCAGTGTTTAGTCCTATATCATTTGTTGTCTATCTTGATCCCAAGAGCCATAAGCTGGCTGTCACACAGGCAGTATTACGGCCAATGTTTCTGTTATGCTGATGATCTAGTTCTACTCGCACCCACCAAAGATGCTATGGACGCCTTGATAGGAATATGTGAAAGATATAGTGCAGAATACAACCTAACGTTGAATCCTGCCAAGTGTGCCCTAGCTTGTTTTAACTCAGTGGATTCAATTTATATTGATCCCAAATTATATTTACTAAGCAGAGATTTCTGTAAAGTATACTGACAAATATCTGTGGCATATTATATCCTCAAAGGGGCAACTTTTCCAATTTTGTTATGCTATTACAGACCTAAAGTTAGAACAAATGTCATTAGGAGTAAATTCGGTCATCTTAATATCTTTCAAACGTAAGGTTATTTAGCACTCAATATTTAAGCCTGTATAGATGTGAACTATAGGAGCAACAAAAGGCTGATCTTGGTATGCTTAATTGTGAATGGAGGAAATGTTCAAGGCGAATCTTGGGTGTCCATCCTCGCACTCATTGTTATCTCATATCAGGCATGATGTGCACACCCACACGTAAAGAAATTACGTTAACGAAACCACACATCAGAAGATGGAGAAACGACGACGTTTCGGTCCGTCCTGGACCATTATCAAGTCATGTGTTTGATACACACGACTTGATAATGGTCCAAGACGAACCCAAATGTCGTCGTTTTCCCATCTTCTGATGTGTGGTTTGGTCATCATATCTTCAGCACCGTTACTGTGATTCATCGTCTGCAAATGGAGAAGTTGTTTACAAAGAATTATATATTTTTGTGGGAAGGGAATCACTAATCCAGCAAACTCAATCAATTCTTTTTTCAGGCACTCACTTGTCACTGGCCACTCCAACTTTTCCAGAAATATAAACTTCATTGCCAGGAAACACAACTTAAGAATAAGTGATGTATATAATGGTGCAGCAGATATACATTATAGAATAAAGCAACTGACTGGTCAGCAGAGAAAGCAGGAAGACCCCAGCTGGATAACAGAGATTTTGACGGAACTTCCGTCGTAAAGAGACGACCAACTGACAGGCATCTTGAGTGCTATGGAAGTCAGATCTATGTTACAGTGTTGGGAGAGATTTTGCTCTGGGTTACCCCTAGAATCTGATTGTATTCTCATCGTCTACTTTTGTAATATAAAATGTGGCAATATTTCTCACTGCTCTAATGGTAAACAACGCTTTATTTTCCCAACATATATCACCTCTCAAACTGTAAGCTAAATGTTACTCACTATTAGCCAAGATGTAAGGTCTGATTTACACTAATGTACTCCTGTTTAGTTCATTCATTATTGAAACCATTTGTGTAAGTCGTTACGGAAATAGTTTCTTGTTCTGAATTTGACAATTGTAATATTTTAAAATCATAGATAAATGTAGCTAAATCCAAGCGGGACCAAAGAGCCAGAGCTCAACCCCAACAAGCACAACTATGTGAGTACATCATAAGCACATTAATTTTACATATTTTTTATCTTGTTTATCCCACCGTTATATATTGTTCATTTCTTCATTTGTCAATTACAGTATTGTTTTTTGCTCTTACTTTTATTCTATTGACATTGATTTGAATTTTTAATATTGCTTGTTTATAAATCTAAATTTTTACTGTTACTGTACTTATAAAAATTATAGAAAGTAGATTTAAAGCAGATTTAGTACTTTACTGTTCTGTAATAGATTACTTGATTGTATGTTGACTCCAGTGTATCTACATGCAAGCTGATATTGACCCTGAACTAAATCTGCTGTCACAAATCTACAATAACCATCATATTGATCATCACTGCTGCAGGTACTACACAGGGATTCTTGCAAAAAACAAACTCCAAAATAACACAAACCTATTAGTATTCAACCAAAATGTCAGATCACTAGATAAACATTTTGATGACATAAATGCACTACTCTCAGCATTAGGTACTAAACTATCATTCAGTATTTTGTCAGAAACATGGCTAAGTAAGTTGACCAGATCACACACTAGAAGGTGAAGGGACGACGACGTTTCGAATCGACTTCAGAATGGTCCAGGACGGACCGAAACGTCGTCGTCCTTTCACCTTCTAGTGTGTGGCCTGGTCAACATACTTTAGCCCCGTTATTGTGACTCATCGCCTGCACATGGCTAAGTAAGGACCATACCCAACTTTACAACTTACCCAGTTATAAAGCCATTCACAATTGTTGACCAAATAAAAAAGGAGGTGGCACAGCTATCTATTACTATAACACCTTCATTTTCACTAGTATTATTAGTGATAGAGACGACTATTGTGATTCTACCTTTGCTCAATTCTCGATTAAATCCCTCAAATCCTCCTTGACAATTGGAGCTATCAATAGGTTTCCCAATACTAATACAACTGCATTCTCAGATCACCTAAGAAATCTAATCATAAACAACAAGCTCAACAAAAATCACGTTATTCTAGTAAGTGACTTCAATATTGACGCGTGTCAACGATATAGACCTCATGTTGACAATTTCCTAAACAGCATCAACTCCTGATTGCTAACCCCCACAATCACCAGGCCCACCCGAATCACTCAAACATCCGCAACAACCTTGGATCACTTATGGAATAACATAACCCCCCTTGCATCTGTTATTATTACTGACAGAACAACTGACCACTATCCAACCATCTTCTTAGTAAACATGGACATATGTGGGGTGTTTCTTTTTTGCTTTCACGACTGCAATGCGTACGTCGCCAATGTACATGTGGCAGACGCTTCACGAAGCTGTCGGAATTAGCAGAATAGAAAATACGAGAGCAACCGTACAGGGCCTGGGAGCTAGATTTACTTTAGATTGGCGTCAGGAAAGCTATGAATATATTAGCGAGACTCTTGACGTCTGGCTAAACGACTCGTATCCACTCGTGGAGAAACACCTAACTTAACACAGTTGACAGCCAATCATTAACATGGCAACCTAACTGCCGGTATGCAAAGGGATCACAAGAGTTCCAACCGGATACTCGGTAATGATGATATGCAATAAATCAACAACTACACTGTCAATGGGACAGGCAATAACATGCATAATAATATCACACACAATAACTAAATGTGTGGTGTATGTAAAGCTCACATTCACAGACTAGTGAAATGCCGTGATACCACACAGATAAACACGCATTCACCGTCGATTCACCTATGACCTGTGAGAGGTATGAGAAGGTGAGAACTGTGGTTGATCCCTCAGATCATCACAGACACAATAAAACAATGACAAAATCTTGTACTTACAGATAAGTACCTTTTCCTTACTCACTCACTCACTCAGGCACATTTATACAAGCACTCGTAGGTGGCCTGACAGCTGGTTTCGCTCGTAGACACGGAGGGTACTTGCAGTAGGGCGGGCTGTATGCTTAACAGACAGACACACGCGCACCCACTGGCACTGGCGATGAGCAAGGTGGTGACGTCACGTAGTAGTGTGAGGGCGGCGGCGGTGGGCGCTCGAGGCACAGAAGTACGGAGGTACTGGGGTACTGGGTACTGAGGTGCACGCTCGGGACGAGTGGCGGCTGTGGTACCATGCAGGTACACTTGTGGTAAAGTCACACACAGGTTACTAGGAGGCGGCACTGCCTTAGTTCACTCTAAGTCACTCACAACGATCTTTGTCACCAGGGGTTACCTGATACCAGTCTGTTTCTCTCTGGAGATTTGTCACTTTAGGCTTCTGATTAATATATTCACACCCGTGATTCTGGGCGAGTGTATCGTATAATCTTCAGATGCTGAGTTAACTTGACGGTGAGGAATAGACGGTGTTCAGTCTATTGGCCGGTAGAACAGAACACGTCCACTTTGCTAGAGATCCCTCACAAGAATGCCTGAAGCTCAGGGCGTCTTGTGGCACACACAAGGGGATTACAATTTGACCAATGGCATTGCAGCAAATGAGCGGGAACCAATCATATTAGCTCGTTCGATGAGCAGTAGCAGGAGTGACGTCATGAACACGTCACGACTACGTCATAGCTGTTATTGTCCATCGCGCCGGTTGACCCCAGAGGTCAGACGCTGCTAACGTCTCCCCTCTCTCACGCGGGCACCAGCCATGTACTCACTGACCCTTTGGTGGCAAGTATGCTTAACTCCCTGTATCTACTTCCTGCCTGGACATACGGCGGCCTCCATATTATGAAAGTGTTCCTGGTTAAGTGGGCATTCTGGAGATACCCAACATGCCAGGTCACTATCCAGGGTTAACAGAAATAGGACCTTGTGCACAAGATCGGTGCACTGTGCACAGCAATGAGCCATTCAAGTCAGCTGTGGAAGAATCATGAGAGACACTCTCTCACAACATAACACCATTGGATAGCAAGAAACTTACCTTCAGATTACACAGCAAAGCCGCAATAGTCAATCTCACAAATGCACTTCACAATGTAAACTTGAAATCTGAATTCAATAATACACAGGATATAAATTCATTAGTCAACACCTTCTTTTCCAAAACTGTATAGCCTCTACAACAGTCATTGTCCTCTCCTCACCAAGCAAATAACTGACAAAAGATTAAACAACCCCTTGCTCACGAGTGGCATACTCAAAGCAATCATCATGAAACATGAATATAAAAAAAACATAGTATTGGCCTAGTTATAAAATACATAGTTAATAAAATTAATTAATTAAGAGATACTCATTAATGCTTACCAGTATAACAGGAAGAACGAAACATTCCTATTATGGGTGTAGATTCAAAGAAGCAAAAGGAAACATGAAAAGCATATAAAGCCAATCTAGGATCTAAACAACAATCACATAACACGCAGATAAAACTCTCCAAGGATGGTTACACACCTGCAACAGACTTAGAAATGACAACTGAATTTAATAGCTTCTTTCCATCTGTTGGTGCTCACCTCGCCAAAAAAATCCCTCAGACACATGTTACTATATATCTTACCGTTAGCTATCCTAACTCTCTTTTCCTTTTACCAGTCAGCTCGGCAGATGTTGTCTGTCATTTACTCACTAAAATCAAAGCTAGGAACACTAGTGAAATACCATCTATGGTTTACACGAGTGCCGTTCATGCACTTGCCCCACCCATAGCTCTGATATTCAACGAATCTCTAGAATGTCATACATTACCTGATATCCCTAAAAAAGCACGAGTAACTCTATATCTGGAATTATATTTGTTTGATATAATCTACAAGAGGAATTATATCTACTTGATATAATCTACACGAGTAATTATATCTGCTTGATATAATCTACACAGCCCTTGACAAAAATGAGTTCCCAGTTGGGTTCTTCATTGACCTGAGAAAGGCCTTTGGTACTGTTAACTATAACTACCTCTTACTTAAACTTCTCCATTATGGAATCCGAGGTCTTGCCCTGAACTATATTCTCCTATCTTGGAGACATACACCAATATGTTGCCATCAATGATATAACCTCCCCCACTCAATCATTATCTGTAGGAGTGCCACAGGGCAGCATTCTAGGACCTCTCCTACTTCTTATATTCACCAATGATTTGCCTAATGTCTCTAACATTCTTAAACCTATGCTATTTGCTGGCGATACTACCTTTTTCTACTCAGACTCGAACCCAAACACACTAGATAATGTTGTAAATATCGAATGAAAATAGTCCACTCATGGATGTTAACTAACTCGCAATAAACTTGAAAAATACTTACTATATTTTATTTGGAAGCAAATCATTAAAACTAATTCAACTTCAGTTAGACAAAGTTAACATCAGCAATAAAAATTATGGAAAGTTCCTTGCCTATACATAGATAAGAGACTCAACTTCAGCACCCACATACAACACATAGTCAAAAAAGGCTCAAAAACTTTACTTTCTAAAATAAAATATTATGTTTCCCACTCTGTTCTCCTTTAATTATACTACTCGATAATCTATCCCTATCTTACATACGGTATCTGTGCATGGGGTTAAACTACTGCAAATTATCTCAAGCCCATCATCACCCAGCAAAAAATACTGCTATCAGAACAATATCTAACTCTATTTTCAGACCACACACAGCCCCTCTTTTTAAATCCCTAAACATGCTGAACATTCATTCAATCCACACATTCTCTTGTCCTATTTACATGTACAAAACCTTGTTCTTAAATGCAAACCCTGTTCTGAAACTCTTCCTGGACAGATGTAATAGAACCCATAATCACCATACCAGAAATAAATATCTCATTGATATACGCAGAGTATTAATGCTTAGTATTAATACAAATAATAGAACATAACTAAACCTGTGTAAACACTCTATGCAAATAAAGAGACCTAGTGTTATGAACCCGACTACATCGTCGGAGTATGGAGTAGCGACGTCAGCTCCATCTGTGAGTCAGCTCTCTAACCCCACAGTATCTGCTGTCATATGGACGACGCCTTCTAGTGGAGACAGTCTGATTCCTGCAAATGGCTCAAGATTCCTGCCTTTGTTAACAAGTGAGGTAGTAGTGCGTGACCTCTGGTGATGTAGCGATTCAAGACCAGTGCCATCTGTTGGAGCTACAAGCAAAATGTCAATGCCCGAGTGTGTATGTTGCTTCCTGGTTTCTCCAGTACCTATAACTGATGACGTGTCTGTATCCACAGAGGTGACGTGGGGCAGCAGTGGTACTGAGGATGGCCCTGGGTAGCCTAAACTCTCCCAACTTAGTCCCGCCTGAAGGCTAAGTGAGCCGCCGCCGATCAGGAATAGTGTAGTTTCTGCTAGGGGAGTAGTAGCGGAAGAATTCAGCGTATCCTGGGATTGGCTACGGGGAAGAGACGACCGACAGTGAGGTGCCTGTCGAGGAGCATTACTAGCCCGTCGCTAGAGGCTACTGAAATGTGTGCGATAACCCTGTATTTGTCTGTGTAGAGGCCCCAATCCGCGCTTGGCTGAGGTTTTCTGCCAGCACTTAGCTGGAAAGTGGTTGTGGGCAGAGAGGCCGCTCGTGAGACTGCCGGTAGGCTGGGCCACGGCAAAAGGTAGACTCGCCAGTGTTTCCCAGTACTGTGGCCAGTAAGGTTGGGAATGGTACTGTGTATTGTGGAAACACGAATATTGACGAAGGCAGCATTGTGTTAGCGTCGTGGAGTGCTCAGTGTGAGACACCTGTATATACATATATGTGTATTAATATTTTATTTTAATGTTTTTATTTAAGGTGATAGGAATATATTGATAAAGGAATCAGTTGTGTTAATCCCCCCTTTTTTATTTATTGCATTACCTAGTCTACTTCATGAAAGCCACTACCGACTTAGGGCCGGATACTATCACTTAGGTTCATCCATCAAGAACCCGGTTACGACCCAAAGAGGCCGTAACACCTAGTCTGTGGAACTCACTCCCCAACGAAATAAAAGCTGTCTAGCCTATGCCTTATTCATAAGTAAAAGCAAAAAGTACTTAGTTTCGTCCTCGTGGTTTCCTACCTAGAGCTTTAAACTCGCCCTGTATCTTGTGCTACCCACCTCCACCAATGCTTAAGACATTCACCTTCACCATTGTAATCACTGCTAATAACTTATATCATAGTTGTTAGGTTGAACATAACTTATATCATAGTTGTTAGGCTGAACATAACTTATATCATAGTTGTTAGGTTGAACATAACTTATATCATAGTTGTTAGGTTGAACATAACTTATATCATAGTTGTTAGGTTGAACATAACTTATATCATAGTTGTTAGGCTGAACATAACTTATATCATAGTTGTTAGGTTGAACATAACTTATATCATAGTTGTTAGGTTGAACATAACTTATATCATAGTTGTTAGGTTGAACATAACTTATATCATAGTTGTTAGGCTGAACATAATTTATATCATAGTTGTTAGGCTGAACATAACTTATATCATAGTTGTTAGGTTGAACATAACTTATATCATAGTTGTTAGGTTGAACATAACTTATATCATAGTTGTTAGGTTGAACATAACTTATATCATAGTTGTTAGGTTGAACATAACTTATATCATAGTTGTTAGGTTGAACATAACTTATATCATAGTTGTTAGGTTGAATATAACTTATATCATAGTTGTTAGGTTGAACATAACTTATATCATAGTTGTTAGGTTGAACATAACTTATATCATAGTTGTTAGGTTGAACATAACTTATATCATAGTTCTTAGGTTGAACATAACTTATATCATAGTTCTTAGGTTGAACATAACTTATATCATAGTTCTTAGGTTGAACATAACTTATATCATAGTTATGTTTTTTACAATGTGTATAATAATAATCTTAAAACTTTGCGACAAATACAAACTTAATTATCATTAAGATTAAAGATCTGCCCGAAACGCTCTCCGCGTTAGTGACTTTACAACAATGTAGAAACATCAATACTATTTACTTTCATAAACCCAATGTACATTTTCTTTATATATATATATAAATTAAGTTCCTGACACAGATCACACAGTTGCTTACCTTTTAGTGCTAACTTGTCAGTGCTTACCTGAGAGTGCTTACCTGTCTGTTTACCTGTGAGTGCTTACCTGTCAGTGCTTACCTGTCAGTGCTTACCTGGCAGTGCTTACCTGACAGTACTTACCTGTCAGTTCTTACCTGTCAGTTCTTACCTGTCTGTGCTCACCTGAGAGTGCTTACCTGTCAGTGCTTACCTGGCAGTGCTTACCTGACAGTACTTACCTGTCAGTTCTTACCTGTCAGTTCTTACCTGTCTGTGCTCACCTGAGAGTGCTTACCTGTCAGTGCTTACTTGTCAGTGCTTACCTGAGAGTGCTTACCTGTCAGTGCTTACCTTAATGTGTTTACCTGACAGTGCTTACCTGTCAGTGCTTACCTGACATTGCTTACCTGTCAGTGCTTACCTGTCAGTGCTTACCTGTCAGTGATTACCTGACAGTGCTTACCTGTCTGTGCTCACCTGACAGTGCTTACCGGTCAGTGCTTACCTGTCAGTGCTTACCTGTCAGTGCTTACCTGTCTGTGCTTACCTGACAGTGCTTGCCTGTCAGTGCTAACCTGTCAGTGCTTACCTGAGTAGTGCTTACCTGAGTAATGCTTACCTGAGTAGTGCTTACCTGAGTAGTGCTTACCTGACAGTGCTTACCTGAGTAGTGCTTACCTGAGTAGTGCTTACCTGAGTAGTGCTTACCTGAGTAGTGCTTACCTGATAGTACTTACCTAGTGGTGCTTACCTACAGTTCCCGTTGGTGTATGTCTCACACAAGGTGACCGTTGGTGTATGTCTCACACAAGGCCACCGTTGGTGTATGTCTCACACAAGGCCACCGTTGGTGTATGTCTCACTCAAGGCCACCGTTGGTGTATGTCTCACACAAGGTAACCGTTGGTGTATGTCTCACACAAGGTGACCGTTGGTGTATGTCTCACACAAGGCCACCGTTGGTGTATGTCTCACACAAGGTGACCGTTGGTGTATGCCTCACACAAGGTGACCGTTGGTGTATGTCTCACACAAGGTGACCGTTGGTGTATGTCTCACACAAGGCCACCGTTGGTGTATGTCTCACACAAGGTGACCGTTGGTGTATGTCTCACACAAGGTGACCGTTGGTGTATGTCTCACACAAGGTGACCGTTGGTGTATGTCTCACACAAGGTGACCGTTGGTGTATGTCTCGCACAAGGTGACCGTTGGTGTATGTCTCACACAAGGTGACCGTTGGTGTATGCCTCACACAAGGTGACCGTCGGTGTATGTCTCACACAAGGGGATCGTTGGTGTATGTCTCACACAAGGCCACCGTTGGTGTATGTCTCACACAAGGCCACCGTTGATGTATGTCTCACACAAGGCCACCGTTGGTGTATGTCTCACACAAGGTGACCGTTGGTGTATGTCTCACACAAGGTGACCGTTGGTGTATGTCTCACACAAGGTGACCGTTGGTGTATGTCTCACACCAGGCCACCGTTTGTGTATGTCTCACACAAGGTGACCGTTGGTGTATGTCTCACACAAGGCCACCGTTGGTGTATGTCTCACACAAGGCCACCGTTGGTGTATGTCTCACACAAGGCCACCGTTGGTGTATGTCTCACACAAGGGGACCGTTGGTGTATATCTCACACAAGGTGACCGTTGGTGTATGTCTCACACAAGGCCACCGTTTGTGTATGTCTCACACAAGGTGACCGTTGGTGTATGTCTCACACAAGGTGACCGTTGGTGTATGTCTCACACAAGGTGACCGTTGGTGTATGTCTCACACAAGGCCACCGTTGGTGTATGTCTCACACAAGGGGACCGTTGGTGTATGTCTCACACAAGGCCACCGTTGGTGTATGTCTCACACAAGGGGACCGAGATCATGAGGCACAAGCCGTCATATACAAACTTGCAACCCTCGCATGTGGTTGGATGTTTGGACCTGGGCCCCACAGCACAATTACACTGGTCACATTTATCATAACTTCCTGCCATCTCTGCTACATAGCTGGCGCTCTGGGAGGATACTCACCCAAAAGAATATATCTTACTTCTCTGTTTATATATATATTTTCTTTATTGTTTGTTGATTAATAATATTAGTACACGATAATATTCATGTTGCCCAGCACACTAATCCACTTAGCTATAAATACTGGGAAAGGCCTTGAGCCTGTAGTATAGCCTTCTATTCCTCCTTTAACTCTTTGAATGCCCCTGAATAGGGCCTAACAGCTGGGTGGACAGCGCTTCGGAATCGTAGTCTTAAGGTTCGGGGTTCGATCCCCGGTGGAGGCGGAAACAAATGGGCAGAGTTTCTTACACCCTGATGCTCCTGTTACCTAGCCGTAAATAGGTGTCTGGGAGTTAGACAGCTGCTGTGGGTTGCTTCCTAAGGGAGTATAACATAAAGGAGGCTTAGTCGAGGACCGGGCCGTGATGACGCTAAGCCCCGAAACCATCTCAAGTTAACCTCAAGATAGCCGCCAGCTATGGTTAGCACCACACTTGAATTCCAAGACGTAGGCCTCTTTCTACCACTCGTATATCACTTCTGCAACCCGTTCTCGCACTTGCTTATAGTCAATATCTTGCTTATGAATAAGTGCATATGTGACATACTAATTTATTGTGAATAATTGAGTTTACCTTGAAAATTTGAATATAAAACCACAACCTAACCTAACCTTCTTAGTATGTTAAGATATACAATTAGTACTGAACCTATACCTATATTGATATTACAGTTTTATAAAAAAAATAAAAAAAAATTAAAATATATAAATATATTTTAAAGTAACCTAGGATATAGTCAATTTGTTTATAAAATCTCTATTGTTTAATACAACTGAGAAAAAGTTAGTCCCTTGAAAGAAAAAAAATTGCTTGGAATATATCACATATGTATTTATTTATAAGCGAAATAGTGACTATAAGCAATAAGTCATATAGGTGCTGTCTTGTGCGAGAGCAGGTTGATTTCTGATGATGTTTTGTTGCTGTGTCGCAGGTTCGTTAGTTATGCTTTAGTCTGCCACTTAATATTTGTGTCGCGCCCTTAACACCCGGGAAATTGGAACTCTAACTAGGAGCTCTAGCACCCACCCCCTACCATCTCATCAGTATGATACTTACATCAGTAGCATCATAATATGCTACTTAAGATGCATACTCACGTAAACCACAAAGAGGTCTACACTGCTACACTGAGGTGCGGAGGCAACCAGACTGGGACATGTCCACCAACTGATGTCCTCACTTACTCTGTTGATGTACCCTCGGCTTCCATTGGATCACCGCCCAGTCTGACGTGCAGGACAGAACTACCTTCCGTCAATTGCTCCAGCCAAATGTCAACTCCCAAATCCACATCTGTCACATATGTCCTCTGGCCCTCCACACAACCAGCCCTTGTGCGCTTCCGGCCACCCTGTGTCCTTGAAGTACCGCCTTCCTTATTGCAGCCATAACTGGCGGATGATTCTTAGACGGTACCGACATTCTGGCGTCCCAGATGTCTCCACTAGCTTGCTTCCACACACACACACACACCCATTCATACACATAAGGTAGATATGTGATAGGGTAGTGTTATGATCCCAGGTAGCCGAAAAACGAGTCTCCCCTTTGAGAATTATTCTATCAAGCCTGACCTGACTAGAAGGTCCAGGAAATATAGAGGTGAAGATACAGATGTAAAATAGTTGGTTGGATATGATGAACAATTTGAGATTATGGGCAGTGAATAAGAAAATAGATAAATGACTGGTTAGGAGATGTGGATAATTTGCTGGAGGCGTGAGGCTCGCTTCTGGAGGGCTTTGAGTTCACTTGAGTGCCAGACATCACAGGGGGAAGCCGTGCTCCGTTTGAGCTCCTGTCAGAAAGGAACCCCTAGTGATATATCTTCAAGAGAGGAGAAGTGTGCAGACATTCCAGCTGTGGAATCGAGCTGGGAGCGTTGTAGTCTCAAGTCCTGGACGGCGAGGAGTGTTTATTAAGCCGCCCAGAGACGTTATCATGGGCCGTGGGAGCGCCCTGACCAGGCTCGTTCAGAGGGAGGAGCGCCCTCGACCAGACAATCTGTGTTAAGCACGATTTATGCCAGTTCATAGTGATTACTTGTAGTTGGTCGTGTGCCCAGCGACAGTAGCAATGTTTATTGATAAGTTAGACATGTTTTGATAAGGCAGAAGGCCTAAAATAAGAGAGTGGAGAGGGAGGAACATCCTGGAGGACGGAGCGACGTCCATCTCCTCTGAGTGCTGGCAGGTGACTGAGAGAGCCCAGCTCCTGACAGCGGAGGATTCCTCCCAGAGTGAGGGCCGCCGGGCGAGGCGGAGCATGGACCAGCCCAAAATGGGGGAGTCCACTCTCACAGTATGTAGAGAGCAGATAGATGTAGAAGGCAAACATATTGTGTGGTTATTTTTGTTTATGTGTTTAAGGGGGAAACATTTTTATTGGAGTGTCAATGGGTTGCAGGTTTGTCTTTGGGGAAGAAGTTGCTGACTCCAAGGTAGTGGAGGAGAGGACCTCGAGCTGTGAGGAGAAGCAGTGAAGAGGAGTGTCACGTGCTTCTGTAGAGGTGGTGAAGCACCATAGTTGCTCGAGGGAACTTAATGGTGTAGCAGCCAGGAGAGCTGTGGAGGACCCTAGTAGAAGTGGCGAAGCACCATAGTTGCCCAAGGGAAATTTCATGGTGTAGCAGCCTGGAGGAGCTGCAGAGGATCCTGGTGGTTAAACCCGGAAGAACCTGAAGAGATCAGGGTAGTGAACTTCCAGATGTGGAAGGGAAGTTCTAAATGATTACGTGTAGGGAGGTGATAGAGTGTTTGGTTGTCATTAGCGTGCAAGACGCAGTGAAAGGCGAGTGATTGTTTGCCATTTTTGTGCAGAGGAGTGTTTATACTGAAGTTTAGAGTTACAGTCGTAGGCTGGATTACCTACAGATGTAAGTGTTCTAGGACTGATAGGGTGATCGATTGATCATTGTTATATATCAAGGAACATTTATACACGTGTTATATATATACGTGTTATTGCATTCATACACCAATTTTCCTTGCACATGTTTATAAATATATATTCTCTTGCTGACAGTGCAACATTGTATTATAAGACTTGATCTACTTGAGGAGGTTGGTAGTATTAGGTGGTGAATCCGGAGATAGGATACCACTTGATAAGCAGATGATAGAGCTCTGATAGTGTTGGAGTGCAACCTGACTGAAATAGTATGGAGTGTAGGATTCATTATTATTATATGTGTGTAGGCATTGTGTATGTGCTTTGTCCAGTAAATGTATTCAAATTTGCTGGTGTTTGCCCTTGTCCTAGTGAGGCTTCCCAGGAAGTAGTAAAGAAGGAGAGAGAGAGAGAGAGAGAGAGAGAGAGAGAGAGAGAGAGAGAGAGAGAGAGAGAGAGAGAGAGAGAAAGAACCAAGAACCACTGCTGTGGACAGGGTAGGACGGAAAACTAATAAGTCAAAGGGGATTGAGGAGATCATATCACATATGGAGAGAGTGGTGAGGCACAACGGCTCGAGTGGGTGTGTGCACGTGACAATGAGGCTAAGTATTGGAGCCGCATCCCCTAAACGTGTGACGTTGAGCCCCTCTCCAAGAGCCAGAAGCGCCCAGGGTGATCTCCTGGTATAAGCACTCTACCGAGTTGTGGGTTGGGTTGTCCAGAAAGAAGGATCAACGACGACAACACCACCAACCCACGCTACAACAGTAGATAAAGACAGTCTATTTAACACAAGGGGCACACGCACAAGGGGACACAGGTCGAAACTGAGTGCCCAAATGAGCCGCAGAGATATTAGAAAGAACGTTTTTAGTGTCAGAGTGGTTGACAAATGGAATGCATTAGGAAGTGATGTGGTGGAGGCTGACTCCATACACAGTTTCAAGTGTAGATATGATAGAGCCCAATAGGCTCAGGAATCTGTACACCTGTTGATTGACGGTTGAGAGGCGGGACCAAAGAGCCAACCCCCGCAAACACAACTAGGTGAGTACAACTAGGTGAGTACACACTTCCCTTGCCCCATACTCTGAGAGAGATTTTCGAATTTATTCACTCCTTCACTTTGGGTCACAACAATAGCCTTCTTAAAAATAAATCATGCCTAACAAACTGCTCTAGGTTTTGGAAATGGTAACAAGCAATTCAGACAAGGACTTCCAGTTCATGTAGTATACATAAACTTTGCTAAAGCTTTTGATAATGTACCACATGAAAGACTGACATGAAAAGTACAAGCACATGGAATATATTGTGGAATACTAGAATGGATCAAACAATGATTAAAACGAAGAAAGCAAAGTGTCGTCCTAAATGGATATATCTCTGAGTGGAGAAATGTGGTGAGTGGAGTACTGCAAGGTTCCATTTTGGGACTAACCCTTTTTGTCATATACATCAATGACATAGAATAGAATATCACAAACCATATCATCAAAATTGAAGATGACGCTAAGATTTATGGTAAAGTAGGGAGTGAACATAATATTGAGGCCTTACACAGCGATCTACATGAACTCCACAAGTATCGGACGATTGAAAAATGCTCTTTAATTTCGAAAAATGTAAATACCATGCATATGCGGCATAACATTGCACATCACAACTATCAAATAAGAAATATGTGGCAAAAGTAAAAAAATAAAAGAGGGTTGTCAGGTCTATCAAGGGGGTGCTGAGAAGGGAGGCGGCATTTTCTGTTGTCCATTGGTTGACACGGATGAAGTGAATGTTGTTGAAGGCTCTACTGTTTGAAGCCGTGAGTGTCTTTTCCATACTGCACCGATGAGGTCAGCCTGTTCTTGTGGGTCTTCTATTTTTCCCTGTTGTTCCTCGACATCTTCATCCAGGAATGTGTGTATGAGGCGGGTGAGGCTGGGGTTAGCCGAGCTGTCTGATCTTATGCCAGAAGGCTCCTGGCTCCTTTTTGTACTGGTTGGCCTGTCTCACAAGGGCTCCCCATATGTGGCTCTTATGAGTTAGCATTAGGTCTATGGTTTCCCTTCTGAGTGTTTGTAGGGACAACACTGGTGGCTGGCCAGTTTGGTAGTGGCTTTGACAGGCTCGTTGGTACTACTTCATTTTACCTCTGATTTCTTGGGTCGGTTTATATTGGTGGTGGATCTTTCACAGGTGGCCTCAGTTCCAAGCTGGATGCTTTTGTGGATGGTATTTACTGCTTGGTCTATTGTTTGGGTGGGTAGGTTGTCAAACTCGATGATGGGGTCATCAGTGAGGAAGGTGTCATAGTCACCTGGGAGGTGTCACAAACTGGAAGGGGGGTAGCTTAGAGGGTGGTGACCACATGTATGTGATCCGACCCCACGTTCTTGCCTGGGGGTCACTCTGCTGTGGAACAGGTCACAGTCTCTGTTGGTCAGTACTATGTCAGGGGAGCCCCCTCACAGTACCAGTAAAGAATGTCTTGAAGTGGGGGCCTTCGAAGGAGAGGTCTCTGTTTTGCATTAAACTGAAGAGCTGTCTGCCCTTTAGGTCTGCTCTGGTAGGAGTGTTGAATAGGGCCTGGTGGTGGTGGGCATTCAGGTCTCCGGTAATTATAGTTGGGAGTGACCTGTCGAGCAGCCTGTTGAGTGGGATAGAGGGAAGGTAAGCGAGTCTTGGGGGTAGGTATGCGGTGCAGACGATTAGGGGGGCCGTGTGAGGTGGTGAATTCTATTGCAAGGAAGTGGTCATCTTCTATGAGGATGGGGCGGTAGGAAAGCCTTCTCTTTATTAGGATTGCCACTCCACTGTGCATCCCTTCTGTTGACCTCCCTAGTGGAATATCCCCAAAGAGAGATGTGCTGGTCCTGTTTAACCGCTGCTTCATTGAGTAAGATAATATCTGGGTTAAGTCTGGCTACCTCCAGGGTGAGGAGGTATCTGTTGTTGAAGTAGTGTCTGATATTCACTTGAAGAATGGTGATCCCCGTTGTTGGTTGTGAGTCGTATGTGTTTGTTCGGCTTGAGTGTCAGTGTTGTTAACTTCGGTTTGGCTTCTGATGTGTGTGTAGGTGGAGGATAGGTATTTTGGGCCAGCTATCATGTTCCTGGTTCCGGCAGGAGGTTGGATGAGGTTTTCCACACGTTGCTGTACAATTGAGGGGTCTTTGTTGTCGCTACTGTTCTCGATGTCCACGTTTGTAGTGCTAGAGTCACTCACAGATGGAGTATTAGGGGGGTTGCTTGCCCTTACCCTGTCCTCACAGGATGAGCTTCGGCTGCTAGAGTTGGCCCTGAGCCTCTTAGAACAATGGTGTGTGGAACTGCTGAGTGTGGAACTGTGGTGTGTGAGGCGCTGATTGCGTCTAGGGTTCCTATGGCAAGGGTGCTTGTGAAGGCTTTGAGTACAATCCTGTCTGGGACTACTGTAGGAATGGTGGACCTGGGTGTTTGCTAGTTTGTCGGGGTGGAGGGGCCGGGGTAATTCTGGGAGTTTGGTGTCTCTTGAGCGTTGGATGAGGCCTGGGGGTGGAGAGTATTTGGGTTGGAGTTGTTGGGTTGTGCTTAGGCCTGGCCGGCGGCTGTTGTGTTGTTAGGAGACAGGTAGGCCAGCGAGTTCTCGGGCATGTGGACAGGGGACAGACCATTGTCCATCCTGAGTAAGTTCCAGAAATCCAGGAGTTTCACTGGGTTGTTTGGAAATGTGATTTGGGCAAATGTTAGGAGTTTAGCTCCTAAGCTGGGATTAGGATCGGGGTTTGTTGCGAGGAGGTTAGATGTTGAGGCCTGTTGTGGATGGTTCTGGGTTTGCCCTGGTATAACTGTGGAGTTATTGAGGTGTTGGTTGCTTTGGTGTTTCCCTTGGGCGACCGACTGGGCCTGCAACCCTGGGAATTGGGCCTGTTGTTGGTTGGGGTTACCCCAGGCGTTTACTGGTGGTGGAGGGGCAGGAATGGTGTTTACTGCTTGTTGACGGGCTGTTGTCACCGTTTCTTGTGCTTGCTTGATTGCATCCTGTCTATGAGGACACAAATATAAGATAGCAATGTGTGCACCATTGCATTGTGAACACTTGGGTGTTGGGCTTGTGCATTCCCTGTAGTTGTGTTCCCCTGCCCACCTGATGCACTTGGGGATTTCAATGTTGCATGCACTAGAATAGTGGTCATACTGGAAGCATTGTTTGAGATTGTGAAACCTCTGTAGGGTGATTTGGTCAGGGCCAGACTTGATGCCAAATGCAGAAAAGTCAAGGTTGCAGACTTGTGCTGCTTGCTCCGGTGAAGCCAGAGTTAGCTTCAGTACTTGGTTGTTGTTGGATTGAGTTGTAAACCAGTTGGACTGAATTAATTTAATATCCCTGTTTTTTCTTCAGATTTCTGCAGATATCTCGTCAACTGAGTGATCCATGATGATGTCATGGATCCTATGTACAAAGATAGTGCGTTTGGCTTGGAAGTTGGCCGGGGGGTAGACTGTGATCCACCTTCTCCAATAGTTTGTTCAGACTGTCGATCGAAAGGAGTTCTGGAAGGTCTGCATTGTGTACCAACAAGATGGCTCCAGTTGTTATTTTGAACACATTTTTTGTAGGTAATCTGGGTGATCTCATGAATTACTTCAAGTAGTTGGGCTGTAGAACGAATCTGGCCAGATTCGTCAGTGAAGCTGACTTTGGCCGTCATGACCTTGTGGAGCCAGGAAGCCAAGTCTAATCTATACTAAGGTGGATGTTTGTGTTGTGTCTTGGTAGACTAAGTGGCTGGTGGATGTTAGTTCGGCCGAGGCGGCTAACTTCTAGTTGTTAGGCAACTAGAGATACTTGAACAGTTGGTAATTGAACCTATCGATAGCCTAAGCCTGCTACAAGGTTGTTAGTTGCCCGATCAAACCTTCGCGAGAATTTCAAGAACCCAGTTTTGGCTACTGCTCGGGAATGATCGTTTGGAATGGCGAAATACAAGAGGTAGAAACAGCCTTATTCACATCTTAATTCTATGATTAGTAGGTTGTGCATTGTATATTGTGTGAGTGTGTGTGTGTGGAGTGTTTTGATACAGGCAGGGAGAGAATGAGGAGGAGGTGGAGGGGGGAAGGATGAGGATGGGTTTATTTGGACATCATTTTGCTGTAAGGTCAGGTTCAGTCTCGTGTCCTGTATACAGCGCTGCTGTATAGTGTGGAATACTTATCTCTGAAAGTATTACATGTAATACAGGCCCAGAGGAATCTTCAACGACGTTCCTTACTCTCATAATTTTATAATTTCATCACGAAATTCATAAAGCGTTTTGTCTTTTAAGGCAATCAGAAATCCTTTGATTGTAAAACATTTGTTTTGTCTTAAATCCTGTTGATAATATGATGGTTAGAGCACTAGTTCTTGGTCTGGTCTGGGACAGGCAGCCATCTCTGGGGCACCCAGCATCTTGCCACAGAGTATCCCAGCCATCTCTGGGGCCCCCAGCATCTTGCCACAGAGTATCCCAGCCATCTCTGGGACACCCAGCATCTTGCCACAGGGTATCCCAGCCATCTCTAGGGCACCCAGCATCTTGCCACAGAGTATCCCAGCCATCTCTGGGGCACCCAGCATCTTGCCACAGGGTATCCCAGCCATCTCTGGGACACCCAGCATCTTGCCACAGAGTATCCCAGCCATCTCTGGGACACCCAGCATCTTGCCACAGAGTATCCCAGCCATCTCTGGGGGTACCCAGCATCTTGCCACAGGGTATCCCAGCCATCTCTGGGACACCCAGCATCTTGCCACAGGGTATCCCAGCCATCTCTGGGACACCCAGCATCTTGCCACAGGGTATCCCAGCCATCTCTGGGACACCCAGCATTTTGCCACAGAGTATCCCAGCCATCTCTGGGGCACCCAGCATCTTGCCACAGAGTATCCCAGCCATCTCTGGGGCACCCAGCATCTTGCCACAGAGTATCCCAGCCATCTCTGGGACACCCAGCATCTTGCCACAGGGTATCCCAGCCATCTCTGGGACACCCAGCATCTTGCCACAGAGTATCCCAGCCATCTCTGGGACACCCAGCATCTTGCCTCAGAGTATCCCAATAATAGATGTAATTTGGAATGCTTTAACGTGACAATTCTAACCAGGCATAACTTCTTCTATTAGTTTTTTAGAAGGATTCTCTCCCCTTCCTTAACCAGCACTGACATAACAGATGAAAAAAAAAGAGTAATTGAAACTGTTTTGATAGATATTACACTGAAGATTTGTGTTGACAGTTGCAATAATTGATATATGAATATTATCAAGTTTTCTGTTAAACAGACACTAAGCTTTTTCAGGTCAGCAATAGTGGCTTTCTGCCAGTTTAAATGTTTTAAGGTTGGTTACTGTTCTCACTGTCAGCAGCAACAGTTTGATAGTGAGGTATAATGAAGGTGAAGAATTTGAGAAAATTATCAAAATGAGACTTTCCTCTCCAGTCATTTAAAGGAAAGTCAACGTAATATTAAACTGAGCATAAACAGTTTTGACCAGCACATGCAAAAGTTTTGTTAAATTTTAAAAGCCTAAGTCTTCTTGTATCGTATTAAGTTTTTCTTAATTTATTAAGAAATTAATTTATTTTTTATCTACGTGGTTTATATACTTTAAACAAGACAGGTCTCAGGCCAGAGTCCTAAGGACCATTGGCAACGTTTACCACACGGATTTGTCTTACTCTGTTTCTGTTGAAAAAGTCATATCATATACCACTAGCAAGTTAATACCTGCAAACAATAGGCCTCAGAAAATAAGGGCAAATAAAAGTGTTTATATTGTTTAAAGTTATATGTTACTGTATTTCAAATAATGCATGTATTTACTTTAATAGTTGTAGTACTTTACTATATAAAATATAGTACAGTACTACTTACAGTATCAAAGCAGGCGTACATATGGTAGTTTCTTTACTAAAGAAATTGTTCATTTAAGTGTGCAGAAGAACACTTACTGTATTAAACTACTTGAACAGTAAGCTGCTTACTGTACAAAAGATCTTGTACAGTACGTTACTTACTGTAATAAAGTAATTGCCCAAAAGGCTTCCTACTGTATTAGAGCAAGTTTACAATAGGATACTGATAATATGAAAGTACATATAAGGTAAGCTGCTTAATGCATAATTGTAAGTTACAATCGGCAACTTACTGTATTTAGTTGTACATTAAGCAACTTACAATAACACAGGTGTATATATGCTCCTGCTTGATCTTGAGGATAATAAGGTTAAGACAGACTAAAGTCAGACAAAAATTCCCAAATGTCTATAATCCCTAAAATGTTACAATAACTAAGATCTCGTAACAAATAAAGACCCAAAACTAAGAATAGTGATTCAATAAACAATAGTAAAGAAAGTCATATTGATAATAAAGTGTAGAAAATGCTAATATATCAATTACATACCAAAACTTATTCATAAAATCAGGAGACAAATGCTTATCTATACCTTCCACTACAGACTGGAAGGCTGCTTATCTATACCTTCCACTATAGACAGGAAGGCTGCTTATCTATACCTTCCACTACAGACTGGAAGGCTGCTTATCTATACCTTCCACTACAGACTGGAAGGCTGCTTATCTATACCTTCCAATACAGACTGGAAGGCTGCTTATCTATACCTTCCACTACAGACTGGAAGGCTGCTTATCTATACCTTCCACTACAGACTGGAAGGCTGCTTATCTATACCTTCCACTACAGACTGGAAGGTTGCTTATCTATACTTTCCGCTGCACATAAGGGGTATAACTACCCGATCTCTCACAGTGTTCAAGAGAGAACTTGATAAGCTCTGATCAACCAGGCTGTGATTCATACGACAGTCTGCTAGCAGCCGCGTCCAACAGCCTGGTTAACCTGTCCAGCAACGAGGAGGCCTGGTCGAGGACCGGGCCGCGGGGACGGTAAGGCCCTAAACGGCCTCAAGGTAACCTCAAGGAAGGTACCACCAGCACAATAAAATACATTCATACCTCCAACATGCCAAAACTCATACAAACAACGTATACCAAAACTCATTATCACTATCATCAAAACAAAAACTCATTCATTCCACCAGCATACAAAACTCATTCATTCCACCAGCATACAAAAACTCATTCATTCCACCAGCATACAAAAACTCATTCATTCCACCAGCATACAAAAACTCATTCATTCCACCAGCATACAAAAACTCATTCATTCCACCAGCATACAAAAACTCATTCATTCCACCAGCATACAAAAACTCATTCATTCCACCAGCATACAAAAACTCATTCATACCACCAGCATACAAAAACTCATTCATTCCACCAGCATACAAAAACTCATTCATTCCACCAGCATACAAAAACTCATTCATTCCACCAGCATACAAAAACTCATTCATTCCACCAGCATACAAAAACTCATTCATTCCACCAGCATACAAAAACTCATTCATTCCACCAGAATACTAAAATGCAAACACTGGAACATCAAGGCCGTTGGGTACTGACAACTGGGTGCCAAGTCACATGGGAATAACTGGAAATGACATTGCAGACGATGCTGCAAAACTTGCAACTAAGAGAAGAAATGTAGACATTTACATACCACAGAGTCTATCACAGATTAAGAAAGTAATTAGCAATAGAGCAATGCAGAAGATATATAGTGACCAGTACACAGCAGTTGCAACATCAAGATCTGCGGGTTGGCACAAGAATTACACCAAATACCAACCACATATTTTGATGAAAGGAGTACATCTGGAGTACATCATGTACATCTTACTGTACATCTACACATATGCATCTGTAGATTACTGTACATCTACATATGTACATCTGTAGATTACTGTACATCTACACATGTACATCTGTAGATTACTGTACATCTGCGCATGTACATCTGTAGATTACTGTACATCTACACATGTACATCTGTAGATTACTGTACATCTACACATGTACATCTGTAGATTACTGTACATCTACACATGTACATCTGTGGATTACCGTACATCTACACATATACATCTAATCGTTGATGAGATGTAATCATCTCATTGAGAGATGTACATCATAATCATTGTCATATAATGTACATCTACATTGGTCTCGTGAGGCAGGTCTCAACAACCAGCTCCTCATAGATGTGTCCTTGTACATTATTGGTCTCGTGAGGCTGGTCTCAACAACCAGCTCCTCGTAGATGTGTCCTTGTACATTATTGGTCTCGTGAGGCAGGTCTCAACAACCAGCTCCTCGTAGATGTGTCCTTGTACATTATTGGTCTCGTGAGGCAGGTCTCAACAATCAGCTCCTCGTAGATGTGTCCTTGTACATTATTGGTCTCGTGAGGCTGGTCTCAACAACCAGCTCCTCGTAGATGTGTCCTTGTACATTATTCGTCTCGTGAGGCTGGTCTCAACAACCAGCTCCTCGTAGATGTGTCCTTGAACATTATTGGTCTCGTGAGGCAGGTCTCAACAACCAGCTCCTCGTAGATGTGTCCTTGTACATTATTGGTCTCGTGAGGCTGGTCTCAACAACCAGCTCCTCGTAGATGTGTCCTTGTACATTATTGGTCTCGTGAGGCTGGTCTCAACAACCAGCTCCTCGTAGATGTGTCCTTGTACATTATTGGTCTCGTGAGGCTGGTCTCAACAACCAGCTCCTCGTAGATGTGTCCTTGTACATTATTGATCTCGAGAGGCAGGTCTCAACAACCAGCTCCTCGTAGATGTGTCCTTGTACATTATTGGTCTCGTGAGGCTGGTCTCAACAACCAGCTCCTCGTACATATGTCTTTGAACATTATTGGTCTCATGAGGCTGGTCTCATCAAACTTCAATATATGAACATTATAAAAATTGTTAAGCGACGCTCTGAGCTCTTGGAGGTACTTCTCGTTCTTCACACTGTCCCAGATCCAAATCGTAAGGTCATCACCAGTGACGCCCCTCCGGTGAAGTCCTCGCAGGAGTCCCTCCACACCCACACCTGTAGATGAAAGGGAACATTGCAGCTCACACCTGGCAACCCTCCACACCCACACCTGTAGATGAGAGGGAACACTGAAGCCCACACCTGGAAACTCTCCCCACCCACACCTGCAGATGAAAGGGAACACTGAACCCCACACCTGGCAACTCTCCCCACCCACACCTGCAGATGAGAGGGAACACTGAAACCCACACCTGGTTACTCCTCACACCCATCTCTTAAGGTGAATGGTAGAGTTGCAGAGGAGGAGGAGGGTAGTGGTGCAGAGGAGGAGGAGGGTAGTGGTGCAGAGGAGGAGGAGGGTAGTGGTGCAGAGGAGGAGGGTAGTGGTGCAGAGGAGGAGGAGGGTAGTGGTGCAGAGGAGGAGGAGGGTAGTGGTGCAGAGGAGGAGGGTAGTGGTGCAGAGGAGGAGGAGGTTAGTGGTGCAGAGGAGGAGGGTAGTGGTGCAGAGGAGGAGGAGGGTAGTGGTGCAGAGGACGAGGAGGGTAGTGGTGCAGAGGAGGAGGGAAGAGGTGCAGAAGAGGAGGAGGGTAGTGGTGCAGAGGAGGAGGAGGGTAGTGGTGCAGAGGAGGAGGAGGGTAGTGGTGCAGAGGAGGAGGAGGGTAGTGGTGCAACGGAGGAGGGTAGTGGTGCAGAGGAGGAGGAGGGTAGTGGTGCAGAGGAGGAGGAGGGTAGTGGTGCAGAGGAGGAGGAAGGTAGTGGTGCAGAGGAGGAGGGTAGTGGTGCAGAGGAGGAGGAGGGTAGTGGTGCAGAGGAGGAGGAGGGTAGTGGTGCAGAGGAGGAGGAGGGTAGTGGTGCAGAGGAGGAGGAGGGTAGTGGTGCAGAGGAGGAGGAAGGTAGTGGTGCAGAGGAGGAGGGTAGTGGTGCAGAGGAAGAGGAGGGTAGTGGTGCAGATGAGGAGGGTAGCCGTGCAGAGGAGGAGGAGGGTAGCGGTGCAGAGGAGGAGGAGAGAAGTGGTGCAGAGGAGGAGGAGGAGGAGGGTAGTGGTGCAGATGAGGAAGAGGGTAGTGGTGCAGAGGAAAAGGGTAGTGCTGCAGAGGAGGAGGAGGGTAGTTGTGCGGAGGAGGAGGAGGGCAGTGGTGCAGAGGAGGAGGAGGGTAGTGGTGCGGAGGAGGAGGAGGGTAGTGGTGCAGAGGAGGAGGAGGGAAGTGGTGCAGAGGATGAGGGTAGTAGTGCAGAGGAGGAGGAGGGTAGTGGTGCAGAGGATGAGGGTAGTGGTGCAGAGGAGGAGGAGGGTAGTGGTGCAGAGGATGAGGGTAGTGGTGTAGAGGAGGAGGAGGGTAGTGGTGCAGAGGAAGATGAGGGTAGTGGTGCAGAGCAGGAGGAGGAGGGTAGTGGTGCAGAGTAGGAGGAGGAGCAGGGTAGTGGTGCAGAGTAGGAGGAGGGTAGTTTTGGGGAGGAGGGGGAGGGTAGAGGTGCAGAGGAAGAGGACGGTATTCGTGCAGAGGAGGATGAGGGTAGTGGTGCAGAGGAGGGGGAAAGTAGTGGTGCAGAGGGGGAGGAGCCGGGTAGTGGCGCAATGGAAGAGGGTAGTGGTGCAGAAGAGGTTGAGGGTAGTGGTGCAGAGGATGAGGAGGGTAGTGGTGCAGAGGAGGAGGAGGAGGGTAGTGGTGCAAAAGAGTAGGGTAGTGGTGCAGAAGAAGAGGATAGTGATGCAGAGGAGGAGGGTAGTGTTGCAGAGGAGGAGGGTAGTGGTGCAGAGGAAGAGGAGGGTAGTGGTGCAGAGGAGGAGGAGGGTAGTGGTGCAAAAGAGTAGGGTAGTGGTGCAGAAGAAGAGGATAGTGATGCAGAGGAGGAGGGTAGTGGTGCAGAGGAGGAGGGTAGTGGTGCAGAGGAAGAGGAGGGTAGTGGTGCAGAGGATGAGGAGGGTAGAGGTGGAGAGGAAGAGGAGGGTAGTGGTGCAGAGGAGGAGGAGGGTAGTAGAGCAGAGGAGGAGGCGGGTAGTGGTGCAGAGGAGGAGAAGGGTAGTGGTGCAGAAGAGGAGGAGGAGGGTAGTGGTAGAGAGGAAGAGGGTAGTGGTGCACAGGAGGATGAGGGTAGTGGTGCAAAGGAGGAGGAGAGTAGTGGTGCAGAGGAGGAGGAGGGTAGTAGTACAGAGGAGGAGGGTAGTGGTGCAGAGGAAGAGGAGGGTAGTGGTGCAGAGTAGGAGGAGGGTAGAGGTGCAGAGGAAGAGGAGGGTAGTGGTGCAGAGGAGGAGGAGGGTAGTGGTGCAGAGGAGAAGGAGGGCAGTGGTGCAGAAGAGTAGGGTAGTGGTGCAGAAGAAGAGGATAGTGATGCAGAGGAGGAGGGAAGTGGTGCAGAGGAGGAGGTTCCCTGGAAACACAAACCGAAACTGTTTCTATTTTCCGCTTGTCACAACTTGTAATAAAGTTGTTAAATGTTGGCTTAACGTGTTTATGACGTATTAGAACGTTGTTACAACTTGCTATATTGGTTGTTATAACTGGTTAGGAGGTGTTAAAACTTGTTCGAACGTTTTAGCAACGTCGTAGTTTCGGTGTGTGTTTGGCGGGTTAGTGGTGCAGAGGAAGAGGAGGGTAGTGGTGCAGAGGAGGAGGGTAGTGGTGCAGAAGAGTAGGGTAGTGGTGCAGAAGAAGAGGATAGTGATGCAGAGGAGGGAAGTGGTGCAGAGGAGGAGGTTAGTGGTGCAGAGGAGGAGGGTAGTGGTGCAGAGGATGAGGAGGGTAGAGGTGGAGAGGAAGAGGAGGGTAGTAGTGCAGAGGAGGAGAAGGGTATTGGAGCAGAGGAGAAGGCGGGAAGTGGTGCATAGGAGGAGGAGGATGGTAGTGGTGCATAAGAGGAGGAGGAGGGTAGTGGTAGAGAGGAAGAGGGAAGTGGTGCACAGGAGGATGAGGGTAGTTGTGCAGAGGAAGAGGGTAGTGGTGCAGAGTAGGAGGTGGGTAGTGGTGCAGAGGAGGAGGAGGGTAGTGGTGCACAGGAGGAGGAGGGTAGTGGTGCAGAGGAGATGGAGGGTAGTGATGCAGAGGAAGAGGAGGGTAGTGGTGCAGAGGAGGAGGAGGGTAGTGGTGCAGAGCAGTAGGAGGGTAATGGTGCACAGGAGGAGGAGGGTAGTGGTGATGAGAAGGAGGAGGGTAGTGATGCAGAGGAAGAGAAGGATAGTGGTGCAGAGGAGGAGGAGGGTAGTCGTGTAGAGGAGGAGGAGGGTAGTGGTGCAGAGGAGGAGGAGGGTAGTGGTGTAGAGGAGGAGGAGGGTAGTGGTTCACAGGAGGAGGAGGGTAGTGGTGCGGATGAGGAGTAGGAGGTGGAGGGTTGTGGCGCAGAGGGGGAGAAGGGTAGTGGTGCGGAGGAGGAGGAGGATAGTGGTGCGGAGGAGGAGGAGGGTAGTGGTGCGGAGGAGAAGGAGGGTAGTGTTGCATAGGAGGAGGGTAGTGGTGCATAGGAGGAGGAGGAGGGTTGTGGTGCAGAGGAGGAGGAGGGTAGTGGTGCAGAGTAGGAGGAGGGTAGTTTTGGGGAGGAGGAGGAGGGTAGTGGTGCAGAGTAGGAGGAGGGTAGTTTTGGGGAGGAGGAGGAGGGTAGTGGTGCAGAGTAGGAGGAGGGTAGTTTTGGGGAGGAGGAGGAGGGTAGTGGTGCAGAGTAGGGGGAAAGTAGTGGTGCAGAGGGGGAGGAGGGTAGTGGTGCAGAGGAAGAGGAGGGTAGTGGTGCAGAGGAGGAGGAGGGTAGTGGTGCAGAGGAAGAGAAGGGTAGTGGTGCAGAGGAGGAGGAGGGTAGAGGTGCAGAGGAAGAGGAGGGTATTGGTGCAGAGGAGGATGAGGGTAGTGGTGCAGAGGAGGAGGAGGGTAGTGGTGCAGAAGAGTAGGGTAGTGGTGCAGAAGAAGAGGATAGTGATGCAGAGGAGGAGGGTAGTGGTGCAGAGGAGGAGGGTAGTGGTGCAGAGGAAGAGGAGGGTAGTGGTGCAGAGGATGAGGAGGGTAGAGGTGGAGAGGAAGAGGAGGGTAGTGGTGCAGAGGAGGAGGAGGGTAGTGGAGCAGAGGAGGAGGCGGGTAGTGGTGCAGAGGAGGAGAAGGGTAGTGGTGCAGAAGAGGAGGAGGAGGGTAGTGGTAGAGAGGAAGAGGGTAGTGGTGCACAGGAGGATGAGGGTAGTGGTGCAAAGGAGGAGGAGAGTAGTGGTGCAGAGGAGGAGGAGGGTAGTAGTACAGAGGAGGAGGGTAGTGGTGCAGAGGTGGAGGAGGGTAGAGGTGCAGAGGAAGAGGATAGTAATGCAGAGGAGGAGGGAAGTGGTGCAGAGGAGGAGGTTAGTGGTGCAGAGGAAGAGGAGGTAGTGGTGCAGAGGATGAGGAGGGTAGAGGTGGAGAGGAAGAGGAGGGTAGTGGTGCAGAGGAGATGGAGGGTAGTGATGCAGAGGAAGAGGAGGGTAGTGGTGCACAGGAGGAGGAGGGTAGTGGTGCAGAGGAGATGGAGGGTAGTGATGCAGGGGAAGAGGAGGAAACTGGTGCAGAGGAGGAGGAGGGTAGTGGTGCAGAGGAGGAGAAAGGTATTGGAGCAGAGGAGGAGGATGGTAGTGGTGCATAGGAGGAGGAGGAGGGTAGTGGTAGAGAGGAAGAGGGTAGTGGTGCACAGGAGGATGAGGGTAGTTGTGCAGAGGAAGAGGGTAGTGGTGCAGAGGAAGAGGGTAGTGGTGCAGAGGAGGAGGTGGGTAGTGGTGCAGAGGAGGAGGAGGGTAGTGGTGCACAGGAAGAGGAGGGTAGTGGTGCAGAGGAGATGGAGGGTAGTGATGCAGAGGAAGAGGAGGAAACTGGTGCAGAGGAGGAGGAGGGTAGTGGTGCAGAGCAGGAGGAGGGTAGTGGTGCACAGGAGGAGGAAGGTAGTGGTGCAGAGGAGGAGGAGGGTAGTGATACAGAGGAAGAGAAGGATAGTGGTGCAGAGGAGGAGGAGGGTAGTGGTGCAGAGCAGGAGGAGGGTAGTGGTGCACAAGAAGAGGAGGGTAGTGGTTCAGAGGAGGAGGAGGATAGTGGTCCAGAGGAGGAGGGTAGTGGTGCAGAGGAAGAGGAGGATAGTCGTGCAGAGGAGGATGAGGGTAATGGTGCAGAGGAGGAGGAGGGTAGTCGTGTAGAGGAGGAGGAGGGTAGTGGTGCAGAGGAGGAGGAGGGTAGTGGTGTAGAGGAGGAGGAGGGTAATGGTTCACAGGAGGAGGAGGGTAGTGGTGCTGATGAGGAGGAGGGTAGTGGTGCTGATGAGGAGGAGGAGTAGGAGGGTAGTGGCGCAGAGGGGGAGGAGAGTAGTGGTGCAGAGGCGGAGGAGGGAAGTGGTGCAGAGGAGGAGGAGGATAGTGGTGCGGAGGAGGAGGAGGGTAGTGGTAGAGAGTAAGAGGGTAGTGGTGCACAGGAGGATGAGGGTAGTGGTGCAGAAGAGGAGGAGGAGGGTAGTTGTGCAGAGGAAGAGGGTAGTGGTGCAGAGGAGGAGAAGGGTAGTGGAGCAGAGGAGGAGGCGGGTAGTGGTGCAGAGGAGGAGAAGGGTAGTGGTGCAGAAGAGGAGGAGGAGGGTAGTTGTGCAGAGGAAGAGGGTAGTGGTGTAGAGGAGGAGGAAGGTAGTGGTGCAGAGGAGATGGAGGGTAGTGGTGCAGAGCAGGAGGAAGGTAGTGGTGCACAGGAAGAGGAGGGTAGTGGTGCAGAGGAGGAGGAGGGTAATGATGCAGAGGAAGAGAAGGATAGTGGTTGCAGAGGAGGAGGAGGGTAGTGGTGCAGAGCAGGAGGAGGGTACTGGTGCAGAAGAAGAGGATAGTGATGCAGAGGAGGAGGGTAGTGGTGCAGAGGAGGAGGGTAGTGGTGCAGAGGAAGAGGAGGGTAGTGGTGCAGAGGATGAGGAGAGTAGATGTGGAGAGGAAGAGGAGGGTAGTGGTGCAAAGGAGGAGGACGAGGGTAGTGGAGCAGAGGAGGAGGCGGGTAGTGGTGCAGAGGAGGAGGAGGGTAGAGGGCAGAGGAAGAGGGTAGTGGTGCAGAGGAGGATGAGGGTAGTTGTGCAGAGGATGAGGGTAGTGGTGCAGAGGCGGATGAGGGTAGTGGTGCAGAAAGGAGGGTAGTGGTCCAGAGGAGGAGGAGGGTAGTGGTGCAGAGGAAGAGGAGGATAGTCGTGCAGAGGAGGATGAGGGTAATGGTGCAGAGGAGGAGGGTAGTGGTGCAGAGGAGGAGGAGGGTAGTCGTGTAGAGGAGGAGGAGGGTAGTGGTGCAGAGGAGGAGGAGGGTAGTGGTGTAGAGGAGGAGGAGGGTAGTGGTGCACAGGAGGAGGAGGGTAGTAGTGCGGATGAGGAGGAGGAGGAGGAGGAGGAGGAGGAGGAGGAGGAGGAGGAGGAGGAGGAGGGTAGTGGCGCAGAGGGGGAGGAGGGTAGTGGTGCAGAGGAGGAGGAGGGTAGTGGTGCGGAAGAGGAGGAGGATAGTGGTGCGGAGGAGGAGGAGGAGGGTAGTGGTGCATAGAAAGAGTAGGGTAGTGGTGCGGAAGAGGAGGAGGGTAGTGGTGTATAGGAGGAGGAGGAGGGTAGTGGTGCAGAGGAGGAGGAGGGTAGTGGTGCAGACTAGGAGGAGGGTTCTTTTGGGGAGGAGGAGGAGGGTAGTGGTGCAGAGGAGGAGGAGGGTAGTGGTGCAGAGGAGGAGGAGGGTAGAGGTGCAGAGGAAGAGAAAGGTAGTGGTGCAAAGGAGGAGGAGGGTAGTGGTGCAGAAGAGGAGGGTAGTGGGGCAGAGGAGGAGGGTAGTGGGCAGAGGAAGAGGGTAGTGGTGCAGAGGAGGATGGGGGAAGTGGTGCAGAGGAGGAGGAGGTAAGTCGTGCAGAGGAGGAGGAGGAGGAGGAGGAGGAGGAGGATAGTGCTGCAGAAGAGGTGGAGGGTAGTGGTGCAGAGGAGGAGGAGGGTAATGATGCAGAGAAGGAGGAGGGTAGTGGTGCAGAGGAGGAGGAGGGTAGTGGTGCAGAAGAGGAGGGTAGTGGTGCAGAAGAGGAGGAGGGTAGTGGTGCAGAGGAGGATGAGGGTATAGTGGTGCAGAGGAGGAGGGTAGTGGTGCAGAGGAGGAGAAGGGTAGTGGCGCACAGGAGGAGGGTTGTGGTGCAGAGGAGGAGAAGAGTAGTGGTGCAGATGAGGAGGAGGGTAGTGGTGCAGAGGAGGAGGAGGATGGTAGTGGTGCAGAGGAAAAGAGTAGTGGTGCAGAGGAGGAGGAGGGTAGTAGTACAGAGGAGGAGGGTAGTGGTGCACAGGAAGAGGATGGTAGTGGTGCAGAGGAGGAGGAGGGTAGAGGTGCAGAGGAAGAGGAGGGTAGTGGTGCAGAGGAGAAGGAGGGTAGTGATGCAGAGGAGGAGGAGGATAGTGGTGCAGAGGAGGAGGAGGGTAGTGATGCAGAGGAGGAGGGTAGTGATGCAGAAGAGGAGGGTAGTGGTGCAGAAGAAGAGGATAGTGATGCAGAGGAGGAGGGTAGTGGTGCAGAGGAAGATGAGGGTAGTGGTGCAGAGGAGGAGGAGGGTAGTTGTGCGGATGAGGAGGAGGAGGAGGAGGGTAGTGACGCAGAGGGGGAGGAGGGTAGTGGTGCAGAGGAGGAGGAGGTTAGTGGTGCAGAGGAGGAGGAAGAGGAGGAGGATAGTGCTGCAGAAGAGGTGGAGGGTAGAGGTGCAGACGAGGAGGAGGGTAATGATGCAGAGCAGGAGCAGGGTAGTGGTGCAGAGGAGGAGGAGGGTAGTGGTGCAGAAGAGGAGGGTAGTGGTGCAGAAGAGGAGGAGGGTAGTGGTGCAGAGGAGGATGAGGGTATAGTGGTGCAGAGGAGGAGGGTAGTGGTGCAGAGGAAGAGAAGGGTAGTGGCGCAGAGTAGGGGTGGGTATTGGTGCAGAGGAAGAGGAGGGTAGTGGTGCAGAGGAGGAGGGGAGGGTAGTGGAACAGAGGAGGAGGAGGAGGGTAGTGGTGCAAAGGAGGAGGAGGAGGAGGGTAGTTGTGCAGAGGAGGAGGGTAGTGTCGCATACTAGGAGGATAGTGGTGCAGAGGAGGAGTAGGAGGGTAGTGGTGCAGAGGAGGAGGAGGGTAGTGGTGCAGAGCAGGAAGAGGGTAGTGATGCAGAGGAAGAGGAGGATAGTGGTGCAGAGGAGGATGAGGGTAGTGTTGCAGAGTAGGAGGAGGGTAGTGGTGCAGAGGAGGAGAAGAGTAGTGGTGCAGATGAGGAGGAGGGTAGTGGTGCAGAGGCGGAGGAGGAGGGTAGTGGTGCAGAGGAAAAGAATAGTGGTGCAGAGGAGGAGGAGGGTAGTAGTACAGAGGAGGAGGGTAGTGGTGCAGAGGAAGAGGAGGGTAGTGGTGCAGAGGAGGAGGCGGGTAGTGGTGCAGAGGAGGAGGAGGGTAGTGGGCAGAGGAAGAGGGTAGTGGTGCAGAGGAGGATGAGGGTAGTGGTGCAGAGGAAAAGGGTAGTGGTGCAGAGGAGGAGGAGGGTAGTGGTGCAAAAGAGGAGGAGGGTAATGATGCGCAGGAGGATTAGGGTAGTGGTGCAGAGGAGGAGGAGGGTAGTGGTGCAGAAGAGGAGAATAGTGGCGCAGAGGAGGAGGATGGTAGTTATGCAGAGGAGAGTAGTGGTGCAGAGGAAAAGGATAGTGGTGCAGAGTAGGGGGAGGGTAGTGGTGACGAGGAGAAGGAGGGTAGTGGTGCAGAGGAGGAAGGGGAGGGTAATGGCGCAGAGGAGGAGGAGGAGGGTAGTGGTGCAGAGGAGGAGGAGGGTAGTGGTGCAGAGCAGGAGGAGGGTAGTGGTGCAGAGGAGGAGGAGGGTAGTGATGCAGAGGAAAAGGAGGGTTGTGGTGTAGAGGAGGAGGAGGGTAGTGGTGCAGAGTAGGAGGAGGGTAGTGGTGCAGAGGAGGAGGAGGGTAGTGGTGCAGAGGAGGAGGAGGGATGTGGTGCAGAGTAGGAGGAGGGTAGTGTTGCAGAGGAGAATGAGGGTAGTGGTGTAGAGGAGTAGAGGGGTAGTGGTGCAGAGGAGGAGGGGGGGTAGGGGTGCAGAGGAGGAGGAGGGTAGTGGTGCAGAGGAGGGTAATGGTGCAGAGGAGGAGGGTGGTGGTGCAGAGGACGAGGAGGAGGGTAGTGGTGCAGAGTAAGAGGAGGGTAGTGGTGCAGAGGAGGAGGAGGGGGGTAGTGGTGCAGAGGAGGAGGGGGGTAGGGGTGCATAGGAGGAGGAGGGTAGTGGTGCAGAGGAGGAGAAGGGTAGTGATGCAGAGGAGGAGGAGGGTAGTGGTGCAGAGGAGGAGGGTAGTGGTACAGAGGAGGAAAGTATTGGTGCAGAGGAGAAGGGTAGTGGTACAGAGGAGGAAAGTAGTGGTGCAGAGGAGAAGGGTAGTGGTGCGGAGGACGAGAAGGAGGGTAGTGCTGCAGAGAAGGAGGAGGGTAGTGGTGCAGAGGAGGAGGGTAGTGGTACAGAGGAGGAAAGTAGTGGTGCAGAGGAGAAGGGTAGTGGTGCGGAGGACGAGGAGGAGGGTAGTGCTGCAGAGAAGGAGGAGGGTAGTGGTGCAGAGGAGGAGGGTAGTGGTGCAGAAGAGGAGGAGGGTAGTGGTGCAGAGGAGAAGGTGGGTAGTGGTGCAGAGGAGGAGGAGGGTAGTGGTGCGGAGGAGGAGGAGGGTAGTGGTGCCGAGGAGGAGGAGGTTAGTGGTGCAGAGGAGGAGGGTAGTGGTGCAGAAGAGGAGGAGGGTAGTGGTGCAGAAGAGGAGGGTAGTGGTGCAGAAGAGGAGGAGGTTAGTGGTGCAGAGGAGGAGGGTAGTGGTGCAGAAGAGGAGGAGGGTAGTGGTGCAGAGGACGAGGGTACTAGTGCGAAGGAGGAAGAGGAGGGTAGTGGTGCAGAGGAGGAGGGTAGTGGTGCAGAGGACGAGGGTACTAGTGCGAAGGAGGAAGAGGAGGGTAGTGGTGCAGAAGAGGAGGAGGGTAGTGGTGCAAAAGAGGAGGGTAGTGGTGCGGAGGAGGAGGAGGACGGTAGTGGTTCAGAGGAGGAGGAGGAGGGTAGTGGTGCAGAGGAGGAGGAGGGTAGTGGTGCAGAGCAGGAAGAGGGTAGTGATGCAGAGGAAGAGGAGGATAGTGGTGCAGAGGAGGATGAGGGTAGTGTTGCAGAGTAGGAGGAGGGTAGTGGTGCAGAGGAGGAGAAGAGTAGTGGTGCAGATGAGGAGGAGGGTAGTGGTGCAGAGGCGGAGGAGGAGGGTAGTGGTGCAGAGGAAAAGAATAGTGGTGCAGAGGAGGAGGAGGGTAGTAGTACAGAGGAGGAGGGTAGTGGTGCAGAGGAAGAGGAGGGTAGTGGTGCAGAGGAGGAGGCGGGTAGTGGTGCAGAGGAGGAGGAGGGTAGTGGGCAGAGGAAGAGGGTAGTGGTGCAGAGGAGGATGAGGGTAGTGGTGCAGAGGAAAAGGGTAGTGGTGCAGAGGAGGAGGAGGGTAGTGGTGCAAAAGAGGAGGAGGGTAATGATGCGCAGGAGGATTAGGGTAGTGGTGCAGAGGAGGAGGAGGGTAGTGGTGCAGAAGAGGAGAATAGTGGTGCAGAGGAGGAGGATGGTAGTTATGCAGAGGAGAGTAGTGGTGCAGAGGAAAAGGATAGTGGTGCAGAGTAGGGGGAGGGTAGTGGTGACGAGGAGAAGGAGGGTAGTGGTGCAGAGGAGGAAGGGGAGGGTAATGGCGCAGAGGAGGAGGAGGAGGGTAGTGGTGCAGAGGAGGAGGAGGGTAGTGGTGCAGAGCAGGAGGAGGGTAGTGGTGCAGAGGAGGAGGAGGGTAGTGATGCAGAGGAAAAGGAGGGTAGTGGTGTAGAGGAGGAGGAGGGTAGTGGTGCAGAGTAGGAGGAGGGTAGTGGTGCAGAGTAGGAGGAGGGTAGTGTTGCAGAGGAGAATGAGGGTAGTGGTGTAGAGGAGGAGAGGGGTAGTGGTGCAGAGGAGGAGGGGGGGGTAGGGGTGCAGAGGAGGAGGAGGGTAGTGGTGCAGAGGAGGGTAATGGTGCAGAGGAGGAGGGTGGTGGTGCAGAGGACGAGGAGGAGGGTAGTGGTGCAGAGTAGGAGGAGGGTAGTGGTGCAGAGGAGGAGGAGGGGGGTAGTGGTGCAGAGGAGGAGGGGGGTAGGGGTGCATAGGAGGAGGAGGGTAGTGGTGCAGAGGAGGAGAAGGGTAGTGATGCAGAGGAGGAGGAGGGTAGTGGTGCAGAGGAGGAGGGTAGTGGTACAGAGGAGGAAAGTATTGGTGCAGAGGAGAAGGGTAGTGGTACAGAGGAGGAAAGTAGTGGTGCAGAGGAGAAGGGTAGTGGTGCGGAGGACGAGGAGGAGGGTAGTGCTGCAGAGAAGGAGGAGGGTAGTGGTGCAGAGGAGGAGGGTAGTGGTACAGAGGAGGAAAGTAGTGGTGCAGAGGAGAAGGGTAGTGGTGCGGAGGACGAGGAGGAGGGTAGTGCTGCAGAGAAGGAGGAGGGTAGTGGTGCAGAGGAGGAGGGTAGTGGTGCAGAAGAGGAGGAGGGTAGTGGTGCAGAGGAGAAGGTGGGTAGTGGTGCAGAGGAGGAGGAGGGTAGTGGTGCGGAGGAGGAGGAGGGTAGTGGTGCCGAGGAGGAGGAGGTTAGTGGTGCAGAGGAGGAGGGTAGTGGTGCAGAAGAGGAGGAGGGTAGTGGTGCAGAGGAGGAGGGTAGTGGTGCAGAAGAGGAGGAGGTTAGTGGTGCAGAGGAGGAGGGTAGTGGTGCAGAAGAGGAGGAGGGTAGTGGTGCAGAGGACGAGGGTACTAGTGCGAAGGAGGAAGAGGAGGGTAGTGGTGCAGAGGAGGAGGGTAGTGGTGCAGAGGACGAGGGTACTAGTGCGAAGGAGGAAGAGGAGGGTAGTGGTGCAGAAGAGGAGGAGGGTAGTGGTGCAAAAGAGGAGGGTAGTGGTGCGGAGGAGGAGGAGGACGGTAGTGGTTCAGAGGAGGAGGAGGAGGGTAGTGGTGCAGAGGAGGAGGAGGAGGGTAGTGGTGCATAGGAGGAGGAGGAGGGTAGTGGTGCAGAGGAGGAGGAGGAGGGTAGTGGTGCCGAGTAGGAGGAAGGTAGTTTTCGAGAGGAGGAGGAGGGTAGTGGTGCGGAGGAGAAGGTGGGTAGTGGTGCAGAGGAGGAGGTGGGTAGTGGTGCAGAGGAGGAGGAGGGTAGATGTGCAGAGGAGGAAGAGGGTAGTGGTGTAGAGGAGGAGGGTATTGGTGCGGAGGAGGAGGAGGTTAGTGGTGCAGAGGAGGAGTAGGGTAGTGGTGCAGAAGAGGATGAGGGTAGTGGTGCAGAGGAGGAGGAGGAGGGTAGTGATGCAAAGGAGGAGGAGGGTAGTGGTGCGGAGGAGGAGGGTAGTGGTGCAGAGGAGGATGAGGGTAGTGGTGCAGAGGAGGAGTAGGGTAGTGGTGCAGAGGAGGATGAGGGTAGTGGTGCAGAGGAGGAGAAGGGTAGTGGTGCAGAGGAGGAGAAGGGTAGTGATGCAGAGGAGGAGGAGGGTAGTGAAGCAGATGAAGAGGAGGGTAGTGGTGCAGAGGAGGGGGGTAGTGGTGCAGAGGATGAGGAGAGTAGAGGTGGAGAGGAAGAGGAGGGTAGTGGTGCAAAGCAGGAGGACGAGGGTAGTGGAGCAGAGGAGGAGGTGGGTAGTGGTGCAGAGGAGGAGGAGGGTAGTGGGCAGAGGAAGAGGGTAGTGGTGCAGAGGAGGATGAAGGTAGTGGTGCAGAGGAGGAGGGTAGTGGTGCAGAGGAGGATGAGGGAAGTGGTGCAGAAAGGAGGGTAGTGGTGCAGAGGAGGAGGAGGGTAATGATGCGCAGGAGTAGGAGGAAAGTGGTGCAGAGGAGGAGGGTAGTGGTGCAGAGGAGGAGAATATTGGTGCAGAGGAGGAGGAGGGTAGTTATGCAGAGGAGAGTAGTAATGCAGAGGAGGAGGGGGAGGGTAATGGCGCAGAGGAGGAGGAGGAGGGTAGTGATGCAGAGGAGGAGGAGGGTAGTGGTGCAGAGGGGGAGGGTAGTGGTGCAGAGGAGGAGGAGGGTAGTGATGCAGAGGAAGAGGAGGGTAGTGGTGTATAGGGGGAGGAGGGTAGTGGTGCAGAGTAGGAGGAGGGTAGTGGTGCAGAGGAAGAGGAGGGTAGTGGTGCAGAGGAGGAGGAGGGTAGTGGTGCAAAGGAGGGAAGTGGTGCAGAGGAGGAGGAGGGTAGTGGTGCAGAGGACGAGGAGGAGGGTAGTGGTGCAGAGGAGGAGGAGGGTATTGGTGCAGAGGAGGAGGAGGTGTGTAGTGGTGCAGTGGAGGAGGAGGGTAGACGTGCAGAGGAGGAAGAGGGTAGTGGTGCAGAGGAGGAGGTGGGTAGTGGTGCGGAGGAGGAGGTGGGTAGTGGTGCAGAGGAGGAGGAGGGTAGTGGTGCAGAGGAGAAGGATGGTAGTGGTGCAGAGGAGGAAGAGGGTAGTGGTGCAGAGGAGGATGAGGGTATAGTGGTGCAGAGGAGGAGGGTAGTGGTGCAGAGGAGGAGGAGGGTAATGATGCAGAGCAGGAGGAGGGTAGTGGTGCAGAAGAGGAAGGTAGTGGTGCAGAGGAGGAGGAGGGTAGTACTCCCGAGGAGAAGGAGGGTAGTGATGCAGAGGAGGAGGAGGATAGTGGTGCAGAGGAGAACGATGGTAGTGGTGCAGAGGAGAAGGATGGTAGTGGTGCAGAGGAGGAAGAGGGTAGTGGTGCAGAGGAGGATGAGGGTATAGTGGTGCAGAGGAGGAGGGTAGTGGTGCAGAGGAGGAGGAGGGTAATGATGCAGAGCAGGAGGAGGGTAGTGGTGCAGAAGAGGAAGGTAGTGGTGCAGAGGAGGAGGGTAGTGGTGCAGAAGAGGAAGGTAGTGGTGCAGAGGAGGAGGGTAGTGGTGCAGAGGATGAGGAGAGTAGAGGTGGAGAGGAAGAGGAGAGTAGAGGTGGAGAGGAAGAGGAGGGTAGTGGTGCAGAGGAAGAGGAGGGTAGTGGAACAGAGGAGGAGGAGGAGGAGGGTAGTGGTGCAAAGGAGGAGGAGGAGGGTAATTGTGAAGAGGAGGAGGGTTGTGGTGCAGAGGAAGAGGAGGAGGGTAGTGTCGCAGACTAGGAGGGTAGTGGTGCAGAGGAGGAGGAGGAGGGTAGTGGTGCAGAGGAGGAGGAGGGTAGTGGTGCAGAGGGGGAGGGTAGTGGTGCAGAGGAGGAGGAGGGTAGTGATGCAGAGGAAGAGGAGGGTAGTGGTGTAGAGGAGGAGGAGGGTAGTGGTGCAGAGTAGGAGGAGGGTAGTGGTGCAGAGGAGGAGGAGGGTAGTGGTGCAGAGCAGGAGGAGGGTAGTGGTGCAGAGGAGGGAAGTGGTGCAGAGGAGGAGGAGGGTAGTGGTGCAGAGGACGAGGAGGAGGGTAATGGTGCAGAGGAGGAGGAGGGTATTGGTGCAGATTAGGAGGTGTGTAGTGGTGCAGTGGAGGAGGAGGGTAGACGTGCAGAGGAGGAAGAGGGTAGTGGTGCAGAGGAGGAGGTGGGTAGTGGTGCGGAGGAGGAGGAGGGTAGTGGTGCGGAGGAGGAGGTGGGTAGTGGTGCAGAGGAGGAGCATAGTGGTGCAGAGGAGGAGGAGGGTAGTGGTGCGGAGGAGGAGGAGGGTAGTGGTGCGGAGGAGGAGGGTAGTGGTGCAGAGGAGAAGGATGGTAGTGGTGCAGAGGAGGAAGAGGTTAGTGGTGCAGAGGAGGAGGAGGGTAGTACTCCCGAGGTGAAGGAGGGTGGTGATGCAGAGGAGGAGGAGGGTAGTGGTGCAGAGGAGAAGGAGGGTAGTGGTGCAGAGGAGAAGGATGGTAGTGGTGCAGAGGAGGAAGAGGGTAGTGGTGCAGAGGAGGATGAGGGTATAGTGGTGCAGAGGAGGAGGGTAGTGGTGCAGAGGAGGAGGAGGGTAATGATGCAGAGCAGGAGGAGGGTAGTGGTGCAGAAGAGGAAGGTAGTGGTGCAGAGGAGGAGGGTAGTGGTGCAGAAGAGGAAGGTAGTGGTGCAGAGGAGGAGGGTAGTGGTGCAGAGGATGAGGAGAGTAGAGGTGGAGAGGAAGAGGAGAGTAGAGGTGGAGAGGAAGAGGAGGGTAGTGATGCAGAGGAAGAGGAGGGTAGTGGAACAGAGGAGGAGGAGGAGGAGGGTAGTGGTGCAAAGGAGGAGGAGGAGGGTAGTTGTGAAGAGGAGGAGGGTTGTGGTGCAGAGGAAGAGGAGGAGGGTAGTGTCGCAGACTAGGAGGGTAGTGGTGCAGAGGAGGAGTAGGAGGGTAGTGGTGCAGAGGAGGAGTAGGAGGGTAGTGGTGCAGAGGAGGAGTAGGAGGGTAGTGGTGCAGAGGAGGATGAGGGTAGTGGTGCAGAGCAGGAGGAGGGTAGTGGCGCAGAGGAGGACGAGAGTAGTGGTGCAGATGAGGAGGAGGGTAGAGGTGCAGAGAAAGAGGAGGGTAGTGGTGCAGAGGAGGGGTAGGGTAGTGGTGCAGAGGAGGATGAGGGTAGTGGTGCAGAGGAGGAGAAGGGTAGTGGTGCAGAGGAGGGGGGTAGTGGTGCAGAGAAAGAGGAGGGAAGTGGTGCAGAGGAGGAGGAGGAGCGTAGTGTGCAGAGGAGGATGAGGGTAGTAGTGCAGAGGAGGAGAAGGGTAGTGGTGCAGAGGAGGAGGAGGGTAGTGGTGCAGAGGAGGAGGAGGGTAGTGAAGCAGATGAAGAGGAGGGTAGTGGTGCAGAGGAGGGGGGTAGTGGTGCAGAGGAAGAGGAGGGTAGTGGTGCAGAGGAGGAGGAGTAGGGTAGTGTGCAGAGGAGGATGAGGGTAGTGGTGCAGAGGAGGAGGAGGGTACTGCTGCCGAGGAGGAGGAGGGTAGTGGTGCAGAGGAGGAGAAGGGTAGTGATGCAGAGGAGGAGGAGGGTAGCGGTGCAGAGGAGGAGGAGGGTAGTGGTGCAGAGGAGGAGGAGGGTAATGATGCAGAGCAGGAGGAGGGTAGTAGTGCAGAAGAGGAGGGTAGTGGTGCAGAAGAGGAGGAGGGTAGTGGTGCAGAGGAGGATGAGGGTATAGTGGTGCAGAGGAGGGTAGTGGTGCAGAGGAGTAGAAGGGTAGTGGCGCAGAGTAGTGGTGGGTAGTGGTGCAGAGGAAGAGGAGGGTAGTGGTGCAGAGGAGGAGTGGAGGGTAGTGGAACAGAGGAGGAGGAGGAGGGTAGTGGTGCAAAGGAGGAGGAGGAGGGTAGTGGTGCAGAGGAGGAGGAGGGTAGTGGTGCAGAGGAGGATGAGGGTAGTGGTGCAGAGCAGGAGGAGGGTAGTGGTGCAGAGGAGGAAGAGAGTAGTGGTGCAGAAGAGGAGGAGGGTAGTGGTGCAGAGGAGGAGGAGGATGGTAGTGGTGCAGAGGAATAGAGTAGTGGTGCAGAGGAGGAGGAGGGTAGTAGTTCAGAGGAGGAGGGTAGTGGTGCAGAGGAAGAGGATGGTAGTGGTGCAGAGGAGGAGGAGGGTAGAGTTGCAGAGGAAGAGGAGGGTAGTGGTGCAGAGGAGGAGGAAGGTAGTGATGCAGAGGAGGAGGAGGGTAGTGGTGCAGAAGAGGAGAGTAGTGGTGCAGAGGATGAGGAGAGTAGAGGTGGAGAGGAAGAGGAGGGTAGTGGTGCAAAGGACGAGGACGAGGGTAGTGGAGCAGAGGAGGAGGCGGGAAGTGGTGCAGAGGAGGAGGAGGGTAGTGGGCAGAGGAAGAGGGTAGTGGTGCAGAGGAGGATGAGGGTAGTGGTGCAGAGGAGGAGGGTAGTGGTGCAGAGGAGGATGAGGGAAGTGGTGCAGAAAGGAGGGTAGTGGTGCAGAGGAGGAGGAGGAGGGTAATGGTGCAGAGGAAAAGGGTAGTGGTGCAGAGGAGGAGGAGGGTAGTGGTGCAGAGGAGGAGGAGGGTAATGATGCGCAGGAGTAGGAGGGAAGTGGTGCAGAGGAGGAGGAGGGTAGTGGTGCAGAGGAGGAGGAGGGTAGTTATGCAGAGGAGAGTAGTGGTGCAGAGGAAAAGGGTAGTGGTGCAGAGTAGGGGGAGGGTAGTGGTGAAGAGGAGAAGGAGGGAAGTGGTGCAGAGGAGGAGGGGGAGGGTAATGGCGCAGAGGAGGAGGAGGAGGGTAGTGGTGCAGAGGAGGAGGAGGGTAGTGGTGCGGAGGAAGAGGAGGATAGTAGTGCAGAGGAGGAGGAGGGTAATGATGCAGAGCAGGAGGAGGGTAGTGGTGCAGAAGAGGAAGGTAGTGGTGCAGAGGAGGAGGGTAGTGGTGCAGAAGAGGAAGGTAGTGGTGCAGAGGAGGAGGGTAGTGGTGCAGAGGATGAGGAGAGTAGAGGTGGAGAGGAAGAGGAGAGTAGAGGTGGAGAGGAAGAGGAGGGTAGTGGTGCAGAGGAAGAGGAGGGTAGTAGAACAGAGGAGGAGGAGGAGGAGGGTAGTGGTGCAAAGGAGGAGGAGGAGGGTAATTGTGAAGAGGAGGAGGGTTGTGGTGCAGAGGAAGAGGAGGAGGGTAGTGTCGCAGACTAGGAGGGTAGTGGTGCAGAGGAGGAGGAGGAGGGTAGTGGTGCAGAGGAGGAGGAGGGTAGTGGTGCAGAGGGGGAGGATAGTGGTGCAGAGGAGGAGGAGGGTAGTGATGCAGAGGAAGAGGAGGGTAGTGGTGTAGAGGAGGAGGGTAGTGGTGCAGAGTAGGAGGAGGGTAGTGGTGCAGAGGAGGAGGAGGGTAGTGGTGCAGAGGAGGAGGAGGGTAGTGGTGCAGAGGAGGGAAGTGGTGCAGAGGAGGAGGAGGGTAGTGGTGCAGAGGACGAGGAGGAGGGTAATGGTGCAGAGGAGGAGGAGGGTATTGGTGCAGATTAGGACGTGTGTAGTGGTGCAGTGGAGGAGGAGGGTAGACGTGCAGAGGAGGAAGAGGGTAGTGGTGCAGAGGAGGAGGTGGGTAGTGGTGCGGAGGAGGAGGAGGGTAGTGGTGCGGAGGAGGAGGTGGGTAGTGGTGCAGAGGAGGAGCATAGTGGTGCAGAGGAGGAGGAGGGTAGTGGTGCGGAGGAGGAGGAGGGTAGTGGTGCGGAGGAGGAGGGTAGTGGTGCAGAGGAGAAGGATGGTAGTGGTGCAGAGGAGGAAGAGGTTAGTGGTGCAGAGGAGGAGGAGGGTAGTACTCCCGAGGTGAAGGAGGGTGGTGATGCAGAGGAGGAGGAGGGTAGTGGTGCAGAGGAGAAGGAGGGTAGTGGTGCAGAGGAGAAGGATGGTAGTGGTGCAGAGGAGGAAGAGGGTAGTGGTGCAGAGGAGGATGATGGTATAGTGGTGCAGAGGAGGAGGGTAGTGGTGCAGAGGAGGAGGAGGGTAATGATGCAGAGCAGGAGGAGGGTAGTGGTGCAGAAGAGGAAGGTAGTGGTGCAGAGGAGGAGGGTAGTGGTGCAGAAGAGGAAGGTAGTGGTGCAGAGGAGGAGGGTAGTGGTGCAGAGGATGAGGAGAGTAGAGGTGGAGAGGAAGAGGAGAGTAGAGGTGGAGAGGAAGAGGAGGGTAGTGATGCAGAGGAAGAGGAGGGTAGTGGAACAGAGGAGGAGGAGGAGGAGGGTAGTGGTGCAAAGGAGGAGGAGGAGGGTAGTTGTGAAGAGGAGGAGGGTTGTGGTGCAGAGGAAGAGAAGGAGGGTAGTGTCGCAGACTAGGAGGGTAGTGGTGCAGAGGAGGAGTAGGAGGGTAGTGGTGCAGAGGAGGAGTAGGAGGGTAGTGGTGCAGAGGAGGAGTAGGAGGGTAGTGGTGCAGAGGAGGAGTAGGAGGGTAGTGGTGCAGAGGAGGATGAGGGTAGTGGTGCAGAGCAGGAGGAGGGTAGTGGCGCAGAGGAGGACGAGAGTAGTGGTGCAGATGAGGAGGAGGGTAGAGGTGCAGAGAAAGAGGAGGGTAGTGGTGCAGAGGAGGGGTAGGGTAGTGGTGCAGAGGAGGATGAGGGTAGTGGTGCAGAGGAGGAGAAGGGTAGTGGTGCAGAGGAGGGGGGTAGTGGTGCAGAGAAAGAGGAGGGAAGTGGTGCAGAGGAGGAGGAGGAGCGTAGTGTGCAGAGGAGGATGAGGGTAGTAGTGCAGAGGAGGAGAAGGGTAGTGGTGCAGAGGAGGAGGAGGGTAGTGGTGCAGAGGAGGAGGAGGGTAGTGAAGCAGATGAAGAGGAGGGTAGTGTTGCAGAGGAGGGGGGTAGTGGTGCAGAGGAAGAGGAGGGTAGTGGTGCAGAGGAGGAGGAGTAGGGTAGTGTGCAGAGGAGGATGAGGGTAGTGGTGCAGAGGAGGAGGAGGGTACTGCTGCCGAGGAGGAGGAGGGTAGTGGTGCAGAGGAGGAGAAGGGTAGTGATGCAGAGGAGGAGGAGGGTAGCGGTGCAGAGGAGGAGGTGGGTAGTGGTGCAGAGGAGGAGGAGGGTAGATGTGCAGAGGAGGAAGAGGGTAGTGGTGTAGAGGAGGAGGGTAGTGGTGCGGAGGAGGAGGTGGGTAGTGGTGCAGAGGAGGAGGAGCGTAGTGGTGCAGAGGAGGAGGAGGGTATTGGTGCGGAGGAGGAGGAGGTTAGTGGTGCAGAGGAGGAGTAGGGTAGTGGTGCAGAAGAGGATGAAGGTAGTGGTGCACAGGAGGAGGAGGAGGGTAGTGATGCAAAGGAGGAGGAGGGTAGTGGTGCGGAGGAGGAGGAGGTACGTCGTGCAGAGGAGGAGGAGGAGGAGGGTAGTGATGCAGAGGAGGAGGAGGGTAGTGGTGCAGAGGAGGAGGAGGAGGGTAGTGGTGCAGAGGAGGAGGGTAGTGGTGCAGAAGAGGAGGGTAGTGGTGCAGAGGACGAGGGTAGTGGTGCAGAGGAGCAGGAGGAGGGTAGTGGTGCAGAGGAGGAGGGTAGTGGTGCAGAAGAGGAGGGTAGTGGTGCAGAGGACGAGGGTAGTGGTGCGGAGGAGGAGGAGGAGGACGATAGTGGTGCAGAAGAGGAGGAGGGTAGTGGTTCAGAAGAGGAGGATAGTGGTGCAGAGGAGGACGAGGGTAGTGGTGCGGAAGAGGAGGAGGAGGGTAGTGGTGCAGAGGAGGAGTAGGGTAGTGGTGCAGAGGAGGATGAGGGTAGTGGTGCAGAGGAGGAGAAGGGTAGTGGTGCAGAGGAGGAGAAGGGTAGTGATGCAGAGGAGGAGGAGGGTAGTGAAGCAGATGAAGAGGAGGGTAGTGGTGCAGAGGAGGGGGGTAGTGGTGCAGAGGATGAGGAGAGTAGAGGTGGAGAGGAAGAGGAGGGTAGTGGTGCAAAGCAGGAGGACGAGGGTAGTGGAGCAGAGGAGGAGGTGGGTAGTGGTGCAGAGGAGGAGGGTAGTGGGCAGAGGAAGAGGGTAGTGGTGCAGAGGAGGATGAAGGTAGTGGTGCAGAGGAGGAGGGTAGTGGTGCAGAGGAGGATCTTCTTGAGGTTATCTTGAGATGATTTCGGAGCTTTTAGTGTCCCCGCGGCCCGGTCCTCGACCAGGCCTCCACCCCCAGGAAGCAGCCCGTGACAGCTGACTAACTCCCAGGTACCTATTTACTGCTAGGTAACATATTGCGACAGCCAGAAAAATGATAGGATGGATTACGAGAACTTTCAAATCCAGGGATCCCATCACAATGGTTGTACTCTTCAAGGCACTTGTGTTGTCCCGTCTTGAGTACTGCTCAGTACTCACTTCCCCCTTCAAAGCAGGAGAGATTGCTGAAATAGAGGGAATACAGAGAACATATACGGCACATAACATATACGAGGGAAGTGGTGCAGAAAGGAGGGTAGTGGTGCAGAGGAGGAGGAGGGTAATGATGCGCAGGAGTAGGAGGAAAGTGGTGCAGAGGAGGAGGAGGGTAGTGGTGCAGAGGAGGAGAATATTGGTGCAGAGGAGGAGGAGGGTAGTTATGCAGAGGAGAGTAGTGGTGCAGAGGAGGAGGGGGAGGGTAATGGCGCAGAGGAGGAGGAGGAGGGTAGTGGTGCAGAGGAGGAGGAGGGTAGTGGTGCAGAGGAGAAGGATGGTAGTGGTGCAGAGGAGGAAGAGGGTAGTGGTGCAGAGGAGGAGGAGGGTAGTACTCCCGAGGAGAAGGAGGGTAGTGATGCAGAGGAGGAGGAGGATAGTGGTGCAGAGGAGAAGGAGGGTAGTGGTGCAGAGGAGAAGAATGGTAGTGGTGCAGAGGAGGAAGAGGGTAGTGGTGCAGAGGAGGATGAGGGTATAGTGGTGCAGAGGAGGAGGGTAGTGGTGCAGAGGAGGAGGAGGGTAATGATGCAGAGCAGGAGGAGGGTAGTGGTGCAGAAGAGGAAGGTAGTGGTGCAGAGGAGGAGGGTAGTGGTGCAGAGGATGAGGAGAGTAGAGGTGGAGAGGAAGAGGAGAGTAGAGGTGGAGAGGAAGAGGAGGGTAGTGGTGCAGAGGAAGAGGAGGGTAGTGGAACAGAGGAGGAGGAGGAGGAGGGTAGTGGTGCAAAGGAGGAGGAGGAGGGTAATTGTGAAGAGGAGGAGGGTTGTGGCGCAGAGGAAGAGGAGGAGGGTAGTGTCGCAGACTAGGAGGGTAGTGGTGCAGAGGAGGAGGAGGAGGGTAGTGGTGCAGAGGAGGAGGAGGGTAGTGGTGCAGAGGGGGAGGGTAGTGGTGCAGAGGAGGAGGAGGGTAGTGATGCAGAGGAAGAGGAGGGTAGTGGTGTAGAGGAGGAGGAGGGTAGTGGTGCAGAGTAGGAGGAGGGTAGTGGTGCAGAGGAGGAGGAGGGTAGTGGTGCAGAGGAGGAGGAGGGTAGTGGTGCAGAGGAGGGAAGTGGTGCAGAGGAGGAGGAGGGTAGTGGTGCAGAGGACGAGGAGGAGGGTAGTGGTGCAGAGGAGGAGGAGGGTATTGGTGCAGAGGAGGAGGTGTGTAGTGGTGCAGTGGAGGAGGAGGGTAGACGTGCAGAGGAGGAAGAGGGTAGTGGTGCAGAGGAGGAGGTGGGTAGTGGTGCGGAGGAGGAGGAGGGTAGTGGTGCGGAGGAGGAGGTGGGTAGTGGTGCAGAGGAGGAGCATAGTGGTGCAGAGGATAAGGAGGGTAGTGGTGCGGAGGAGGAGGAGGGTAGTGGTGCGGAGGAGGAGGAGGAGGGTAGTGGTGCAGAGGAGAAGGATGGTAGTGGTGCAGAGGAGGAAGAGGTTAGTGGTGCAGAGGAGGAGGAGGGTAGTACTCCCGAGGAGAAGGAGGGTAGTGATGCAGAGGAGGACGAGGGTAGTGGTGCAGAGGAGAAGGAGGGTAGTGGTGCAGAGGAGAAGGATGGTAGTGGTGCAGAGGAGGAAGAGGGTAGTGGTGCAGAGGAGGATGAGGGTATAGTGGTGCAGAGGAGGAGGGTAGTGGTGCAGAGGAGGAGGAGGGTAATGATGCAGAGCAGGAAGAGGGTAGTGGTGCAGAAGAGGAAGGTAGTGGTGCAGAGGAGGAGGGTAGTGGTGCAGAAGAGGAAGGTAGTGGTGCAGAGGAGGAGGGTAGTGGTGCAGAGGATGAGGAGAGTAGAGGTGGAGAGGAAGAGGAGAGTAGAGGTGGAGAGGAAGAGGAGGGTAGTGGTGCAGAGGAAGAGGAGGGTAGTGGAACAGAGGAGGAGGAGGAGGAGGGTAGTGGTGCAAAGGAGGAGGAGGAGGGTAGTTGTGAAGAGGAGGAGGGTTGTGGTGCAGAGGAAGAGGAGGAGGGTAGTGTCGCAGACTAGGAGGGTAGTGGTGCAGAGGAGGAGTAGGAGGGTAGTGGTGCAGAGGAGGAGTAGGAGGGTAGTGGTGCAGAGGAGGAGTAGGAGGGTAGTGGTGCAGAGGAGGATGAGGGTAGTGGTGCAGAGCAGGAGGAGGGTAGTGGCGCAGAGGAGGACGAGAGTAGTGGTGCAGATGAGGAGGAGGGTAGAGGTGCAGAGAAAGAGGAGGGTAGTGGTGCAGAGGAGGGGTAGGGTAGTGGTGCAGAGGAGGATGAGGGTAGTGGTGCAGAGGAGGAGAAGGGTAGTGGTGCAGAGGAGGAGAAGGGTAGTGATGCAGAGGAGGAGGAGGGTAGTGAAGCAGATGAAGAGGAGGGTAGTGGTGCAGAGGAGGGGGGTAGTGGTGCAGAGAAAGAGGAGGGAAGTGGTGCAGAGGAGGAGGAGGAGCGTAGTGTGCAGAGGAGGATGAGGGTAGTAGTGCAGAGGAGGAGAAGGGTAGTGGTGCAGAGGAGGAGGAGGGTAGTGGTGCAGAGGAGGAGGAGGGTAGTGAAGCAGATGAAGAGGAGGGTAGTGGTGCAGAGGAGGGGGGTAGTGGTGCAGAGGAAGAGGAGGGTAGTGGTGCAGAGGAGGAGGAGTAGGGTAGTGTGCAGAGGAGGATGAGGGTAGTGGTGCAGAGGAGGAGGAGGGTACTGCTGCCGAGGAGGAGGAGGGTAGTGGTGCAGAGGAGGAGAAGGGTAGTGATGCAGAGGAGGAGGAGGGTAGCGGTGCAGAGGAGGAGGAGGGTAGTGGTGCAGAGGAGGAGGAGGGTAATGATGCAGAGCAGGAGGAGGGTAGTGGTGCAAAAGAGGAGGGTAGTGGTGCAGAAGAGGAGGAGGGTAGTGGTGCAGAGGAGGATGAGGGTATAGTGGTGCAGAGGAGGGTAGTGGTGCAGAGGAGTAGAAGGGTAGTGGCGCAGAGTAGTGGTGGGTAGTGGTGCAGAGGAAGAGGAGGGTAGTGGTGCAGAGGAGGAGTGGAGGGTAGTGGAACAGAGGAGGAGGAGGAGGATAGTGGTGCAAAGGAGGAGGAGGAGGGTAGTGGTGCAGAGGAGGAGGAGGGTAGTGGTGCAGAGGAGGAGGAGGGTAGTGATGCAGAGGAAGAGGAGGATAGTGGTGCAGAGGAGGATGAGGGTAGTGGTGCAGAGCAGGAGGAGGGTAGTGGTGCAGAGGAGGAAGAGAGTAGTGGTGCAGATGAGGAGGAGGGTAGTGGTGCAGAGGAGGAGGAGGATGGTAGTGGTGCAGAGGAATAGAGTAGTGGTGCAGAGGAGGAGGTGGGTAGTAGTTCAGAGGAGGAGGGTAGTGGTGCAGAGGAAGAGGATGGTAGTGGTGCAGAGGAGGAGGAGGGTAGAGTTGCAGAGGAAGAGGAGGGTAGTGGTGCAGAGGAGGATGAGGGTATAGTGGTGCAGAGGAGGAGGGTAGTGGTGCAGAGGAGGAGGAGGGTAATGATGCAGAGCAGGAGGAGGGTAGTGGTGCAGAAGAGGACGGTAGTGGTGCAGAGGAGGAGGGTAGTGGTGCAGAAGAGGAAGGTAGTGGTGCAGAGGAGGAGGGTAGTGGTGCAGAGGATGAGGAGAGTAGAGGTGGAGAGGAAGAGGAGAGTAGAGGTGGAGAGGAAGAGGAGGGTAGTGGTGCAGAGGAGGAGGAAGGTAGTGATGCAGAGGAGGAGGAGGGTAGTGGTGCAGAGGAGGAGGAAGGTAGTGATGCAGAGGAGGAGGAGGGTAGTGGTGCAGAAGAGGAGAGTAGTGGTGCAGAGGATGAGGAGAGTAGAGGTGGAGAGGAAGAGGAGGGTAGTGGTGCAAAGGACGAGGACGAGGGTAGTGGAGCAGAGGAGGAGGCGGGTAGTGGTGCAGAGGAGGAGGAGGGTAGTGGGCAGAGGAAGAGGGTAGTGGTGCAGAGGAGGATGAGGGTAGTGGTGCAGAGGAGGAGGGTAGTGGTGCAGAGGAGGATGAGGGAAGTGGTGCAGAAAGGAGGGTAGTGGTGCAGAGGAGGAGGAGGGTAGTGGTGTAGATTAGGAGGAGGGTAGAGGTGCAGAGGAAGAGAAAGGTAGTGGTGCAAAGGAGGATTAGGAGGGTAGTGGTGCAGAAGAGGAGGGTAGTGGGGCAGAGGAGGAGGAGGGTAGTGGGCAGAGGAAGAGGGTAGTGGTGCAGAGGAGGATGAGGGTAGTGGTGCAGAGGAGGAGGAGGGTAGTGGTGCGGATGAGGAGGAGGAGGAGGTGGGTAGTGGCGCAGAGGGGGAGGAGGGTAGTGGTGCAGAGGAGGAGGAGGTTAGTGGTGCAGAGGAGGAGGAGGAGGAGGAGGATAGTGCTGCAGAAGAGGTAGATGGTAGTGGTGCAGAGGAGGAGGAGGGTAATGATGCAGAGCAGGAGGAGGGTAGTTGTGCAGAGGAGGAGGAGGGAAGTGGTGCAGAAGAGGAGGGTAGTGGTGCAGAAGAGGAGGAGGGTAGTGGTGCAGAGGACGAGGAGGGTAGTGGTGCAGAGGAGGAGGGTAGAGGTGCAGAAGAGGAGGAGGGTAGTGGTGCAGAGGAGGAGGAGGGTAGTGGTGCAGAGGAGGAGGAGGGTAATGGTGCAGAGGAGGAGGAGGGTAGTAGTGCAGAGGAGGAGGGTAGTGGTGCAGAGGAGGAGGAGGGTAGTGGTGCGGAGGAGGAGGAGGGTAGTGGTGCAGAGGAGGAGGAGGGTAGTGGTGCAGAGGAGGAGGGTAGTGGTGCAGAGGAGGAGGAGGGTAGTGGTGCAGAGGAGGAGGAGGGTAGTGGTGCAGAGGAGGAGGAGGAAAGTAGTGCAGAGGAGGAGGAGGGTAATGGTGCAGAGGAGGAGGGTAGTAATGCAGAGGATGAGGAGGGTAGTGGTGCAGAGGAGGAGGAGGGTAGTGGTGCAGGGGAAGAGGAGGGTAGTGGTGCAGATGAGGAGGGAAGCCGTGCAGAGGAGGAGGAGGGTAGTGGTGCTTAGGAGGAGGAGAGAAGTGGTGCAGAGGAGGAGGAGGAGGAGTGTAGTGGTGCAGATGAGGAGGAGGGTAGTGGTGCAGAGGAGGAGGGTAGTGGTGCAGAGGAGGAGGAGGGTAGTTTTGCGGAGGAGGAGGAGGGCAGTGGTGCAGAGGAGGAGGAGGGTAGTGGTGCGGAGGAGGAGGAGGGTAGTGGTGCAGAGGAGGAGGAGGGTAGTGGTGCAGAGGAGGAGGAGGGTAGTGGTGCAGAGGAGGAGGAGGGAAGTGGTGCAGAGGATGAGCGTAGTAGTGCAGAGGAGGAGGAGGGTAGTGGTGCAGAGGATGAGGGTAGTGGTGCAGAGGAGGAGGAGGGTAGTGGTGCAGAGGATGAGGGTAGTGGTGAAGAGGAGGAGGGGGGTATTGGTGCAGAGGAGGAGGAGGGTAGTAGTGCAGAGGAGGAGGAGGGTAGTGGTGCAGAGGAAGAGGAGGGTAGTTATGCAGAGGAGAGTAGTGGTGCAGAGGAAAAGGGTAGTGGTGCAGAGTAGGGGGAGGGTAGTTGTGAAGAGGAGAAGGAGAGTAGTGGTGCAGAGGAGGAGGGGGGAGGGAAATGGCGCAGAGGAGGAGGAGGAGGGTAGTGGTGCAGAGGAGGAGGAGGGTAGTGGTGCAGAGGAGGAGGGGGGTAGTGGTGCAGAGGAGGAGGGGGGTAGGGGTGCAGAGGAGGAGGAGGGTAGTGGTGCAGAGGAGGGTAGTGGTGCAGAGGACGAAGAGGAGGGTAGTGGTGCAGAGGAGGAGGAGGAGGGTAGTGGTGCAGAGGACGAGGAGGAGGGTAGTGGTGCAGAGAAGGAGGAGAGTAGTGGTGCAGAGGAGAAGGAGGGTAGTTGTGCGGAGGAGGAGGAGGGTAGTGGTGCGGAGGAAGAGGAGGGTAGTGGTGCAGAGAAGGAGGAGAGTAGTGGTGCAGAGGAGAAGGAGGGTAGTTGTGCGGAGGAGGAGGAGGGTAGTGGTGCGGAGGAGGAGGAGGGTAGTGGTGCGGAGGAGAAGGAGGAGGGTCGTGGTGCAGAGTAGGAGGAGGGTAGTGGTGCATAGGAGGAGGAGGGTAGTGGTGCATTGGAGGATGAGGAGGAGGAGGAGGAGGGTCGTAGTGCAGAGTAGGAGGAGGGTAGTTTTGGGGAGGAGGGGGAGGGTAGTGGTGCAGAGGAGGAGGAGGGTAGTGGTGCAGAGGAGGAGGAGGGGAGTGGTGCAGTGGAGGAGGAGGGTAGTGGTGCAGTGGAGGAGGAGGGTAGTGGTGCGGAGGAGGAGGTGGGTAGTGATGCGGAGGAGGTGTGTAGTGGTGCAGTGGAGGAGGAGGGGAGACGTGCAGAGGAGGAGGTGGGTAGTGGTGCGGAGGAGGAGGAGGGTAGTGGTGCGGAGGAGGAGGTGGGTAGTGGTGCAGAGGAGGAGCGTAGTGGTGCAGAGGAGGAGGAGGGTAGTGGTGCGGAGGAGGAGAAGGGTAGTGGTGCGGAGGAGGAGGAGGGTAGTGGTGCAGAGGAGGAGGAGGAGGATAGTGATGCAGAGGAGGAGGAGGGTAGTACTCCCGAGGAGAAGGAGGGTAGTGATGCAGAGGAGGAGGAGGGTAGTGGTGCAGAGGAGAAGGAGGGTAGTGGTGCAGAGGAGAAGGATGGTAGTGGTGCAGAGGAGGAAGAGGGTAGTGGTGCAGAGGAGGATGAGGGTATAGTGGTGCAGAGGAGGAGGGTATTGGTGCAGAGGAGGAGGAGGAGGGTAGTTTTGCAAAGGAGGAGGAGGAGGGTAGTTGTGAAGAGGAGGAGGTTTGTGGTGCAGAGGAAGAGGAGGAAAGTAGTGTCGCAGACTAGGAGGGTAGTGGTGCAGAGGAGGAGTAGGAGGGTAGTGGTGCAGAGGAGGAGTAGGAGGGTAGTGGTGCAGAGGAGGAGGAGGGTAGTGATGCAGAGGAAGAGGAGGATAGTGGTGCAGAGGAGGATGAGGGTAGTGGTGCAAAGCAGGAGGAGGGTAGTCGTGCAGAGGAGAAGGAGAGTAGTGGTGCAGATGAGGAGGAGGGTAGTGGTGCAGAGGAGGAGGAGGATGGTAGTGGTGCAGAGGAATAGAGTAGTGGTGCAGAGGAGGAGGAGGGTAGTAGTACAGAGGAGGATGGTAGTGGTGCAGAGGAAGAGGATGGTAGTGGTGCAGAGGAGGAGGAGGGTAGAGGTGCAGAGGAAGAGGGGTGTAGTGGTGCAGAGGAGGAGGAGGGTAGTAATGCAGAGGAAGAGGAGGGTAGTGGTGCAGAAGAGGAGGGTAGTGGTGCAGGGGAGGAGGGTAGTGGTGCAGAGGATGAGGAGAGTAGAGGTGGAGAGGAAGAGGAGAGTAGAGGTGGAGAGGAAGAGGAGGGTAGTGGTGCAGAACAAGAGGATAGTGATGCAGAGGAGAAGGGAAGTGGTGCAGAGGAGGAGGGTAGTGGTGCAGAGGAAGAGGAGGGTAGTGTTGCAGAGGATGAGGAGAGTAGAGGTGGAGAGGAAGAGGAGGGTAGTGGTGCAAAGGAGGAGGACGAGGGTAGTGGAGCAGAGGAGGAGGCGGGTAGTGGTGCAGAGAAGGAGGAGGGTAGTGGGCAGAGGAAGAGGGTAATGGTGCAGAGGAGGATGAGGGTAGTGGTGCAGAGGAGGAGGGTAGTGGTGCAGAGGAGGAGGGTAGTGGTGCAGAGGAGGATGAGGGGAAGTGGTGCAGAAAGGAGGGTAGTGGTGCAGAGGAGGAGGAGGAGGGTAGTGGTGCAGAGGAAAAGGGTAGTGATGCAGAGGTGGAGGAGGGTAGTGGTGCAGAGGAGGATGAGGGAAGTGGTGCAGAAAGGAGGGTAGTGGTGCAGAGGAGGAGGAGGAGGGTAGTGGTGCAGAGGAGGATGAGGGAAGTGGTGCAGAAAGGAGGGTAGTGGTGCAGAGGAGGAGGAGGAGGGTAGTGGTGCAGAGGAAAAGGGTAGTGGTGCAGAGGAGGAGGGTAGTTGTGCAGAGGAGGAGGGTAATGATGCGCAGGAGGAGGAGGGTAGTGGTGCAGAGGAGGAGGAGGTTAGTTATGCAGAGGAGAGTAGTGGTGCAGATGAAAAGGGTAGTGGTGCAGAGTAGGGGGAGGGTAGTGGTGAAGAGGAGAAGGAGGGTAGTGGTGCAGAGGAGGAGGGGGAGGGTAATGGCGCAGAGGAGGAGGAGGAGGGTAGTGGTGCAGAGTAGGAGGAGGGTAGTGGTGCAGAGGAGAAGGAGGGTAGTGGTGCATAGGAGGAGGAGGGAAGTGGTGCATAGGAGGAGGAGGAGGGTAGTGGTGCAGAGTAGGAGGAGGGAAGTTTTGGGGAGGAGGAGAAGGGTAGTGGTGCAGAGGAGGAGGAGGGTAGTGGTGCATAGGAGGAGGAGGGTAGTGGTGCAGAGGAGGAGGAGGGTAGTGGTGCAGAGGAGGAGGAGGGTAGTGGTGCAGAGGAGGAGGAGCGTTGTGGTGCAGAAGAGGAGGAGGGTAGTGGTGCGGGGGAGGAGGAGGGTAGTGGTGCATAGGAGGAGGAGGGTAGTTGTGCTTAGGAAGAGGTGGGTAGTGGTGCAGAGGAGGAGGAAGGTAGTGGTGCGGAGGAGGAGGAGGGTTGTGGTGCAGAGGAGGAGGAGGAAAGTGGTGCAGAGGAGGAGGAGGGTAGCGGTGCAGAGGAGGAGGAGGGTAGTGGTGCAGAGGAGGGGGAGGGAAGTGGTGCAGAGGAGGAGGAGGGTAGTGGTGCAGAGGAGGAGGAGGGTAGTGGTGCAGAAGAGGGGGAGGGAAGTGATGCAGAGGAGGAGGAGGGTAGTGGTGATGAGGAGAAGGAGGGTAGTGGTGCAGAGGAGGAAGAGGGTAGTGGTGCAGAGGAGGAGGGTAGTGGTGTAGAAGAGGAGGAGGAGGTTAGTGGTGCAGAGGAGGAGGAGGGTAGTGATGCAGAGGAGGAGGAGGGTAGTGCTGCCGAGGAGGAGGAGGGTAGTGCTGCAGAGGAGGAGGAGGGTAGTGGTGCAGAGGAGGAGAAGGGTAGTGGTGCAGAGGAGGAGGAGGGTAGTGGTGCAGAGGAGGAGGAGGGTAGTGGTGCAGAGGAGGAGGAGGAGGGTAGTAATGCAGAGGAGGAGGAGGGTATTGGTGCAGAGGAGGTGGGTAGTGGGGCAGAGGAGGAGGAAGAGGGTAGTAATGCAGAGGAGGAGGAAGGTAGTGGTGCAGAGGAGGAGGAGGGTAGTGAAGCAGATGAAGAGGAGGGTATTGGTGCAGAGGAGGTGGGTAGTGGGGCAGAGGAGGGGTAGGGTAGTGGTGCAGATGAGGAGGGTAGCGGTCCGGTGGAGGAGGAGGGTAGTGGTGCGAAGGAGGAGGGTAGTGGTGAAGAGGAGGAGGGTAGTGGTGCGGAGGAGGTGGGTAGTTGTGCAGAGGAGGAGGAGGGTAGTGGTGCAAAGAGGGAGGAGGGTAGTGGTGCAGAGGAGGAGGAGGGTAGTGGTGCAGAGGAGGAGGAGCGTAGTGGTGCAGAAGAGGAGGAGGGTAGTGGTGCATAGGAGGAGGAGGGTAGTTGTGCTTAGGAAGAGGTGGGTAGTGGTGCAGAGGAGGAGGAAGGTAGTGGTGCGGAGGAGGAGGAGGGTTGTGGTGCAGAGGAGGAGGAGGAGGAAAGTGGTGCAGAGGAGGAGGAGGGTAGCGGTGCAGAGGAGGAGGAGGGTAGTGGTGCAGAGGAGGGGGAGGGAAGTGGTGCAGAGGAGGAGGAGGGTAGTGGTGCAGAGGAGGAGGAGGGTAGTGGTGCAGAAGAGGGGGAGGGAAGTGATGCAGAGGAGGAGGAGGGTAGTGGTGATGAGGAGAAGGAGGGTAGTGGTGCAGAGGAGGAAGAGGGTAGTGGTGCAGAGGAGGAGGGTAGTGGTGTAGAAGAGGAGGAGGTTAGTGGTGCAGAGGAGGAGGAGGGTAGTGATGCAGAGGAGGAGGAGGGTAGTGCTGCCGAGGAGGAGGAGGGTAGTGCTGCAGAGGAGGAGGAGGGTAGTGGTGCAGAGGAGGAGAAGGGTAGTGGTGCAGAGGAGGAGGAGGGTGTGGTGCAGAGGAGGAGGAGGGTAGTGGTGCAGAGGAGGAGGAGGAGGGTAGTAATGCAGAGGAGGAGGAGGGTATTGGTGCAGAGGAGGTGGGTAGTGGGGCAGAGGAGGAGGAGGAGGGTAGTAATGCAGAGGAGGAGGAGGGTAGTGGTGCAGAGGAGGAGGAGGGTAGTGAAGCAGATGAAGAGGAGGGTATTGGTGCAGAGGAGGTGGGTAGTGGGGCAGAGGAGGGGTAGGGTAGTGGTGCAGATGAGGAGGGTAGCGGTCCGGTGGAGGAGGAGGGTAGTGGTGCGAAGGAGGAGGGTAGTGGTGAAGAGGAGGAGGGTAGTGGTGCGGAGGAGGTGGGTAGTTGTGCAGAGGAGGAGGAGGGTAGTGGTGCAAAGAGGGAGGAGGGTAGTGGTGCAGAGGAGGAGGGTATTGGTGCAGAGGAGAAGGGTAGTGGTGCGGAGGAGGAGGAGGATGGTAGTGGTGCAGAGGAGGGGGAGGGTAGTGGTGCAGAGGACGAGGGAAGTGGGGCGGAGGAGGAGGAGGAGGAGGAGGAGGAGGAGGGTAGTGTTGCAGAGGAGGAGGGTAGTGGTGAGGAGGAGGAGGGTAGTGGTCCAGAGGAGGAGGGTAGTGGTGCAGAGGACGAGGGAAGTGGTGGTGAGGAGGAGGAGGAGGAGGGTAGTGGTGCAGAGGAGAAGGAGGAGGAGGGTAGTGGTGCAGAGGAGAAGGAGGAGGAGGGTAGTGGTGCAGCGGAGGAGGTTAGTGGTGCGGAGGAGGAGGAGGAGGGTAGTGGTGCAGAGGAGGGGGAGGGTAGTGGTGCAGCGGAGGAGGGTAGTGGTGCGGAGGAGGAGGAGGAGGGTAGTAGTGCAACGGAGGAGGAGGAGGTGGGTAGTGGTGAAGAGGAGGAGGGAAGTGGTGCAGAGAAGGAGGAGGAGCGTAGTGGTGCGGAGGACGAGGAGGAGGATAGTGCTGCAGAGGAGGAGGAGGGTAGTGGTGCAGAGGAGGAGGGTAGTGGTGCAGAAGAGGAGGGTAGTGGTGCAGAGGAGGAAGAGGATAGAGGTGCAGAGGAGGAAGAGGGTTGTAGTGCAGAGGAGGAGGAGGGTAGTGGTGCGGAGGAGGAGGTGGGTAGTGGTGCGGAGGAGGAGGCGGTTAGTGGTGCAGAGGAGGAGGAGGGTGGTGGTGCAGAGGAGGAGGAGGAGGGTAGTGGTGCAGAGGACGAGGGTAGTGGTGCGGAGGAGGAGGAGGGTAGTGGTGCATAGGAGGAGTAGGATAGTGGTGCAGAGGAGGATGAGGGTAGTGGTGCAGAGGAGGAGAGGGCTAGTGGTGCGGAGGAGGAGGAGGGTAGTGGTGCAGAGGGGGAGGAGGGTAATGGTGCAGAGGAGGAGAAGGGTAGTGGTGCAGAGGGTGGGGAGGGTAGTGGTGCAGAGGAGGAGAGTAGGGTGCAGAGGAGGAGGGTAGTGGTGCAGAGGAGGAGGAGGGTAGTGGTGCAGAGAAGGAGAAAGGTAGTGGTGCAGAGGAGGAGGAGGAGGAGGGTAGTGATGCAGAGGAGGAGGGTAGTGGTGCAGATGAGGAGGGTATTGGTGGAGAGGAGGAGGGTAGTGGTGCAGAGGAGGAGGGTAGTGGTGCAGAGGAGGTGGGTAGTGGTGCAGAGGAGGAGGAGGATGGTAGTGGTGCAGAGGAGGAGGGTTGTGGTGCAGAGGAGGAGGGTAGTGGTGCAGAGGACGAGGGAAGTGGTGCGGAAGAGGAGGAGGAGGAGGGTAGTGTTGCAGCGGAGGAGAGTAGTGGTGAGGAGGAGGAGGAGGAGGAGGAGGGAAGTGGTGCAGAGGACGAGGGACGTGGTGCGGAGGAGGAGGAGGAGTGTAGTGGTGCAGAGGAGGGGGAGGGTAGTGGTGCAGCGGAGGAGGGTAGTGGTGCGGAGGAGGAGGAAGAGGGTTGTGATGCAGAGGAGGAGGGAAGTTTTACAGAGGAGGAGGGTAGTAGTGCAGCGGAGGAGGATAGTGGTGCGGATGAGGAGGAGGAGGAGGGTAGTGGTGCAGGTGAGGAGGGTAGTGGTGCAGAAGAGGAGATGGAGGGTATTGGTGCAAAGAATGAGGAGAGTATTGGTGCAAAGAATGAGGAGGGTAGTGGTGCAGAGGAGGAGCAGGAGGGTAGTGGTGCAGAGGAGGAGGAGGGTAGTGGTGCAGAGGAGGGGGGTTTTCGTGCAGAGAAGGAGGAGGGTAGTGGTGCAGAGAAGGAGGAGGGTAGTGGTGCAGAGGAGGAGGAGGGTAGTAGAGCAGAAGAGGAGGAGGGTAGTGGAGCAGAGGAGGAGGAGGGTAGTGGTGCAGAGGAGGAGGAGGGTAGTGGTGCAGAGCAAGAGGGTAGTGCTGCAGAGGAGGAGGGTAGTGGTGCAGAGTAGGAGGAGGGTAGTGCTGCAGAGCAAGAGGAGGGTAGTAGTGCAGAGGAGGAGGGTAGTGGTGCAGATCAGGAGAAGGGTAGTGGTGCAGAGGAGGAGGAGGGTAAAAATGCAGAGGAGGAGGGTAGTGGTGCAGAGGAGGAGGAGCGTAGTGGTGCAGAGGAGGAGGAGGGTTGTGGTGCAGAGGAGGAGAGGGCTAGTGGTGCGGAGGTGGAGGAGGGTAGTGGTGCAGAGGAGGAGGAGGATAGTGGTGTAGAGGAGGAGGAGGATAGTGGTCCAGAGGAGGAGGAGTGTAGTGGTGTGGAGAAGGAGGAGGATAGTGGTGCAGAGAAGGAGGAGGGTTTTGGTGCAGAGCAGGAGGAGGGTAGTGGTGCAGAGGAGGAGGAGGATAGTGGTGCAGAGGAGGAGGAGGGAAGTGGTGCAGAGGAATAGAGTTGAGGTGCAGAAGAGGGGGAGGGTAGTTGTGCAGAGGAGGAGGGTAGTGGTGCAGAGGAGGATGAGGGTAGTGGTGCAGAGGAGGAGGAGGGTAGTGGTGCAGAGGAGGAGGGTAGTGGTGCAGAGGAGGAGGGTAGTGGTGCAGAGGAGGAGGTTAGTGGTGCAGAGGAGGAGGGTAGTGGTGCAGAGGTGGAGGAGGGTAGTGATGCAGAGGAGGAGGGTAGTTTTGCAGAGGAGGAGGAGGGTAGTGGTGCAGAGCAGGAGGAGGGTAGTGGTGCAGAGGAGGAGGGTAGTGGTGCAGAGTAGGAGGAGGGTAGTAGTGCAGAGCAAGAGGAGGGTAGTAGTGCAGAGGAGGAGGGTAGTGGTGAAGAGCAGGAGTAGGGTAGAGGTGCAGAGGAGGAGGAGGGTAGTGATGCAGAGGAGGAGGGTAGTGGTGCAGAGGAGGAGGAGGGTAGTGGTGCAGAGGAGGCGGAGGGTAGTGGTGCAGAGGAGGAGAGGGCTAGTGGTGCGGAGGAGGAGGAGGGTAGTGGTGCAGAGGAGGAGGAGGGTAGTGGTGCAGAGGAGGAGGAGGGTAGTGGTGTAGAGGAGGAGGATAGTGGTGCAGTGGAGGAGGAGGGTAGTAGGGCAGAGGAGGGGGGTTTTGGTGCAGAGAAGGAGGAGGGTAGTGGTGCAGAGGAGGAGGGTAGTGGTGCAGATGAGGAGGAGGGTAGTGATGCAGAGGAGGAGGAGGGTAGTGGTGCAGAGGAGGAGGAGGAGGGAAGTATTGCTGAGCAGGCGGAGGGTAGTGGTGCAGAGGAGGAGGAGGGTAGTGGTGCAGAGGAGGAGAGTTGAGGTGCAGAAGAGGGGGAGGGTAGTTGTGCAGAGGAGGAGGGTAGTGGTGCAGAGGAGGAGAGTTGTGGTGAAGAGGAGGAGGAGGGTAGTGGTGCAGAGGAGGATGAGGGTAGTGGTGCAGAGGAGGATGAATGTAGTGGTGCAGAGGAGGAGGAGGGTAGTGTTGCAGAGGAGGAGGAAGGTAGTGGTGCAGAGGAGGATGAGGGTAGTAGTGCAGAGGAGGACGGGGCTAGTGGTGCAGAGGAGGATGAGGGTAGTAGTGCAGAGGAGGACGGGGCTAGTGGTGCAGAGGAGGACGGGGCTAGTGGTGCGGAGGAGGAGAATAGTGGTGCAGAGGAGGAGGAGGGTAGTGATGCAGAGGAGGAGGAGGGTAGTGGTGCAGAGGAGGATGAGGGTAGTGGTGCAGAGGAGGAGGAGGAGGAAGGTAGTAGTGCAGAGCAGGAGGAGGGTAGTGGTGCAGAGCAGGAGGAGGGTAGTGAAGCAGATGAAGAGGAGGGTATTGGTGCAGAGGAGGTGGGTAGTGGGGCAGAGGAGGGGTAGGGTAGTGGTGCAGATGAGGAGGGTAGCGGTCCGGTGGAGGAGGAGGGTAGTGGTGCGAAGGAGGAGGGTAGTGGTGAAGAGGAGGAGGGTAGTGGTGCGGAGGAGGTGGGTAGTTGTGCAGAGGAGGAGGAGGGTAGTGGTGCAAAGAGGGAGGAGGGTAGTGGTGCAGAGGAGGAGGGTATTGGTGCAGAGGAGAAGGGTAGTGGTGCGGAGGAGGAGGAGGATGGTAGTGGTGCAGAGGAGGGGGAGGGTAGTGGTGCAGAGGACGAGGGAAGTGGGGCGGAGGAGGAGGAGGAGGAGGAGGAGGAGGAGGGTAGTGTTGCAGAGGAGGAGGGTAGTGGTGAGGAGGAGGAGGGTAGTGGTCCAGAGGAGGAGGGTAGTGGTGCAGAGGACGAGGGAAGTGGTGGTGAGGAGGAGGAGGAGGAGGGTAGTGGTGCAGAGGAGAAGGAGGAGGAGGGTAGTGGTGCAGAGGAGAAGGAGGAGGAGGGTAGTGGTGCAGCGGAGGAGGTTAGTGGTGCGGAGGAGGAGGAGGAGGGTAGTGGTGCAGAGGAGGGGGAGGGTAGTGGTGCAGCGGAGGAGGGTAGTGGTGCGGAGGAGGAGGAGGAGGGTAGTAGTGCAACGGAGGAGGAGGAGGTGGGTAGTGGTGAAGAGGAGGAGGGAAGTGGTGCAGAGAAGGAGGAGGAGCGTAGTGGTGCGGAGGACGAGGAGGAGGATAGTGCTGCAGAGGAGGAGGAGGGTAGTGGTGCAGAGGAGGAGGGTAGTGGTGCAGAAGAGGAGGGTAGTGGTGCAGAGGAGGAAGAGGATAGAGGTGCAGAGGAGGAAGAGGGTTGTAGTGCAGAGGAGGAGGAGGGTAGTGGTGCGGAGGAGGAGGTGGGTAGTGGTGCGGAGGAGGAGGCGGTTAGTGGTGCAGAGGAGGAGGAGGGTGGTGGTGCAGAGGAGGAGGAGGAGGGTAGTGGTGCAGAGGACGAGGGTAGTGGTGCGGAGGAGGAGGAGGGTAGTGGTGCATAGGAGGAGTAGGATAGTGGTGCAGAGGAGGATGAGGGTAGTGGTGCAGAGGAGGAGAGGGCTAGTGGTGCGGAGGAGGAGGAGGGTAGTGGTGCAGAGGGGGAGGAGGGTAATGGTGCAGAGGAGGAGAAGGGTAGTGGTGCAGAGGGTGGGGAGGGTAGTGGTGCAGAGGAGGAGAGTAGGGTGCAGAGGAGGAGGGTAGTGGTGCAGAGGAGGAGGAGGGTAGTGGTGCAGAGAAGGAGAAAGGTAGTGGTGCAGAGGAGGACGAGGAGGAGGGTAGTGATGCAGAGGAGGAGGGTAGTGGTGCAGATGAGGAGGGTATTGGTGGAGAGGAGGAGGGTAGTGGTGCAGAGGAGGAGGGTAGTGGTGCAGAGGAGGTGGGTAGTGGTGCAGAGGAGGAGGAGGATGGTAGTGGTGCAGAGGAGGAGGGTTGTGGTGCAGAGGAGGAGGGTAGTGGTGCAGAGGACGAGGGAAGTGGTGCGGAGGAGGAGGAGGAGGAGGGTAGTGTTGCAGCGGAGGAGAGTAGTGGTGAGGAGGAGGAGGAGGAGGAGGAGGGAAGTGGTGCAGAGGACGAGGGACGTGGTGCGGAGGAGGAGGAGGAGTGTAGTGGTGCAGAGGAGGGGGAGGGTAGTGGTGCAGCGGAGGAGGGTAGTGGTGCGGAGGAGGAGGAAGAGGGTTGTGATGCAGAGGAGGAGGGAAGTTTTACAGAGGAGGAGGGTAGTAGTGCAGCGGAGGAGGATAGTGGTGCGGAGGAGGAGGAGGAGGAGGGTAGTGGTGCAGGTGAGGAGGGTAGTGGTGCAGAAGAGGAGATGGAGGGTATTGGTGCAAAGAATGAGGAGAGTATTGGTGCAAAGAATGAGGAGGGTAGTGGTGCAGAGGAGGAGCAGGAGGGTAGTGGTGCAGAGGAGGAGGAGGGTAGTGGTGCAGAGGAGGGGGGTTTTCGTGCAGAGAAGGAGGAGGGTAGTGGTGCAGAGAAGGAGGAGGGTAGTGGTGCAGAGGAGGAGGAGGGTAGTAGAGCAGAAGAGGAGGAGGGTAGTGGAGCAGAGGAGGAGGAGGGTAGTGGTGCAGAGGAGGAGGAGGGTAGTGGTGCAGAGCAAGAGGGTAGTGCTGCAGAGGAGGAGGGTAGTGGTGCAGAGTAGGAGGAGGGTAGTGCTGCAGAGCAAGAGGAGGGTAGTAGTGCAGAGGAGGAGGGTAGTGGTGCGGATCAGGAGAAGGGTAGTGGTGCAGAGGAGGAGGAGGGTAAAAATGCAGAGGAGGAGGGTAGTGGTGCAGAGGAGGAGGAGCGTAGTGGTGCAGAGGAGGAGGAGGGTTGTGGTGCAGAGGAGGAGAGGGCTAGTGGTGCGGAGGTGGAGGAGGGTAGTGGTGCAGAGGAGGAGGAGGATAGTGGTGTAGAGGAGGAGGAGGATAGTGGTCCAGAGGAGGAGGAGTGTAGTGGTGTGGAGAAGGAGGAGGATAGTGGTGCAGAGAAGGAGGAGGGTTTTGGTGCAGAGCAGGAGGAGGGTAGTGGTGCAGAGGAGGAGGAGGATAGTGGTGCAGAGGAGGAGGAGGGAAGTGGTGCAGAGGAGGAGAGTTGAGGTGCAGAAGAGGGGGAGGGTAGTTGTGCAGAGGAGGAGGGTAGTGGTGCAGAGGAGGATGAGGGTAGTGGTGCAGAGGAGGAGGAGGGTAGTGGTGCAGAGGAGGAGGGTAGTGGTGCAGAGGAGGAGGGTAGTGGTGCAGAGGAGGAGGTTAGTGGTGCAGAGGAGGAGGGTAGTGGTGCAGAGGTGGAGGAGGGTAGTGATGCAGAGGAGGAGGGTAGTTTTGCAGAGGAGGAGGAGGGTAGTGGTGCAGAGTAGGAGGAGGGTAGTAGTGCAGAGCAAGAGGAGGGTAGTAGTGCAGAGGAGGAGGGTAGTGGTGAAGAGCAGGAGTAGGGTAGAGGTGCAGAGGAGGAGGAGGGTAGTGATGCAGAGGAGGAGGGTAGTGGTGCAGAGGAGGAGGAGGGTAGTGGTGCAGAGGAGGCGGAGGGTAGTGGTGCAGAGGAGGAGAGGGCTAGTGGTGCGGAGGAGGAGGAGGGTAGTGGTGCAGAGGAGAAGGAGGGTAGTGGTGCAGAGGAGGAGGAGGGTAGTGGTGTAGAGGAGGAGGATAGTGGTGCAGTGGAGGAGGAGGGTAGTAGGGCAGAGGAGGGGGGTTTTGGTGCAGAGAAGGAGGAGGGTAGTGGTGCAGAGGAGGAGGGTAGTGGTGCAGATGAGGAGGAGGGTAGTGATGCAGAGGAGGAGGAGGGTAGTGGTGCAGAGGAGGAGGAGGAGGGAAGTATTGCTGAGCAGGCGGAGGGTAGTGGTGCAGAGGAGGAGGAGGGTAGTGGTGCAGAGGAGGAGAGTTGAGGTGCAGAAGAGGGGGAGGGTAGTTGTGCAGAGGAGGAGGGTAGTGGTGCAGAGGAGGAGAGTTGTGGTGAAGAGGAGGAGGAGGGTAGTGGTGCAGAGGAGGATGAGGGTAGTGGTGCAGAGGAGGATGAATGTAGTGGTGCAGAGGAGGAGGAGGGTAGTGTTGCAGAGGAGGAGGAAGGTAGTGGTGCAGAGGAGGATGAGGGTAGTAGTGCAGAGGAGGACGGGGCTAGTGGTGCAGAGGAGGATGAGGGTAGTAGTGCAGAGGAGGACGGGGCTAGTGGTGCAGAGGAGGACGGGGCTAGTGGTGCGGAGGAGGAGAATAGTGGTGCAGAGGAGGAGGAGGGTAGTGATGCAGAGGAGGAGGAGGGTAGTGGTGCAGAGCAGGAGGAGGGTAGTGAAGCAGATGAAGAGGAGGGTATTGGTGCAGAGGAGGTGGGTAGTGGGGCAGAGGAGGGGTAGGGTAGTGGTGCAGAGGAGGAGGAGGGTAGTGGTGCAGAGCAAGAGGGTAGTGCTGCAGAGGAGGAGGGTAGTGGTGCAGAGTAGGAGGAGGGTAGTGCTGCAGAGCAAGAGGAGGGTAGTAGTGCAGAGGAGGAGGGTAGTGGTGCGGATCAGGAGAAGGGTAGTGGTGCAGAGGAGGAGGAGGGTAAAAATGCAGAGGAGGAGGGTAGTGGTGCAGAGGAGGAGGAGCGTAGTGGTGCAGAGGAGGAGGAGGGTTGTGGTGCAGAGGAGGAGAGGGCTAGTGGTGCGGAGGTGGAGGAGGGTAGTGGTGCAGAGGAGGAGGAGGATAGTGGTGTAGAGGAGGAGGAGGATAGTGGTCCAGAGGAGGAGGAGTGTAGTGGTGTGGAGAAGGAGGAGGATAGTGGTGCAGAGAAGGAGGAGGGTTTTGGTGCAGAGCAGGAGGAGGGTAGTGGTGCAGAGGAGGAGGAGGATAGTGGTGCAGAGGAGGAGGAGGGAAGTGGTGCAGAGGAGGAGAGTTGAGGTGCAGAAGAGGGGGAGGGTAGTTGTGCAGAGGAGGAGGGTAGTGGTGCAGAGGAGGATGAGGGTAGTGGTGCAGAGGAGGAGGAGGGTAGTGGTGCAGAGGAGGAGGGTAGTGGTGCAGAGGAGGAGGGTAGTGGTGCAGAGGAGGAGGTTAGTGGTGCAGAGGAGGAGGGTAGTGGTGCAGAGGTGGAGGAGGGTAGTGATGCAGAGGAGGAGGGTAGTTTTGCAGAGGAGGAGGAGGGTAGTGGTGCAGAGCAGCAGGAGGGTAGTGGTGCAGAGGAGGAGGGTAGTGGTGCAGAGTAGGAGGAGGGTAGTAGTGCAGAGCAAGAGGAGGGTAGTAGTGCAGAGGAGGAGGGTAGTGGTGAAGAGCAGGAGTAGGGTAGAGGTGCAGAGGAGGAGGAGGGTAGTGATGCAGAGGAGGAGGGTAGTGGTGCAGAGGAGGAGGAGGGTAGTGGTGCAGAGGAGGCGGAGGGTAGTGGTGCAGAGGAGGAGAGGGCTAGTGGTGCGGAGGAGGAGGAGGGTAGTGGTGCAGAGGAGAAGGAGGGTAGTGGTGCAGAGGAGGAGGAGGGTAGTGGTGTAGACGAGGAGGATAGTGGTGCAGTGGAGGAGGAGGGTAGTAGGGCAGAGGAGGGGGGTTTTGGTGCAGAGAAGGAGGAGGGTAGTGGTGCAGAGGAGGAGGGTAGTGGTGCAGATGAGGAGGAGGGTAGTGATGCAGAGGAGGAGGAGGGTAGTGGTGCAGAGGAGGAGGAGGGAAGTATTGCTGAGCAGGCGGAGGGTAGTGGTGCAGAGGAGGAGGAGGGTAGTGGTGCAGAGGAGGAGAGTTGAGGTGCAGAAGAGGGGGAGGGTAGTTGTGCAGAGGAGGAGGGTAGTGGTGCAGAGGAGGAGAGTTGTGGTGAAGAGGAGGAGGAGGGTAGTGGTGCAGAGGAGGATGAGGGTAGTGGTGCAGAGGAGGATGAATGTAGTGGTGCAGAGGAGGAGGAGGGTAGTGTTGCAGAGGAGGAGGAAGGTAGTGGTGCAGAGGAGGATGAGGGTAGTAGTGCAGAGGAGGACGGGGCTAGTGGTGCAGAGGAGGATGAGGGTAGTAGTGCAGAGGAGGACGGGGCTAGTGGTGCAGAGGAGGACGGGGCTAGTGGTGCGGAGGAGGAGAATAGTGGTGCAGAGGAGGAGGAGGGTAGTGATGCAGAGGAGGAGGAGGGTAGTGGTGCAGAGGAGGATGAGGGTAGTGGTGCAGAGGAGGAGGAGGAGGAAGGTAGTAGTGCAGAGCAGGAGGAGGGTAGTGGTGCAGAGCAGGAGGAGGGTAGTGGTGCAGAGGAGGATGAGGGTAGTAGTGCAGAGGAGGAGGAGGGTAGTGATGCAGAGGAGGAGGGTAGTGGTGCAGAGGAGGAGGAGGGTAGTGGTGCATCGGAGGATGAGGGTAGTGGTGCAGAGGTGGAGGAGGGTAGTGATGCAGAGGAGGAGGGTAGTGGTGCAGAGGAGGAGGAGGGTAGTGGTGCAGAGGAGGAGGAGGGTAGTGGTGCAGAGGAGGAGGAGGGTAGTGGTACACAGCAAGAGGAGGGTAGTAGTGCAGAGGAGGAGGGTAGTGGTGCAGATCAGGAGAAGGGTAGTGGTGCAAAGGAGGAGGAGGGTAGTGGTGCAGAGCAGGAGGAGGGTAGTGGTGCAATGGAGGAGGAGGGTAGTGGTGCAGAGCAGGAGGAGGGTAGTGGTGCAGAGCAGGAGGAGGGTAGTGGTGCAGAGGAGGAGGAGGGTAGTGGTACACAGCAAGAGGAGGGTAGTAGTGCAGAGGAGGAGGGTAGTGGTGCAGATCAGGAGAAGGGTAGTGGGGCAAAGGAGGAGGAGGGTAGTGATGCAGAGGAGGAGGGTAGTGGTGCAGAGGAGGAGGAGGGTAGTGGTTCAGAGGAGGAGGGTAGTGGTGCAGAGGAGGAGGAGGGTAGTGATGCAGAGGAGGAGAAGGATAGTGGTGTAGAGGAGGAGGAGGATAGGGGTGCAGTGGAGGAGGAGGAGGGTAGTGGTGCAGAGGAGTAGGAGGGTTGTGGTGCAGGGGAGGGGGGTTTTGGTGCAGAGGTGGAGGAGGGTAGTGGTGCAGAGGAGGAGGGTAGTGGTGCAGATGAGGAGGAGGGTAGTGATGCAGAGGAGGAGGAGGGTAGTGGTGCGGAGGACGAGGGTAGTGGTGCAGAGGGGGAGGAGGGTAGTGGTGCAGAGGAGGAGAAGGGTAGTGGTGCAGAGGAGGAGAAGGGTAGTGGTGCAGAGGGGGAGGAGGTTAGTGGTGCAGAGGAGGAGAGCAGTGGTGCAGAGGAGGAGGAGGGTAGTGGTGCAGAGGAGGAGGAGGAGGGGAGTGGTGCAGAGGAGGAGGGTAGTGGTGCAGAGGAGGAGGAGGTGGAGGGTAGTGGTGCAGAGGAGGAGGAGGGTAGTGGTGCAGAGAAGGAGGAGGGTAGTGGTGCAGAGGAGGAGGGTATTGGTGCAGAGGAGGAGGGTAGTGTTGCAGAAGAGGAGGAGGAGGGTTGTGGTGCAGAGGAGGAGGACGGTAGTGGTGCAGAGGAGGAGGAGGGTAGTGGTGCAGAGGAGGAGGAGGGTAGTGGTGCAGAGGAGGAGGAGGGCAGTGGTGCAGAGGAGGAGGAGGGTAGTGGAGCAGAGGAGGATGAGGCTAGTGGTGCGTAGGAGGACGAGAATAGTGGTGCAGAGCAGAAGTAGGGTAGTGATGCAGAGGAGGAGGATGGTAGTGGTGCAGAGGAGGATGAGGGTAGTGGTGCAGAGGAGGAGGAGGATGGTAGTGGTGCAGAGGAGGATGAGGGTAATGGTGCAGAGGAGGAGGAGGATGGTAGTGGTGCAGAGGAGGATGAGGGTAGTGGTGCAGAGGAGGAGGGTAGTGGTACAGAGGAGGAGGAGGGTAGTGGTGCAGAGGAGGAGGGTAGTGGTGCAGAAGAGGTGGAGGGTAGTGTCACCACACTCCACCACTGTCACACACCACTCTCCACCACTGTCACACACCACTCTCCACCACTGTCACACACCACTCTCCACCACTGTCACACACCACTCTCCACCACTGTCACACACCACTCTCCACCACTGCCACACACCACTCTCCACCACTGTCACACACCACTCTCCACCACTGTCACACACCACTCTCCACCACTGTCACACACCACTCTCCACCACTGTCACACACCACTCTCCACCACTGTCACACACCACTCTCCACCACTGTCACACACCACTCACCACAACTGTCACACACCACTCTCCACCACTGTCACTCCCCACTCTCCATCACTGCCACACACCACTCTCCATCACTGTCACACAACACCTCCACCACTGTCACACACTACTCCTCCTTCCATATTTTTCTTCCTCCTTCCGTAATCTTCCTACTCCTACCTAAACTTCCTTCTCGTTCCTGCCTTCCTTATTTTTCCTAATCCTTCTATGTTCTTCAACCATCAATATCCACTAACAACAACCAACAGCCACCACCAACACCTTCTCCTCCTCGATCTTCTCATTCTTCCTCCTCGACCTTCTCCTCTTTCTTCCTTGACCTTCTACTTCCTCCTCGACCTTCTCCTCTTTCTTCCTCGACCTTCTCCTTCCTCCTCGACCTTCTCCTTCCTCCTCGACCTTCTCCTTCCTCCTCGACCTTCTCCTTCCTCGTCGACCTTCTCCTTCCTCCTTGACCTTCTCCTTCCTCCTCGACCTTCTCCTTCCTCCTCGACCTTCTCCTTCCTCCTCGACCTCCTCCTACCTCCTCTTTCTCCTTCTTACTCCTCCTCCTTCCTCCTCGACCTCCTCCTCTAACTACAACAACCAACCACCATTACTATCGGTGCTCAACTGCAGGCCATTCTGGCGTGTTTGGAGGAAGTACGTCATGACGACAAAGATGTTTTTGTATTTGTCGATAGCCGAGGAGCACTTGAGTCCTTAAACAGTCGAAATCCAGTCTTCATGTCCATAGTTGAGGATTGTAAGAAAAGGATAACTGAGATACAGCTGAAAGGTCACAATGTGAAATTCATGTGGATTCCATCTCATGTTGGAATAGTGCTCAACGAGGTGGCGGATGACTTGGCCAAACGTGCCACAATAAAACCACAAGTTGACATCGAATGTGAATTCACAATGAGACAAATAAGAAGCAAAATCAGAAATATTCAGGCACAGGCAGAAGTGGCGAGGAGAGGTATAATGTATGAGGGAAGCCAAACCATGCAACACTACATGTATGTGAGTCAAAACACCCATTTCACTTATGGCAAAAGGAGAAATGCTTGGAGTGACTGTGCACATGCGGCTCAGGCTTGGGTACAAATATTACTGGGAATATGGGATAGGTGTTCATGATAATGACACGAAGTGTAAGCTATGTGGTATGTTAAGGTCTCACACCCTTGCCCATTATGTTCTTGATTGTCCGTTGATTAATGTATATAGAAACACTGAGATAAGGACTGTTCCTGAACGAATAGCCTGGATGTGTCACAACGGAAAGGTTGATGATATTCTGGAGAGATATAAGAATTTTGCACCAAGACTGTAATCTTTTGTTGAATTATCTGCATGTCTCTTGCAAATTGTCTATACCTAAGTCATAAAAGTATTTGTGTGTACGTCTGATACCATACTACTTGTGTAAAGGAGGAAATGTATATGTTTATCTCTCAGAATGTTCGGTAATATGTTTATTGTTTGTGATGTGTGTCTATATATGTATGAACACGTTGTACTGAACGGGGTGAGAATAGCTTGAGCTGCCTCATCCCTTTGTGTGTATTTTACCTCAATAAACTTATTTCAATTTCAATTTCAACTACTATCAATAACCATAACCATCAATAACCATCAACCTAAACAATCATCAACCACCTCAATCATCAACAATCACCACTACTATCAACAACAACCATAAACCAACACCAACCACAACAACCAACCACCCCTACCACCAACAACAATCAAACACCACTACTACCAAATATAATCAACCACCACTACCACAAAATACAACAATCAACCACCAAGCCGGTCGGCCGAGCGGACAGCACGCTGAACTTGTGATCCTGTGGTCCTGGGTTCGATCCCAGGCGCCGACGAGAAACAATGGGCAGAGTTTCTTTCACCCTATGCCCCTGTTACCTAGCAGTAAAATAAGTACCTGGGTGTTAGTCAGCTGTCACGGGCTGCTTCCTGGGGGTGGAGGCCTGGTCGAAGACCGGGCCGCGGGGACACTAAAAAAAAGCCCCGAAATCATCTCAAGATAACCTCAAGAAGATAACCAATATCACGAACCTCAACAACTACCAGTACAGTCAACCACAAACGACCACAACCACCATCTACCACTGCCCTCAACCACTACTATCAACAACCACTACTTCCAACCACAACTATCAACCACCAACAACCTCAACAATCAACCATCACTACCACCAAACACCACAATTAATAAACCATCACCCACGCGAACTATAACCAACAATCGCCACTACATAAAGTACAACAATCAACCACTACCATCACGAACCACAACAACCACCACTGCAATTAACCCCCCAACCACACCCATCAACCACCACACCCATCAACCACCACAACAATCAACCACCACAACCATCAACCACCACAACCATCAACCACCACAACCATCAACCACCACAACCATCAACAAACACTACCATCAACCACCACTACCATCAACCACCACAACCATCAACCACCCCAACCATCAACAAACACTACCATCAACCACCACTACCATCAACCACCACAACCATCAACAAACACTACCATCAACCACCACTACCATCAACCACCACAACCATTAACCACCACAACCATCAACAAACACTACCATCAACCACCACTACCATCAACCACCACAACCATCAACAAACACTACCATCAACCACCACTACCATCAACCACCACAACCATCAACAAACACTACCATCAACCACCACAACCATCAACCACCACAACCATCAACCACCACTACCACCACTACCATCAATCACCACAACCATCAACCAACACTACCATCAACCACCACTACCATCAACCACCACAACCATCAACCACCACAACCATCAACAAACACTACCATCAACTACCACTACCATCAACCACCACAACCATCAACCACCACAACCATCAACAAACACAACCATCAACCACCACTACCATAAACCACCACAACCATCAACCACCACAACCATCAACCACCACAACCATCAACAAACACTACCATCAACCACCACAACCATCAACCACCACAACCATCACAACCATCAACCACCACAACCATCAACAAACACTACCATCAACCACCACAACCATCAACCACCACTACCACCACTACCATCAATCACCACAACCATCAACCACCACTACCATCAACCACCACTACCATCAACCACCACAACCATCAACCACCACAACCACCAACCACCACAACCATCAACCACCACTACCATAAACCACCACTACCATCAACCACCACAACCATCAACCACCACAACCATCAACAAACACTACCATTGTAACACCCCACACTATTGTAACACCGCTCTAGTGTAACACCGCCACTAAAATGTACCACTGTAATGGAACACCACTATAATGGAACATAACTTATCCTGAGTAACACTTCCTCATCGGTTGCACTTGATAACACTGTTATGAGCTGACATATGATGGTTACACGGGAACCAAAGGTACACTGCCAATAAGGTAATGCTAACACAAGGATTAAATACGCTGCCACCATCTGCCTTTGACCATTGAAACTATATCAAGCAACTAGGCAAGAAACATTGCTTGACTAGGAGAGTACTTTCTATGACTGTCATTAATTATGGAGACGGTTGTCAGCCACTATATCCAAAAGACTAAGAGGATTCAACAATTGACACAGATGGGAAATTTAACGAGTTTATTGAGACCAAAATTATGTCAATCACCACTTATAAATCCTACTCTAACACTGGCAAAAAGTTAAGAAATTTGGACATGGAACAAAACCTCAGAGATCACACACATTACCTTAAAAACCTGTCTCTTCCTGGCTGAGATGTTCTTCACAGCCCCTCTCTGGACCCCGGTGTCCGGCACTCTGCGTTCCCTAAGTCTCTACAGGACCCCTATATACAACCCCCACAGGGGGAGGGGGAGATCTGCTGTTCCCACCCACCAAGAGTGTACAAACACTCAAGAAATATTTCAATAAGCTTGTTTGACATTCACCATACACTCTTCGAGAGAGGAGTTATTAATTACGTGTGTGGCTGACCTCTGACCTGGCCAAAAAGGGGAGAACCAGGGATGTTTACACATAAGAGTCTGGGGTCTAATTTCCTTGCATGAAATATTATATACTTGAAACTATGCTGAATATGACTAACCCAGGAATTTTTAATCAATATACAAGATAAACCGGAGGTCATCTGGGCTGACCTCTTGGAGAAGGCTTCCCTGGGTGTGAACTTTAAAGGGGGGGGGAGGTCACGGGTGTTACACTATCAACCACCACAACCATCAACCACCACAACCATCAACCACCACAACCATCAACAAACACTACCATCAACCACCACAACTATAGACAAACACTACCATCAACCACCACAACTATAGACAAACACTACCATCAACCACCACAACTATAGACAAACACTACCATCAACCACCACTACCATCAACCACCACAACTATAGACAAACACTACCATCAACCACCACAACTATAGACAAACACTACCATCAACCATCACTACCATCAACCACCACTACCATCAACCACTACTACCATCAACCACCACAACCATCAACCACCACAACCATCAACCACCACAACCATCAACCACCACAACTATCAACAAACACTACCATCAACCACCACAACTATAGACAAACACTACCATCAACCACCACAACCATCAACAAACATTACCATCAACCACCACAACTATCAACCACCACTACCTTCAACCACCACTACCATCAACCACCACAACCATCAACAAACACTACCATCAACCACCACCACCATCAACCACCTTAGACATCAACCATCACAGACATCAACCACCTGAGCTATCAACCACCAATACCATAAACCACTACAACCTCAACCACCATTAACATTAACCACCACTACCACTAATCACAACCATTAGCCACCATAAAGTTACTCTAGAAGCCTTATAAGTTCTCTAATTCATGACTTTTAATGTAAAAATATTTTTGAAACCACTGGAAGCACTGTGAATTAAACAACTGAGTTACAGATATTCACGAGTTAAAATGTAGTCAATACGTACTGGTGAGATGCGTGTTAGGGAAGTACAGGCGACTATACCCTCCTCTTGAGGGAGGACACAGCTGAGCCGCCAGGTGGCAGCACCAGTCTATGGCGGGGTCGTCATCAGTGAGGTCCCGCCTGATGGTCAGGCGGAGCGTCCTTCCCTGGCACGGCAGAGTGTCCAGGGTGTCCGGGACCACGTAGCCCGTGGCGTCCAGGGTGTTCGGGTCCACGTAGCCCGTGGCGTCCAGGGTGTCCGGGACCACGTAGCCCGTGGCGTCCAGGGTGTTCGGGTCCACGTAGCCCGTGGCGTCCAAGGTGTCCGGGTCCACGTAGCCCGTGGCGTCCAGGGTGTCCGGGACCACGTAGCCCGTGGCGTCCAGGGTAATGACTGAAGACATACACTGAGATACAGTCACTGTCGTTACTGGTATGTTCTAAGATATAACAAGAAGACATACTGAGCCATCCACTCACCTTACTGCTGGGTTTATTACCTGATGACAAGTCCGTATTTTGGACAGTATTAATAGCATCTAAACTATGTATTAATAGCTTTTAAAAGCCACGGTCAAGGTCATCTGTATCAATGGTCAAGGTCACAGTCAAGGTCATCTGTATCAATTGTCAAGGTCACAGTCAAGGTTATTTGTATCAATGGTCAAGGTCATCTGTATCAATGGTCAAGGTCACAGTCAAAGTCATCTGCATCAGTTGTCAAGGTCACAGTCAAGGTTATTTGTATCAATGGGCAAGGTCATCTGTATCAATTGTCAAGGTCACAGTCAAGGTTATTTGTATCAATGGTCAAGGTCATCTGTATCCATTGTCAAGGTCACAGTCAAGGTTATTTGTATCAATGCTCAAGGTCATCTGTGTCAATGGTCAAGGTCATCTGTATCATGGTCATGGTCATCTTTATCAATGGTCAAGGTCTCATTAGAAGGTCATATAAACTAAGTCAAGGTCACAGTGAAAGGTCATCTGGACCAAGTATCAAGGTCACAGGGATAGATGGGTCACCTGAATTAAGGATCAAAGTTACGGAAGGTCTAATTAACCAAGGGATCAAGGTCACACTGAAAGGTCATCTTAAACTGGAATTAGGTCACAGTAAAAGGTAATCTTGGACAGGAATTAGGTCACAGTGAAAGGTAATCTTAGACAGGAATTAGGTCACAGTGAAAGGTCATCTTAAACAGGAATTAGGTCACAGTGAAAGGTAATCTTGAACAGGAATTAGGTCATAGTAAAAGGTCATCCTGAACAGGAATTAGGTCACAGTGAAAGGTCATCTTGAACAGGAATTAGGTCACAGTGAAAGGAGATCTGTACCACGAGTCAAAGTCAAAGTGGTAAGTCATCTGAACCAAAAGTTTGGCGTCGCTAAATACTTCATGAAATTATTTATGCACAAGAATATATACAGCAGCGGAATGTTTCGAAAATTTATTATTCATGGAGTAGTCGCCCTTAATAAGTCTATATTTGTAATCAAAGTAGAAGGTTTGTCACCCTTAAGGTGACTATATTTGTAAACAATATAAGGTGTTTGTCTCCCTTAAGGTGACTATATTTGTAAACAATGTAAGGTGTTTGTCGCTCTTAAGGTGACTATATTTGTAAACAATATAAGGTGTTTGTCGCTCTTAAGGTGACTATATTTGTAAACAATATAAGGTGTTTGTCGCTCTTAAGGTGACTATATTTGTAAACAATGTTGGGAGCTTCTCGCCCTAAGGTAACTATATTTGTAAACAATATCAGGTGTTTGTCTCCTTTAAGGTGATTATATTTGTAAACAATATAAGGTGTTTGTCTCCCATAAGGTGATTATGTTTGTAAACAATATAAGGAGTCTTTCGTCCATAAGGTTGTAAACATATATGTAAACAATGTAAATCTGAATTACTATATTAAACATGACGAATGAAGCCCTTTGCGTAATTTTGGTATTAATTAATAACCCTAAAAATTATGGTGGAAAATATGAATATTTACCAAGAGTCTGCAGGTGAGGAAGGTGAGGAAGGTGAGGCAGGTGACGGATGAGGACGGGCAGTTGCTGTAGTGTGAGGCGCAGGTGGAGGCTCTCGAGGGTGGGAGGCAGGAGGGGTATGGCTGCCTCAGACAAGTGACCACGAAACTCCTCTAAGGTACACTTACTGCCGGGGGCTGTCAGCCTCTCCAAACATTGTTTTGTAATAACACTTATCTCTTTGCTGTCTAAACTATAGTCAAGATCTAAGGATAAAGTTACCTTCATTTTTGCCAGCACTGACAGTGTAGACAGGCGCTGCTTTAGTTGGGGTATATCGTTTATGTTTAGGTAAATGTTCTTAGGTGTCACCTTCTTAAGAACAAGCGGCAGGACAACCCACGAGTCAACACTCTCTATTCTCCACTTTTGTTTTGTACGCAGCTTCTCACACACGGCTTGGATGACGTGCTCACTCCCGCGGGACTCTGCTACATGCTTCAACAGCTCGTCAGTCTCAGGTGTAACCATCTCGCACAGGTCAATTATGTGAGTAATGAACCTGTGCTCTACTCCCCGGGCACACAGCACCCCGGTAGTGCTGAGTAAAATGTTCTGCCATCTGGGACGCCCCAAAAGCTCATGTTGCACGGCGCTAATATCAAACGTTGACCCTCTCAGCTGATCTCCCAAGCAACGTTTTTCCTTACGTACAACATCCACCAAGAGGTCAATGATTATAGAGCTTTCCCCTGACACACGGAGTGATGCTGGATCACCTCGGTCTTGCTCAGCCTTCAACAAGAGAGCGACCAGCCTCCTGCTGGCACAATACTCCTGGTACCTGGCGTGAAAATAGCCAAACACCCACACCACACTGAGGCCCCGACGGTAGCTGGTTCTTGTGAAATAGTTGGACAAGACTTCCTCCTGCGGCAGTCCCAGAGTGTCACACTTCTCCCTAATCTCCGCTTCCGTCTCCGGCCAAAGGTCGTACTCCTGCCTCTGGATCCCTCTTAAACTAATCTCTTCTAAGAACCTCAAAAACGTTTTCACATTTTCGTCACATTTTCCTTTAGGTTCGGTCACGTGTTTGTCTGTGAGTCTGGACACTAATTTGTTGGTTATGAAGTCATGAATCTTCTCGTAGACTTGAGTGTTTGTGGTGAGGTTGTTAAATTCTTCTGGAGCCTCGACACACAGCAGCGCCAACAAGGTCAAGGTGAGTGGAGTGTTGAGGTACTCACCCAGGAACTCACTCATCTGCTCCAGCCGCTGGGTAAACCTCCCTGTGATGACACTCCGTTGGCTCTCTTCCTCCACCAGCACCTTGATGGTTCTCTCGGCGAACTCCACGCGACGTTCTGGAGTGATGCCCAAGACGAGGATGTTGCAGCGAGGTCTGGTGTGTGGGACGAGCTGTGACAGTTGTTGGTCCCACCCCGGCCGTGTGGTTATCACCAACCTCACATCCTTGCCAGGCAGGTGCAACAGCTCCTTCACCAGCCTTCCTGAATGGTCGTTGACCTCGTCGTAGCCGTCAATCAGGACTAATATATTTAAGCTCAAGATTACCTCCTTAAACAGCTGGAAGTCGACACCAGAATCACGAAGTGTTTGAGGCAGCAACTGGCGGAGGAGACCATCGAAGGTATTAAGATGTGAGTCCCTGCACTGTACATAGAAAACGAGGTCCACAGTGCCCAGGTGACGTATGGCAGCAGGGTCCTCTACCCACTTCTCGAGGATGAGCTTGAGTAAAGTTGTCTTGCCCATACCACCTTCCCCCGTCAGGAGGACACATTGAGGGACTCTTCCGTCCTCTCGTCTCATACTCAAGATGTGTTCATAATCTATATCCTGACCCTTGGCCGCGTGGGAGGGTCTTGCCCCTATGACGGGATCTTCAAGGAGTCGCAGTCGTGTAAAAGCAAGACTTGGGTTGTAGTTAATGTTGAGGAGGAGCCAGGGTGCGGGAACAATCTGGTACAGCAGTTTATACCCGCCAGTTAGCTCCTGCTTGCTCATCTGCTTAACCTCTTCTGTGATGTGGCTTCTGAACATCTTAATCTCCTGGCGGAGCTGAGGCAAGTACGCCACATCTGAGGGATCCAGCGGCTCTCTGACCTTCGCTAGCAGACCACCAATATACTCGGTGACATCTCTGGCCACGTGGTCTACATCCTGGCTGTTTGTCCTACACCGGACGCCGGCCTCAGCCAGCATCTTAGCCAATAAGTCACTGAGCTCCGTCAGTGTTGACGTAAGATCTTGCTCTGACATTCTCACATTATCATGGGCCAACGTGTTTCGGTGTTGCTTCAGGCTGTAAATGAGGTGTTCAAGTGATGGTCCCTGAGGCCCTGGAGTGGTCCACGTGGTGTCATTCATCTCAGCCAGACCACACACACGTTGCAGGAGTTTATACAACAGGGTGATGTCAAAAGTAGCCGCATCAGAGGAAGCTTCGAGTTTATCCCTCTGGTGATCATCGAAGACACGCTTGTACTGAGCATTGGTGTACCCCAAGTCCTGAGTGAGGTAAGTCACTACTGGGAAGGTGCCCCGGTACGACCACATAAACACACTTGCTAGCGCGTCTCGTCCTGCCTTAGTCACAGCCAGTCCATACCGCAGTCTGTTCACATCTTCCGGTTGGATAACAGGACTCGAGGCCGCCATATTGGGCCGTATGATTCTCACCTCACACAACTGTTGTCAAGTTTCACACAAGCAGTAAATGTCCCACGCTGGTTTTGTTATTATATTATGTTTAACATAACATAACATTGTTTCTCACTGTCGGAGACGGGCAGCTTGTTAGGCTTGTGTAGGCCTTCCTAAGCCAGCGACAGACCTTCCTCAGGATGCATCCCTCAACAGTTGACTAATTTCCAGGTTAATGTTTACTGCATGGTGAACAGAGGTATCAGGAGGCTGAGCATCTCACACTGCCAGGGAATCAAACTCAGATGTAATCGGTGACTGCATTAACCATAATACAGTCACTTAATTGACCAAAAATATAAGTGATTTTCAAATAAACCAAATTTTACAAAATGTGTTCACATGTTAATGCAATATTCGGTTCCAGCTTTATTTGTTATTTTCAATTTGTTCTTTAACTAGTTAATTTCTTCTGTCTTTATACTCTTCAGATTTCTGTCATCTGGAAGAACAATTTAACGTTATTAAAACAAGATGTTAGTGTTAAACATTGGGTCAGAAATACATTTTTGAGATCACTAAAACAAATAAAATTCCAAAGTCTGCCTCCTGCATTTTGTTTTATTTTATAACTTAAAACTTGTCAAAATTTTGACATAACTCCTGTGATCATTGTGGTGTTGGCTTCTGGTTTAGGTAGAGTAATGGTGCTCATTTTCTCACACAGAAATATACGGTGTAGCATTTAGTAATGTTATTCTCTGCCTTTATCTTGCTCTTGTAAGGACCTATTTACATTATGCTGTTCAGTTTGGTCAACATACAATATACTGGACATAATTTGACTTGAACCCGTAAAGAGAAGAATGACAAAGTTGATCTCAGGAATTAGAAATCTCCCTTATTAAGAGAGATTAAGGAAGCTATGTTTACACATTCTTCGGAAAGTATAGTTGATATTATTGATGTTGTCAAAAGGATGAAAAGTTATATCGAAGGTAGTAATAATAAGTTGTTAACTATATCAACACAAAATAGAACAAGAAATTATAAATCTGTATCAATAAAAATAATGTCTGCTTCTCTGTCTATGCGAGCTAGAAGACCCTACTCAGGGAGCTAGCCTCACCTAATTTCTAACAGTAATTCCTGCTGGGTATGTGCCCAACAGGGAATGGCATATATGTAGGGAGTACAACTTTAAAGAGTACCAAAGCTACCCCTCTACCACGAACTTTGCTATATCGTATTAATTAGGCTTCGAATTATTTATTAATTTTCTTGCAAGGGTTCCCAGCTGAGCTTCTGTGTAGATCGCCCTCTCCCCCTCCGCTCTCTTGTGGACAATATTCACAGTATAATGTTAACAACTTACATGGAGTTTACTACAAGTAAACTTCCGTCCCCTGAGAGTCTCTTATAGGAGCAATGATGGAGGGCCGCGTAGAGGCTCATCATATAAAATGGCCGCCTAGAGGCACATAAAATGGCCGCCTAGAGGCACATAAAGGGGCCGCTTAAAGGCACTTAAAATGGCTGCCTAGACGTGCATAAAGGGCCGCGTAGAGGTACGTAAAGGGGCCACCTAAAGCCACCTAAAAGGCCGCCTAGAGGTACATAAAGGGCCGCCTAGAGGTACATAAAAATATCGCCTAGAGGTGCATAAAGAGCCGCCTAGAGGAACATAAAGGGCCGCCTAGATGTACATAAAATGGCTGCCTAGAGGTGCATAAAAGGGAAGCCTAGAGGCACATAAAGGGGCCGCCTAAAGGCACATACAAAGCCGCCTGAGGTGCATAAAGGGCCGTATAGAGGTACATAAAGGGGCCGCCTAGAGGTGCATAAAAGGGCCGCCTAGAGGCCCAAAAAAGGGCCGCCTAGAGTGTTACAGAAAGTCTTATCGTGTTATTGCGTCGCATTAGAATAACACTGTTATTTAATAGTAATGTTCTCAATGTTAGAGGGAGAACAAGGTTAACGAGCGTGAAGGTTGTTAACGGTCGGCACTGAGTGGCTGGTCAGGAGGCGGGAATGCTGACAGCCAATCATAATGCTCGGGCGAGGCAATGAGTGGTGGTGGGAGCATAAGCAGAGACAGTAGCCTACTCCCCTCCATGCCGTGGACATGCAGTCATCACGTGTGTGTGTGTGTGTGTGTGTATGACCAGCTGGACCCAACTGTTACAGTGTGCTCCACTCTCACCAGCGACAAGGACGCCACCACCTAGCGGCATGCTCCACGTCTTCCAAGTTACCGTCTTTGATACTTGCAGGTCCACGTTGAGATAACGCGCTCTTCCTCATAGTGCTACTAATTCCTGAAAGTTGATGATCCTTAAGTGGCAGGAAACGACGGACGAGTGACAACTTTCTCATGGTCATAGTATCTATATATATATATATATATATATATATATATATATATATATATATATATATATATATATATATATATATATATATATATATATATATATATATATGTCGTACCTAGTAGCCAGAACGCACTTCTCAGCCTACTATGCAAGGCCCGATTTGCCTAATAAGCCAAGTTTTCATGAATTAATTGTTTTTCGACTACCTAACCTACCTAACCTAACCTAACCTACCTTTTTCGGCTACCTAACCGAACCTAACCTATAAAGATAGGTTAGGTTAGGTAAGGTTGGTTAGGTTCGGTCATATATCTACGTTAATTTTAACTCCAATAAAAAAAAAAATTGACCTCATACATAATGAAATGGGTAGCTTTATCATTTCATAAGAAAAAAATTAGAGAAAATATATTAATTCAGGAAAACTTGGCTTATTAGGCAAATCGGGCCTTGCATAGTAGGCTGAGAAGTGCGTTCTGGCTACTAGGTACGACATATATATATATATAACTGTACCTATCATGTACAGTGTCTTAACATATATACATATATTAAATTGTATATAATGTTCTCACTTATATTTTTAGTGATATAGCCGAATATATCCATGATGCAGTCTATTCCAAAATTATATCTTGTCCTTTGTCAGGCCTCAGCACCACGTGTGTCGTGTAATATCTCGCCTGCGCACCCGCTACTACCACTGAGCTAACCGTGCTATCTCCGCTCTTTCTATGGTAATAACAGATGCTATCGATCATGTAAGATGTTAACACTCGGGCCGTCATACGAAGACGTAAACCAGTAAACAGAAGAGAGAGAGAGAGAGAGCGAGAGAGGAAGAGTGAGGCAGAGCGAGAGCGAGAGAGAGAGGAAGAGTGAGGCAGAGCGAGAACGAGAGCAAGGGAGGGAGAACGAGAGCGAGTGAGGGCGAGGGAGAGTGAGACACTAGTGAGAGAGAGTGAGACAGAAAGATAGAGATAATCGTAGTCACAGCCTATCGTATGAGTTACCGAGTGACGCTGCCACCACCCTGAGTTACCGGACAGGGGACCGGAGTGAGAGTCGTAGGTCTTGCAGATGGAATAACCTACCATGACAGGTGTAGGGGACAATTGAACAGTACAAGGATCCTGGCCTGACACTCGAATAATCCTGACCACTTGGGAACTATAGAGTACACAAGAATAAGGCGGGACACACCCAATACTAACACCTCAACACGGAAGACGAACGGGGGGAGGAGTACGGGATAATTAAGAACACTAGGTCACTGGGGCAAAGGGGACGGTAGGCCCAATATCACTAAGACGAGGAACCATTAATACACATTTTATAACACTTAATATATGACTTTATTGAATTAATTAAATAAGACACTCCCTAACTATATTCCCTACTAGAGGCCAAGGGTACTGAATGAGGTACTTTAGTACAAGAGAGCCGTACTTACTCGTATGTTGTTCCACAGTTTTCCTGGGAAGATGATGTTCCTTCCCCGAGTCCACACACACACCTTCCTACTGGGCTGCGCCCACTCTACTGACTGTCCCATGATCTGCTGCTCCTCAGCTGAACATGAGGGTTTTGCCTTTGATGTTTAGGGGTTAATCCCTGAAGATTATCATGACGGCATCAACTCTGACCTCTTTGTGATTCGATGACCGTTGACCTGACTCTATGGCTAACTTGTACAGAGGTGTAACTTTTACATTGTCTGCCGCCGCCTGTCTGGCGCCTGTGGGTTGTTCATCCTCCACGTGGCCTGTTCATGCTGTTATGATGTTCATGTACTATATACTGCTCTCTTGTTACAGTCGCAGCTGACAATAGGTCATGCTGAGACTGACACCTCATTAAATTATTGTAACCCCTTGGATTACAAAGACAAATAAGGAAAGCAATCACGGAACAAACCTATTTAAATGTGTTGGGTTTTCGACAGTTCGATCCCAACATATAAAATGGCCGCCATTAGGCCCATAAAAGGGCCGCCTAGTAGGACATAAATTGGCCCTTTAGAAGCCCATAAAGGGACTACCTAGAGGAACATAAAATGGTCGCCTAGAAGCCCCTAAAATGTCTGCCTAGAGGCCCATAAAGGGCCGCCTGAAGGCATATAAAATGGCCGATAAGAGGCCCACAAAATGGCAGCCTAGAGGCCAAAAAAAAGGGCTCCTACAGGCACAAATGGCCGCCTAGAGGCCCTTAAATGGTCGCCTAAAGGCCCAAAAATGAGCCGCCTTAAGGCCCATAAATGGCCGCTTGGAGGCCCATAAAACGGCCGCCTAGACGCCCAAAAGAGGGCCACCTAGAGGCACATAAACTGGCCGCCTAGACGGCCAAGAAAGGGCAGCCTAGAGGTCCAAGAAAGGGCCGCCTAAAGGCACATAAAGGCTCCCTTAGAGGCACATAAACGAGCCGCCTACAAGCTCATAAAAAGGCCGCCTAGAGGTGCATTTTAAAGGGCCGCTGTGTAAGACATAAAATGGCCGGCTACAAGCCCATAAAAGGACCACATATGGGCACATAAAATGGCCACCTAAACGCCCCTAAAATGGCCGCTTAGATGCACATAAAAAGGCCGCCTAGCGGTGCATGAAGGGCCGCCTAGAGGTACATAAAGGGCCGCCTAGAGGTACATAAAAGGGCCGCCTAGAGGCCCATAAAGGGCCGCCTAGAGGTACATAAAGGGCCACCTAGAGGAACATAAAGGGCCTCTAAGAGGTACATAAAGGATCACCTAGAAGCACATAGAGGGCCGTCTAGAAGCACATAAAGGGGGTCCGCCGAGAGGTACACAAAGGGCCACCTAGAGGCACATAAAGGGCCACATAGATGTACATAAAGAGGTCGCCTAGAGGCACATAAAGGGGCTGCCTAAAGGTATATAAAAGGCTGCCTAGAGGTACATAAAGGGGGCTGCCAAGGGGCACATAAATGGCCACCTAGAGGCACATAAAGGGTCGCGTAGAGGTACATAAAAGGGCCGCCTAGAAACACATAAAGGGGCCGCCTAGAGGCACACAAAGGGTCACCTAGAGGAACATAAAATGCCGTCTAGAGGCACATAAAAGGGCCGCCTAGAAGCACATAAAGGGGCCGCCTAGAGGCACATAATGGGGCCGCCAAGAGGCACATAAAGGGGCCGCCTAGAGGCACATAAAGGGCCACCTAGAGGTACATAAATGGCCACTAAGATGTACAAAAAGGTCAACCTAGAGGTACATATAGGGGCCGCCTAGAGGTACATAAGAGGCCGCCTAGAGGCACATAAAGGGCTGTCTAGAGGCACATAAATGGCCACCTATAGGTACATAAAGAGGCCGCCAAGGGGCACCTAAAGGACCGCCTAGAGGCAAATAAAACCCGCTTAGAGGTACATAAAAGGCCGCCTAGAGGCACATAAAGGGCCGCTAAGAGGCACATAAAGAGCCGCCTAGAGGCACATAAATAGCCACCTAGAGGCACATAAATGGCTGCCTAGAGGTACATAAAGGGCCGCCTAGAGGTACATAAAGGGGCTGCCAAGAGGCACATAAATGGCCACCTAGAGGCACATAAAGGGTCGCGTAGAGGTACATAAAGGTGCCGTCTAGAGGTACATAAAGGGCAGCCTAGAGGCCACATAAAGGGCCGACTAGAGGTACATAAAGGGCCGCCAAGAGGCACATAAAGGACCGCCTAGAGGTACATAAGCAGGAGGAGCAGCACACTGCCTCTAGGCGGCCGTTTTATGTGCCTCTAGTTGGCCCTTTTATGTGCCTCTAGGTGACCCTTTATGTACCTCTAGGTGGCCCTCTATGTAACACACTTCGTAGCAATCTAGTTCACACTGCTCCTCCTGCTTCTAATGCTGCTGGTGTCTACTCCATTTCCTGTTCGTCTTGTCCTCTCCAATACTTTGGCGAAACTGGCCGTACACTGAATGACAGACTTAAAGAACACAAGAGAAGTGTTAAGTCTGCAGACACTAACAATGCTCTCTGCTGCCATGTGAGGGATTCTAATCATCCCATTGATTGGTCTTCCTCCAAAATAATCTTTCCTGCCTCTACTCTACACAGACGCCGTCTAGTAGAATCGGCTCTTATACACAATGTACCCAACATGAACTTGAGTCCTGGCTTTGTTGCTGTGGACTCTTCCCTTTCACAGTATATACTCAAATGCTCTAATCTTTCTAACAAACGTGACTTAACATAAGCTTACCCCTTCCATTTATCTTTCTTTCTCTTTCCTTTTCTCTCTCTCTTCTCACCTTTTTTCTGTTCATTGTCTTCTCCTACGCTCCCTTGCTATCCTCTTCTTATACCTTTTACTATCTCCTTCGGTGGTTATAATAGGAGCTGCCTCGTATGGGCCAATAGGCCTTCAGCAGTTCTCATTATTACTACTATCCCCTACACCTTACTTTCCTTCTCAGCTCTCTCTTGCCTATTTATTGCCTGTCTCTACCTCCTCATCACCACCACTTGGTCCGGGAGACATCTCCCGTCACGCAGGGTGCAGTCGCGCCTCCACAGATCTCCAGTATCAGCTCTTGATACTGGTGATGGCTCAAAAGGGCCACCACTTACGGGCTATTCATGCCCGTGCCACCTTTTGGGTGGCTTAATCTTCATCAATCAAATCAATCCTCATCAGCCCTCTTCTCTTCAACTGTTTAATGGAAAGAATAATGAGGTTGAAACTTCCACATCACTGCAGGCTGCTAAACTACGCGGACGACCTTGTCATCATCATAAAAGGAAGGGATGCGGCGCGCCTTGCACCCAAATGCTTAGACTGCATCAGTAAAGAGGCAAAACAGATTGGGATCAAACTCAACCCCTCAAAGTCAAAGGCCATGCCCATAAAAATAGCGAAGCCCAACATCCAGCTCACAGTACAGGGTCAACCAGTTGAATAGGTTGACACCTATCAGTATCTAGGAATCATCCTGGACACACATATGAATTTTAATGCTGAGGTCACTTACTTGAGAGAGCGAACTGCGGCCCGGACGGCAATCCTCAGGTCGCTAACCTCCCTTTCTGGAGGAGCCAATCTGCTAGTCCTACGCACATACTATGTACAAGCAGTCAGTTCAGTGATCGATTATGCCGCACCTGCACTCACAAATCTATCACACCAACAGTGGAAAAAGCTTGAAGTTGCCCAAAACAATGCTATGAGAGCCGCACTGGGAGCCCCCATGTGGACCAGGCTTGAAACTCTTAGACTGGAGACGGGTTTGCCCTCTCTACAAGAAAGAATATCACAAAGGACAGCTACAATTGTCAGTAAGATAATTATTTCTTCTGATCCAATCCCAGTATGGCAGGCCTTGGTGGTTGGACTGGGCCAAACCAATGGAAACTCTTGGGTTGCAAAAGCAGGAAAAGTCCTAAACAGACTACATTTAAAAAAACATGATTCTTGATAGAGAGGGTGATCATCCACACCCAAATTACACTCCTTCCGCGCCGTGGGAAGAGCCTACTTTCAAAATAGTAATAGAAAGACTCCCAATGAAAAAGGCTGCCTATGATCCGACAATCCTAAGGCGCATAATAGAAGAGCAAATGTATAGCATAGCAGTAGCAGAAGCCACCCACATCTTCACAGACGGATCGGTGGACACAGAATATGAGAGTGCTGGCGCTGCTCTTTGCACGACCAGCGTACAGGCATACTGGAGACTGGGAGGACTAGTATCATCAACCCAAACTGAGCTGTTTGCTATACAATAGGCATTCGCATATGTGATTGCACAAAACACTCAAAATGCAATCATACACACAGACTCAAAAGCTGCACTTCAAATACTAGGACAAAAACAGTGGAAAGATAATGTGGAAATAATTACCACCATTTTGTATCTTGGAGCAGTCGCTAAAGGCAAAGGACTCAACATAACTTTATATTGGATCCCATCCCATATTGGAATCCCATTAAATGAAAAAGCTGATGAAATTGCTAAATTGGCAACTCGTCATCCAGTGATACATAAAACAATTCAACCCAGCCTAGAGAACATAAAAAACATCATCACCAAAAAACTCTCACATCTCAACAAAGCCTACCTGCACCAGAGAATAGCTGAAGGTTCGCCATCTGCAACATGGTATCTTCAGGCAACCAAATTAGAAAAGTTAAATATCCCAAAAGGAATCCACAGGGAAATAGCAGTTAGGTTATATAGACTACGTCTAGGTTACAGATGCAACTGGGAGATTGGTGAACCCCGACAGAGAGAGTGCATCTTCGGCCAAACTATCACAGAAAAGCCATTACTTCACTATCTTCTGGAATGTGAAGCAACCAATGACCTTAGAAGAGCTTTAAGAGTTCCTGAATCATGCAGTGGCCACCCTGAAGCCATCAACACAGTAACTCTCCTGGTCAACAAAGGTGTTCAGCAGCTGGACTCCCTCATAAAGACTGTGAAGCAGTATCCTCCCCCGCGATAACAGCTTGATGGTTAAATGCAAACTCAGAATACTGGGAAAAAAATTGTACCACTTACGGGCTATTCATGCCCGTGCCACCTCTTGGGTGGCTTAATCTTCATCAATAAATCAATCTCCTCATCACAATCGACTTGAGAATGGTCCAGGACGGACCGAAACGTCGTCGTCACTTCAACTTCTAGTGTGTGGTCTGGTCAATGTACATAAAGGGCCCGCCTAGAGACACATAAAGGGCCACCTAAAGGTACATAAAGGGGCCGCCTAGAGGCACATAAAGAGGCCGGCTAGAGGCACACAAAGGGCTGCCTAGAGGCACATAAAGGGACCGCCTAGAGGTACATAAAGAGGCAGCCCAGAGGCACATAAAGGGCCGCTCAGAGGCACATAAAAAGCCGCCTAGAGGTACATAAAGGGCCACCTAGAGGTACATAAATGGCCGTCTAGAGGTACATAAAGGGCCACCTAGAGGTATATAAAGGGCCGCCTCGAGGCACATAAAGGGCCGCCAAGAGGTACTTAAAGGGCCACCTAGAGGAACATAAAGGGCCGCCTAGAGGTACATAAAGGGGCCGTCTAGAGGCACATAAAGGGGTCGCCCAGAAGCACATTAAGGGCCACCTAGAGGCACATAAAGGGCCGCCAGGAGACACATAAAGGGCCACCTAGAGGTACATAAAGGGCCACCTAGAGGCACATAAAGGTCCACCTAGAGGTACATAAAGAGCCACCTAGAGGCCCATAAAAAGGCTGCCTAGAGGTACATAAAGGGCTGATAAGAGGCACATAAAGAGCCGCCAAGAGTCACATAAAGGGCCACCCAGAGGTACATAAAGGGTCGCCTAGAGGCACATAAAGGGCTGCCTAGAGGCACATAAAGGGCTGCCTAGAGGCACATAAAGGGTCGCCTACAGGCACATAAAGTGGGCCGGATAGAGGCACATAAAGAGGCCGCCTAGAGGCACATAAAGGAGCCGCCTAGAGGCACATAAAGGGCCGCCTAGAGGCACATAAAGGGACCGCCTAGAGGCACACAAAGGAGCCGCCTAGAAGCACATAAAGGGCCACCTAGAGGCACATAAAGGGGGCCGCCTAGAGGCACATAAATGGCCGCCTAGAGGCACATAAAGGGGGTCGCCTAGAGGCACATAAAGGGGGCCACCTAGAGGTACATAGAAAGCCGCATAGAGGCACATAAAGGGCCACCTAGAGGCACATAAAGGTCCACCTAGAGGTACGTAAAAAGCCACCTAGAGGCCCATAACGGGGCCGACTAAAGGCACATAAAGGGGCCGCCTACAGGCACATAAAAAGGCTTCTTAGAGGTCCATAATAGGTCGCCTAAAGGTCGCCTAAAGGTACATAAAGGGGCATCCTAGAGGCACATAAAGGGCCGCCTACAGGCACGTAAAGGGGCCGCTTAGAGGCACATAAAGGTCCGCCTAGAGGTGCATAGAGGGCCGCGTATCGGAACATAAAGGGCCGCCTGGAATTATATAAAGGGACCTCCTAAATGCACATAAAGGGCTGCCTAGAGGTACATAAAGGGGCCGCCTAGAGGCACATACAGGGCCGCCTAGAGGCACATATAGGGCCGCCTAGAGGCACATAAACGTTCCGCCTAGAGATGCATAAAGTGGCCGCCTAGAGGTACATAAAGGGCCGCCTAGAGGAACATAAAGGGCAGCCTTGAGGTACACATAGGGGGCCTTTTACACCATATTTAGAGCCCTAAAGAGGTGGTAATTCTGGGGTTTTAACCCCCAGATATTCCCCCCTCTCCAGGCAGCTAGAGACAGTGACGGATCACTCACCTCTTCTATCAAGCCCTGTTATATGGGAGAACACGGTGTCCATGCATAATGTACTGACTTGCCTTAAACCACAAGTTTTGAAGTATAAAACTTGAGAGACACACCCATCAGGAGACTTGATCCCTGCCCATCAAGATGGCAGGTATGTACTTGAATCCACTATACCATACTCACAGCCCTAAAGAGGTGGGAATTCCTGGGTATTAACCCACACATATACCCCCTCTCCAGGCAACTAAAGACAGTGAGGGATCACTCACGTTTTCCATCAAGCCCTGTTATATAGGAGAACACGTTGTCCATGCTTAATGTACTGGCATGATTTATACCTAAAGTTTTGAAGTATAGAACTTTAGATACACACACCCACCAGGAGACTTGAACCCTGGCCAAGAAGCACATAATGGGCCGCCTAGAGGCCCATAAAGGGCCACCTAGAGGCACATAAAGCGGCAGCCTAGAGGCATATAAAGGGGGCCTCCTAGAAGCACATAAAGGACCACCTAGAGGCATATAAAGGGGCCGCCTAGAGGCATATAAAGGAGGCCGCCTAGAAGCACATAATGGGCCGCCTAGAGGCACATAAAGGGACACATAAAGGTACATAAATTGCCGTCTAGAGGCACATAAAGAGGGCGCCTTGAGGCATATAAAGGGCCGCGTAGAGGTATATAAAAGGTCGCCTAGAGGCATATAAAGGCCGCCTAGACGTGCATAAGGGGCCGCCAAGGGGCACTTAGAGGGCCGCCTAGAGGCACATAAAACCCGCATAGAGGTACATAAAGGGGCCACCTAGGTGTACATAAAGAGGCCGCCTAGAAATACAGAATAGGCCGCCTAGAGGCACATAAAGGGGCCGCCTAGAGGTACAGAAAATGACCGCCTATAGGCCCCTAAAATGGCCGCCTAGAGGTACATAAAGGGCCGCCTAGAGGTGCATAAAGGACCGCCTAGTGGTACATAAAGGAGCGCCAAGAGGTACATAAAAGGGCCGCCTAAAGGTACATAAAGGGACGCCTAGAGGTAAATAAAGGAGCCGCTTAGAGGTACATAAAAGGCCGCATAGAGATATATAAATGACCGCCAAGAGGCACATAAAGAGCCGCCTAGAGATACATAAATGGCCGCCTAGAGGTACATAAAAGGGCCGCCTAGAGGTGCATAAAGGGCCGCCTAGAGGCACATAAAGGGCCGCCTAGAGGTACATAAAAGGGCCGCCTAGAGGTACATAAAGGGCCGCCAAGAGGTACATAAATGGCCGCCTAGAGGTACATAAAAGGGCCGCCTAGAGGTGCATAAAGGGCCGCCTAGTGGCACATAAAGGACTGCCTAGAGGCACATAAAGGGCCGCCTAGAGGTACATAAAGGGCCGCCTAGAGGTACATAAAGGGCCGCCTAGAGGCACATAAAGGGCCGCCTTGAGGTACATAAAGGGCCGCCTAGAGGTGAATTAGGGGCCGCCTAGAGGCACATAAAGGGCCACCTAGAGGTACATACAGGGCCGCCTAGAGGCACATAAAGGGGCCGTCTAGAGGCACATAAAGAGGCCGCCTAGAGGCACATAAAGGGCCGCCTAGAGGCACATAAAGGGGCCGTCTAGAGGCACATAAAGAGGCCGCCTAGAGGTACATAAAGGGGCCGCTTAGAGGCACATAAAGGGCCGCCTAGAGATACATAAAGGGCCGCAAAGAGGTACATAGAGGGCCGCCTAAACGCACATAAAGGGGCCCTCTAGAGGAGCATAAAGGGCCACATGGAGGTACATACAGGGCCGCCTAGAAGCATAAAAAGGGGCTGCCTAGAGGCACATAAAGGGCCGCCTAGAGGCACATAAAGGGACCTCCTAAATGCACATAAAAGGCTGCCTAGAGGTACATAAAGGGGCCGCCTAGAGGAACATACAGGGCCGCCTAGATGCACATAAAGGGCCGCCTAGAGGCACATAAAGGGCCGCCTAGATGCACATAAAGGGCCGCCTAGATGCACATAAAGGGCCGCCTAGAGGCACATAAAGGGCCGCCTAGATGCACATAAAGGGCCGCCTAGATGCACATAAAGGGCCGCCTAGAGGCACATAAAGGGTCGCCTAGAGGCACATAAAGGGCCGCCTAGAGGCACATAAAGGGCCGCCTAGATGCACATAAAGGGCCGCCTAGATGCACATAAAGGGCCGCCTAGATGCACATAAAGGGCCGCCTAAAGGTACATAAAGAAGCTGCCTAAAGGTACATAAAGGGGCCGCCTAGAGGCACATAAAAGGCCGCCTAGAGGTACATAAAGGGCCGCCTAAAGGTACATAAAGAAGCTGCCTAAAGGTACATAAAGGACCGCCTAGAGGTACATAACGGGCCGCACAGAGGCACATAAAGGGCCGCCTAAAGGTACATAAAGAAGCTGCCTAGAGGTGCATAAAGGGCCGCCTTGAGGTACATAAAGGGCCGCACAGAGGCACATAAAAAGCCGCCTAGAGGCACATAAAGGGCCGCCTAAAGGTACATAAAGAAGCTGCCTAAAGGTACATAAAGGACCGCCTAGAGGTACATAACGAGCCGCACAGAGGCACATAAAGGGCCGCCTAGAGGCACATAAAGGAGCCGCCTAGAGGCACATAAAGGGCCGCCTAGATGCACATAAAGGCGTCGCCTGGAGGCACATAAAGGGCCGCCTAGAGGCACATAAATGGCCGCCTAGAAGCACATAAAGAGCCGCCTAGAGGCATATAAAGGGCAGCCAAGAGGCGCATGAAGGGGCCGCCTAGAAGCACATAAAGTGCCGCCTAGAGGCACATAAAGGGCCACCTGGAGGCACATAAAGGGCCACCTTGAGGTACATAAAGGGCCGCCTAGAGGTGCATAAAGGGGCCGCCTTGAAGCACATAAAGGGGCCGCCAAGAGGTACATAAAGTGCCGCCTTGAGGCATATAAAGGGGCCGCCTAGAGGCACATAAAGGGGCGGCCAGAGGTACATAAAGAGGCCGTCTACAGGCACATAAAGGGCTGCCTAGAGGTAAATAAAAGGGCCACCAAGAGGCTCATATAAGGGCCGCTTAGAGGCACATAAAGGGGCCGCCTAGAGGCACATAAAATGGCCGCCTAGAGTTACATAAAGAGGCCGCCTTGAATCGCATAAAGGGCCGCCTACAAGAACATAAAGGGACCGCCTAGAGGTATATAAAGGGCCGCCTAGAGGCCCATAAAGGGTTTCCTAAAGGTCCATAATGGGTCGTCTAGAGGTACCTAAAGGGGCATCCTAGAGGCACGTAAAGGGGCCGCCTAGATGCACATAAAGGTCCACCTAGAGGCACATAAAGGGCTTCTAAAAGGTCCATAATTTGTCGCCTAGAGGTACCTAAAGGGGCCTACTAGAGGCACATAAAGGGACCGCCTAGAGGTGCAAAAAAGGGGCCGCCTAGAGGCATATAAAAGGGCCGCCTAGAGGTACATAAAGGGGCCGCCTAGAGGCACATAAAGGGCCACCTAGAGGTACATAAAGGGCCGCCTAGAGGTACATAAAGGGCCTCCTAGAGGGACATGAAACCCGCACAGAGGTACATAAAGGGCCGCCTAGAGGCACATAAGGGGCCGCCTAGAGGTACATAAAGGGCCACCTAGAGGTACATAAAGGGCCACCTAGAGGCACACAAAGGGCCGCCTGAATGTACATAGAGGGGCCACCTAGAGGCACATAAAGGCGCCGCCTAGAGGCGTATATGGTGGCTACCTAGCAGTAAATAGGTACTTGGGAGTTAGACGACTGTTGCTGGCTGCTGCCTGGGTGTGTGTGTGGGGGGGGGGGGGGGGAGTTAGTTAGGTAGTAACAGTTGAGTGATTGACAGTTGAGAGGCGGGCGGAAAGAGCAGAGCTCAACCCCCACAAGCACAACTAGGTCAATACAGAGAAAGAGGAAGACACATAAGTAAACACGCAGAGAGAGAGACAGACACAGATACTGATCTGGGGTATCTCACATAGTACTATATAACAACATAAGAATAACATGAACTGCATAGGACCCATTCTTCCTTACCACACCGCTCCCATTTATATTCTCCCAAACTCATTCACGTGTGTCTAACCTACGCTTGAAACAATCCGCCGATCCCACACCTATTGTCTTACCTGATAATTTGTACATAAATCAACAACCGTTTCCATACGAACATTGACACAGGTCTTTCATGAATATAAACTTGTCCAATTTATATCCAATGTTACCTTTATTTTTTGTATTTAAAACCTTACTTATATCCCATCTATCTATTTATATATTTCAATAATCTCGCCCCTTATTCGTTGACTTTATAGAGAATGTGAATTTAGGTTTTCTTAATCTCTCTTCATAAAGGAGGTTTCTAATTCCTGTTATTGATTGTTATTATTCTCTGAACAAGACCAAGTGAACTTATGTTCATTCTGTAATACAGAGACCAACAATGAACAGTATAATCCAACTGGGGCTCAACAAGGGCAGGAGCAAGGTGAACAATTCTATTAGATATATTGGTGCTACAACATCTAGAAATATATCCCAGAATACTCTTACCTTTATTCAATATATTTATGTACTAAACTGAAACTTCCAGTCTTTCAAGTAACTTGAATAACCTGTCTTCCTTCTGAACTAGCAACAGTCTTCCTTCTGAACTAGCAACAGTCTTCCTTCTGAACTAGCACCAGTCTTCCTTCTGAACTAGCAACAGTCTTCCTTCTGAACTAGCAACAGTCTTCCTTCTGAACTAGCAACAGTTTTCCATCTGAACTAGCAACAGTCTTTCTTCTGAACTAGCAACAGTCTTCCTTCCGAACTAGCAACAGTCTTCCTTCTGAACTAGCAACAGTCTTCCTTCTGAACTAGCAACAGTCTTCCTTCTGAACTAGCAACAGTCTTCCTTGTGAACCAGCAACAGTGTTCCTTGTGAACCAGCAACAGTGTTCCTTGTGAACCAGCAACAGTGTTCCTTGTGAACCAGCAACAGTGTTCCTTGTGAACCAGCAACAGTGTTCCTTGTGAACCAGCAACAGTGTTCCTTGTGAACCAGCAACACAGTTCAGGAGAGAACAGCCCGCCACAGTCACACAGTCAGCCCCACAACAAGTTCCGGCCTCCGGACAAATACTTGGTAAACAACAATTTGAAAGCAGTTATTACGGACTGATCACAGGAATATTAACATATATTTTCTTCCCATCATCCCGAGCCCGCAGCTGCGAGAACATGTGACTTTTACAGTTGTCAAAAGACAGAGGAAGATGGAGACAGAGGCAGGTAGGGAGAGATGTGAAGAGGGAGGGAGAGCGAGGAGACGGAGAGGGAGGGAAGGCGAGAGGGAGGGAAGGAGAGAAAGAGAGAGAGAGAGAGAGAGAGAGAGACAGAGAGAGAGAGAGAGAGAGAGAGAGAGAGAGAGAGAGAGAGAGAGAGAGAGAGAGAGAGAGAGAGAGAGAGAGAGAGACGGAGAGAGAGAGAGAGAGAGAGAGAGAGAGAGAGAGAGAGAGAGAGAGAGAGAGAGAGGGAGAGAGAGAGAGAGAGAGAGAGAGAGAGAGAGAGAGAGAGAGAGAGAGAGAGAGAGAGAGAGAGAGAGAGAGAGAGAGAGAGAGAGAGAGAGAGAGAGAGAGAGAGAGAGAGAGAGAGACCCGGGCTCCACTTGGTGTCCCTAGTAGTAAATTATAAAAATATTTCGACTAAATTGCCGCCAATAACAGAAACAATGACGATAGATATAATTATGTGAGTCATTTAACACTATTTTCCTCCCCAACTTCACTACAACACTGTCCACACACCTGCCAGTCCACCATATAGCAGGGAAAGTTACACTTAACACTATCTTCACCGATAACTTCACTACAACACTGTCCACACACCTGCCAGTCTACCATACAGCAGGGAAAGTTACACTTAACACTATCTTCACTGATAACTTCACTACAACACTGTCCACACACCTGCCAGTCCACCATACAGCAGGGAGTCAACACACTGTACGTGTTCGTGTCTCCAAGAAAGTACCAATAAATCACCTAAAGTTCTGCATTAACACAACCCATTGTACTTTCTCGTATACAAATAAATCTTCTGACCGTTCTCACGATTCTTCACGTTGTTGTTGTTGTTGTTATAGATTCAACTACTTGGAACTCAAAGTTCCAAGTAGCACGGGCCATGGCGAGCCCGTACCATTTTTCACTCGTAAAAATATTCAATTGTTTTGTTGATACGTTTACGGCGACCAGCCAGGATATGACGCCTCAAAACTCCACATACCAGTGATTGCACCATCACACGGCCTTGTATACTCACACTCGGCCTTGTGTACTTATCACAAGGAGTTATTATTATTGTTATTTCACCAGGGAATATTACCCTTATTTACCATGACGTGTAATATCAAACTGAAGAGAATGTACACACAGGGCCAGAGTATATTAGTGTAAGTATGAGTACACACGCCCGCTGGCTGGGAGGTCCGGGGGAACACAACCTCTACTGACACACACTCCCTCCGTGGGGCCCCTGCTTGGCCCCGCGCCAAGAGTTATTTGTGCTTGTGGGGCCCCTGCCTAGCGCGCCTCCAGTGTGCATGCGTCACCTCCCGTCTCGTCTCAGCAGGTTGTGCTTGTGGGGGTTGAGCTTCGGCTCTTTGGTCCCGCCTCTCAAGTGTCAATCTACTGGTGTACAGATTCTTAATTCTTCGGCTCTATCAAATCTACATTTGAAACTGTGCATGGAGTCAGCCTCCACCACATCACTGTCTAATGCATTCCATCTGTTAACTACTCTGACACTGAAAAAAACAATTTCTAATGTCTCTGTGGCTTATTTGGGTATTAAGTTTCTACATGTGTCCCCTTGTTCATATTTCTCACGTGCTAAATAGTTGGTCGTTGTTGACCCTGTCAATTCCAGAGAATTTTGTAGGTGGGGATCATGTCTTCCCTTACTCTTCTCTCATCCAGGGATGTGAGGTGTTGATCCTGTAGCCTTTCCTTGTAGCTGATATCTCAGTTCTTGGACTAGTCTGGTAACATACCTCTGTATCTTTAACTTTGTCTTGTTTAAGTAGGTATGAACTCAGTGCTGGAGCTGTATGTCCACTACATGTACATACTCCACTACATGTACATACTCCACTACGTGTCCACTACATGTACATACTCCACTACATGTCCACTACATGTACATACTCCACTACATGTCCACTACATGTACATACTCCACTACATGTCCACTACATGTACATACTCCACTACATGTCCACTACATGTACATACTCCACTACATGTACCTACTCCACTACATGTACCTACTCCACTACATGTACATACTCCACTACATGTGCCTACTCCACTACATGTACATACTCCACTACATGTCCACTACATGTACATACTCCACTACATGTCCACTACATGTACATACTCCACTACATGTCCACTACATGTACATACTCCACTACATGTCCACTACATGTACATACTCCACTACATGTACATACTCCACTACATGTACATACTCCACTACATGTACATACTCCACTACATGTACATACTCCACTACATGTCCACTACATGTACATACTCCACTACATGTCCACTACATGTACATACTCCACTACATGTCCACTACATGTACATACTCCACTACATGTCCACTACATGTACATACTCCACTACATGTACATACTCCACTACATGTACATACTCCACTACATGTCCACTACATGTACATACTCCACTACATGTCCACTACATGTACATACTCCACTACATGTCCACTACATGTACATACTCCACTACATGTCCACTACATGTGCATACTCCACTACATGTCCACTACATGTACATACTCCACTACATGTACATACTCCACTGCATGTCCACTACATGTACATACTCCACTGCATGTCCACTACATGTACATACTCCACTACATGTACATACTCCACTACATGTCCACTACATGTACATACTCCACTACGTGTCCACTACATGTACATACTCCACTACATGTCCACTACATGTACATACTCCACTACATGTCCACTACATGTACATACTCAACTACATGTCCACTACATGTACATACTCCACTACATGTCCACTACATGTACATACTCCACTACATGTCCACTACATGTACGGGCAACATAAATCATCCACTAGACAGTGTGACATTGTAATTGCCAGAATTAGGCTGAGATATCTATATCTATGGCAGGTGGCTGCAGGTAATGAATCCCCCAATGGTGAACATTCCAACTATAAACTGTGAACAAGAGCTGGGACATACTCTCCAACACTATATCTGTGATTGTCATGTTATCAATAATTTCAGACCAAATGGTATGAGGTACTTTGAGCTCTGTAACTACTTCATACACTCAGGAATATTGGAAGATATTCATGTGCTCTACCCAGAGTGTACTAGTGCAGGCTAATAGATCAGCCTCGCATATGATGTTGTCTCCTGATTCATGTATGACTGTTATGATCTCAGCCTACAGGAGAAACGAGTCTCCCCCTTGAGAGTTATTCAGCAAGCCTGACCTGATTAGAAGGTCTAGCAAATATTGAGGTGATAACACATATGTAAAATAGTTGCTTGGATATAAATAACAATTTAAGATTATGGGCAGTGAAGAAGAAAACAGATAAATGACTGGCTAGGAGATGTGGACATTTTGCTGGAGGCGTGAGGCTCGCTTCCGGAGGACTTTGACCTCACTTGAGTGCCTGACATCGCAGGGGAAAGCCGCGCTCCGTTGAGCTCCCGTCAGAAGGGAACCCCTAGTGATATATCTCGAAGAGAAGAGAAGTGTGCAGACGTACCAGCTGTGGAATCGAGCTGGGAACGTTGTGGTCTCAAGTCCTGGTCGACGAAGTGTTTATTAAACCGCCCAGAGGCATTATTGTGGGCCGTGGCAGCACCTTGACCAAGCTTCGTCAGAGGGAGGAGCGCCTTTGACTAGACAATCTGTGGTAAGCACGATATAAGCCAGTTCATAGTGATTGCTTGTAGTTGGTCGTGTGCCCAGCGACAGTAGCAATGTTTATTGATAAGTTAGACATGTTTTGGTGAGGCAGAAAGCCTAAAATAAGAGAGTGGAGAGGGAGGAACACGGAGCGACGTCCGTCCCCTCTGAGCGCTGGCAGGCAACTGAGGGAGGCCGGCTCCTGACGGCTCCTGACCCTCCCAGCGTGAGTGAGGACCGCCGCAGGGCGAGGTGGAGTATGGACCCGCCCAAAACGGGGGAGTCCACTCTCACAGTATGAAGAGGACAGATAGAGGTTTGAGGCAAACATATTGTGTGATTATTTTTGTTTATGTGTTAAAGGGGAAACATTTTATTGGAGTGTCGATGGGTTGCAGGTTTGTCTTTGGGGAAGAAGTTGCTGAGAACTTCGAAGCCAGCACAGATGAAGTAGTTGATGAGACTCCAAGGTAGTGGAGCAGAGGACCTCGAGCTGTGAGGAGAAGCAGTGAAGAGGAGTGTCACATGCTTCTGTAGAGGTGGTGAAGCACCATAGTTGCTCGAGAGAACTTCATGGTGTAGCAGCCCAGAGAGCTATGGAGGAACCTAGCAGAAGGGTGAAGCACCGTAGTTGCTCAAGGAAACTTCATGATAGCAGCCTGGAGGAGCTGCAGAGGATCCTGGTAGTTAAGCCCAGAAGAACCTGAAGATATCAGAGTAGTGAACTTCCAGAGGTGGAAGGGAAGTTCTGGTGGATTACTTGTAGGGAGTTGATAGTGTTTGGTTGTCATTAGCGTGCAAGGCGCAGTGAGAGGTGAGTGGTTGCTTGCATGCTTATGTCAAGGAGTTTTTTATACTGAAGTTTAGAGTTACAGTCGTAGGCTGGATTACCTACAGATGTATGTGCTCTAGGACTGATAGAGTGATTGATTGATCATTGTTGTGTATGAAGGAACATTTATACTGATATATGTTATTGCATTCACATGCTGATTTTCTTTGTACACATTTATAGATACATATATATATATTCTCTTGCTGATGGTGCAACAGTGTATGTAGATTTGATCTACTTGAGGAGGTTGATAGTATCAGGTGGTGAACCAGGAGATAGGATACCACTTGATAAGCTGATGATAGAGTTCTGATGGTGTTGGAGTGCAACCTGATAGTAATATTATAGAGTATAGGATTCATTATTTATATATGTGTGTATGTATTGTGTATGTGCTTTGTCCAGTAAATGTATTCAAATTTGCTGGTATTTGACCTTGTCCTAGTGAGGCTTCCCATGAAATAGTACAGAAGAGAGAGAGAGAGAGAGAGAAAGAAAGAACCAAGAATCACTGCTGTGGACAGGGTAGAAGGTAATAATAATAAGTCAAAAGGGGATTGAGGAGATCATATCACCTAAGGAGAGAGTGGGGAGTCACAGCGGCTCGAGTGGGTGTGTGCACGTGACAACGAGGCTAAGTATTGAAGCCGCATCCCCTAAACGCGTGACGTTGAGCCCCTCTCCAAGAGCCAGAAGCGCCCAGGGTGATCTCCTGGTAAAGTATAAACACTCTACCGAGTTGTGGGTTGGGTTGTCCATAGAGAAGGATCAATGACAACAACACCAACCAACCCACAATCTATAATAAATTGGGGGCCTGGCCGGGAGAGTGAACTGACACACCCACACCCTGTCCAAGAGTGGATTTGTACACCCTTGCTAAAATAGATAGTCTGTTTGACTGCAGGTGTATACTCTCTCTCTTGGGAAGACTCATAGGACAAGATGGATAAGGTGCAAGCGTTTGTGGAGTCAGGCAAGCCTGAGGACTTAGAAGGTTGCACGAGAGATCAATTAAAACAAATAGCATAAAAATGTGGAATTAGGTTGAAAGCATCTTAAGTAGCTGGGATGAAGGATGAAATCCTGAGGCACTTGAGAGCCAGAAGTGAAGCGGCAGAGCAAGGAGCCCAAAAAGGAGCTGAAAGTGGAAAGGAGGACGATGGGCAGGATGAAGTGAGATCCCAGGGATCGAGTAGGAGCAGCAAGAGTAGCCGCAGTAGCAGGAGTAGCCGAAATAGGAGCTTGGAAAGATTCCAGTTATAGCTCCAGATGCATCGTGAGGAGAGACAGTTCCAGCTGGAAAAGATGAAATTAGAACTCCAGATGAAAAATGAAGTCGAGAGGGAAAAAGAGAAAACCAGACAGGAAATAGAAAAGAAAAAGCCCAGGTCGAAAAAGAAAAAGCCCAGGTCGAAAAAGAAAAAGAGAGAACAAAACAAATGCAGATAGAAGAGAATAGAACCTTGGCTGAGCAAAGGATTGAACATGGGTTGCCAGAGAGCACCACCCAGGAATTACACCCACCAGATGTTAGGGTTAGGGAGAAGGATATTCCATTGTTTGTGCCCGAATTGGCAGAGAGCTTCTTCGAGCATTTTGAAAAAGTAGCCAGCATCAAGGAGTGGCCACAGGAGGAATGGGCCCAACTGGTCCAGTTAAGATTGACCGGTGCAGCCAGGGAGGCATACACCCAATTGTCACTGGAAGAGTGCCAGGATTATGCCACAGTAAAGAGCAGCATACTGTGCTCGTTTCAGTTAACCCCAGAAGCTTATAGAAAACGCTTCAGAGAGATGATCAAAGTTGGAGCGTGTACGTTTGCTGAGACAGCAAGGGATCTGGAAAGACGATTCCAGAAGTGGATTAAGGCTGCTGGAGTTGGATCTTACGCTGACCTGAAGCAACTGATGGTCATGGAGAAGTTCTTGGAGATGATGCATCCCGAAACAAAGTTCAAGATCCAAGAAGCAGGGATAAAGGAGGTGAAAGATGCCGCAGATAGGGCGGATATGATTACTGAAGCGTACAAGAGCTTGAGGGAGAACAGAGTGAGAAGCGAGGTGAGACGCAGCAATGGCAGACCCAGTGGAGTCTGGGGAGGAAGAAATTATGAGAGACCCAGAGGAGTCTGGGGTGAGAAGAATTTTGATAAATGGACAGATAAACGTAAGTACCCTAAAACTCAGAAGAGTAGGTCGCGCACTTCATCTGAAACTGAGGATGGAGGAGCTAAACGAGAAACTGATCGTTATCCAGGAAATCAAGAGTCCAGTAAAGCCCCACAGAGTGCAGGTAGTGTACCTGGCCCGAGGAACTCTCATGCGAGTGGACAAAGTCAGAGCCACTCTGGTTCGTATAGGAGAGATTTTTCCCAGGTGAGGTGTTACAATTGTAACGGATTGGGTCACGTGATGCGAGATTGTAGGCAGGCCAAAAGAGTTGTGACCCTGGCCATGTGTGACCCCCGAAGTAAATATACTAATGTGTTCCGAGACAAACCACAGAAGATGAACTTAGTGAACGAGAGGTATAGGCCATTCATGAGCAAAGGTTGGATCAGTATAGGAGGCCAACCTGAGGTAGAAGTTGGTATCTTAAGGGGCCAACTGCCGAAAATCCGAAGAAAAATGGAATATTTACGAAAAATACTACAACGTTCTGGCAACACTGTGGTGCAAACCGTTTTATGTTATCTTGAAAAATAACGTAATTAGAGTCAAATTTCTCGCTGTAACTTTCGTGAATCTGGTCCTCGCGGCGTGGGTGCACCGCGGAGTATTGTATCTTACGTTGTAGAAGTCTAATATTTCATAATAGCGTTGAAAATAACATGTTATGCATAAAATGAATATAAACTCACTCATTGGCAACTGTCTCGTGTGAGAGAGGGTGGGGTATGTGGCTCAGCCCCTCAGTCACTGTGTGTGTCCCTTAGGGAGTGGATGTATCGCTGACGCGCTCTCACAATATCTCCCAGAACTCATGCTATTTTTGCTATTTGTACTGCAATATGACTTACCAAACGAACAAGAGAAAAGCATTGAAAGCTAGATGCATGCGAGCATGCATAGAAGGTACGAGCTGGCCGCAATGCGTAAATCACGCATTGTCACGAGTGAAGATCGTGACCTCGAGTATGAGTAACTTGTCGCGGCGCGCTACGCCACTCCAACTTTTACAACTAGATCTGCCTTCACAGCCTTTATTTATTATTCAATTTACATGAAACTTGCACATTATATGTAGAGTTTACGCCTCTAAAAACACATGTTTTTTTTTCTTATCTACGTAGATTTATTGATTTTATAAATAATGATACACTTTATTTTGTTGCATACGTTTTTGGGAAACTTTTAAAAATCTGTATTATTGCACTAAATACATCTGGGATAAAGATCATGCAAGCACATCTTTATTATATAGTAAGGTCATAGCAGAGTGTCGTAGAAATGATTTTGGTTCACAATTGTGGGCTGTGAAAGCAATTGAACATTGTTGAAAAATTGTATAATTTTTTTTTTTTTTTTTTTTCTCCTTCTCTATTTAGGCTGAGATGCTGAAACTTGGCCTAGGTGCAGCACCTTTCACATGTATCAGGATAATAAATTATGAATACCCTACAACAACTCTCATAGTTCCGGTCAGATGCCCCCGGAGCTTGATTGCAAGAAGCCTGATTGGGAATAATCGACGGTTAGCTGGCAGGGGTAAGATGAGAGTATGTGGGTTATTGTCTGAGAGTGACATGCCCGTTTGTACTGTCCAGCTAAGGTCGGAATGTGTCGGCAGAGGTGATGTTGGGAGTGTGCCCCGACATACCTATTCCAGGAGTCAAAGTGATCCTGGGGAATGACTTGTATGGGACAAAGGTGTTGCCAAGAGTCATAGCAGAGACTGTGCCAGAGGAGTGCCCAGAAGGCCACGGCACGGGTGGGACACCTGAGAGTGTGAACCTGACTGACATCCGAGGAGATGCGTCAGGAGACCGCCAAGCCATTGAAAACCCTGTCTCGGTAGTGATGAAGGCAGAGGTGGCCGATGAGGAAGACACTGGAGAATGTGAGACAGTGTCAATTTAACCAGTAGAAGATATCGACGTAGATATAGCGTGGCTGTTTGATGAAGGTCCAGCCCAGGAAAATGAAGTCTCGGTGAGGTCAAAAGTGAAGATGGCCCAGCCGAAGAAGAATCATGTGAAGAGAGCGGACCCGAGAAAAGCCCAGATCGCTGAAATTAAGAGTCGGAAGGTGAATGCAACTGTGCTGAGTAGGAATGAAGAAGGATGTGGACAGACTGAGGACGGGAGTAGAGCGTCAAGTGGTCCACGAGCACAGAGGCATATGGATAGTGGAGTTAAGTTGTGGGAGATGTTGAGAGTTGACATGTTTCGCAGAAAACGTGGAGGAGGGATAGTGAAGAAGAGTAATAGCCGAGAAAATGATAGAAGAGACAGTCTGTGTGGAGAGAAGCTTACGAGCACACTAGGAGAGGTAAAGCAACATGTACGGTCGAGTGCTGTTGAGTGTAGTACAGTGCTCGAAGAAACTTTTAGAGAACGAAGAAGAGTTGAAGGAGAAGAAAGGGAGTTGTATAGAGGTGAGAAGTGTTGGAAGAGGATGATGATACAAGCATGGAGGAATAGAAGAAAGCTGAAAACTCGATGGAAGTCAAACAGGATGAGGTCTCAGATAAATGAGGAGACGAAAGGGAGGATCGTCGGTGAAGACGAGGGAGTGAAGTATGATGACAGGAGACGGAAGTATAATGGCAGTAGATGGAAGTGTGAAGACGACAGAGGAGGTACAGACAGCAGATGTCTGACTCTGGACGTGAAGAGAAGAAGACGAGGAAATGGAGGGTGGAAATAATAAGTAGAGTGGACCGAGGGAGTGCAGGCGTCCTAGGAGGACAGCCTAGCCAAGAGGTGCCAGAGGAGCCAGATCGTTTGTGAGAGGATCATATTTCTGGCGAGTTGTGAGCCGGATGTTGCAAGGTGCAACGAACTAATTGTAGACTAATGAGGGAGTACGTGAGCAGATCAATCGGTCGAACCAATCGGTTGAAGAACGAGACAGTGTGGTGGCGGATGTATTATCCCGAGCTTTGCCACTGGAATAACTCTCAAAAATAAGGGGAGGGGAGTGTTATGATCTCAGCCTACAGGAGAAACGAGTCTCCCCCTTGAGAGTTATTCAGCAAGCCTGACCTGATTAGAAGGTCTAGCAAATATTGAGGTGATAACACATATGTAAAATAGTTGCTTGGATATAAATAACAATTTAAGATTATGGACAGTCAAGAAGAAAACAGATAAAGGACTGGCTAGGAGATGTGGACATTTTGCTGGAGGCGTGAGGCTCGCTTCCGGAGGACTTTGACCTCACTTGAGTGCCAGACATCGCAGGGGAAAGCCGCGTTCCGTTGAGCTCCCGTCAGAAGGGAACCCCTAGTGATATATCTCGAAGAGAAGAGAAGTGTGCAGACGTACCAGCTGTGGAATCGAGCTGGGAACGTTGTGGTCTCAAGTCCTGGTCGATGAAGTGTTTATTAAACCGCCCAGAGGCATTATTGTGGGCCGTGGCAGCGCCCTGACCTAGCTTCGTCAGAGGGAGGAGCGCCCTCGACTAGACAATCTGTGGTATGCACGATATAAGCCAGTTCATAGTGATTGCTTGTAGTTGGTCGTGTGCCCAGCGACAGTAGCAATGTTTATTGATAAGTTAGACATGTTTTGGTGAGGCAGAAAGCCTAAAATAAGAGAGTGGAGAGGGAGGAACACGGAGCGACGTCCGTCCCCTCTGAGCGCTGACAGGCAACTGAGAGAAGCCGGCTCCTGACGGCGAAGGACCCTCCCAGCGTGAGTGAGGACCGCCGCAGGGCGAGGTGGAGTATGGACCCACCCAAAACGGGGGAGTCCACTCTCACAGTATGTAGAGGACAGATAGAGGTTTGAGGCAAACATATTGTGTGATTATTTTTGTTTATGTGTTAAAGGGGAAACATTTTTTAAAGGGGAAACATTTTATTGGAGTGTCGATGGGTTGCAGGTTTTTCTTTGGGGAAGAAGTTGCTGAGAACTTCGAAGCCAGCACAGATGAAGTAGTTGATGAGACTCCTAGGTAGTGGAGCAGTGGACCTCGAGCTGTGAGGAGAAGCAGTGAAGAGGAGTGTCACATGCTTCTGTAGAGGTGGTGAAGCACCATAGTTGCTCGAGAGAACTTCATGGTGTAGCAGCCCAGAGAGCTGTGGAGGAACCTAGCAGAAGGGTGAAGCACCGTAGTTGCTCAAGGAAACTTCATGATAGCAGCCTGGAGGAGCTGCAGAGGATCCTGGTAGTTAAGCCCAGAAGAACCTGAAGAGATCAGGGTAGTGAACTTCCAGAGGTGGAAGGGAAGTTCTGGTGGATTACTTGTAGGGAGTTGATAGTGTTTGGTTGTCATTAGCGTGCAAGGCGCAGTGAGAGGTGAGTGGTTGTTTGCATGCTTATGTCAAGGAGTGTTTTATACTGAAGTTTAGAGTTACAGTCGTAGGCTGGATTACCTACAGATGTATGTGTTCTAGGACTGATAGAGTGATTGATTGATCATTGTTGTGTATGAAGGAACATTTATACTGATATATGTTATTGCATTCACATGCTGATTTTCTTTGTACACATTTATAGATACATATATATATTCTCTTGCTGATGGTGCAACAGTGTATGTAGATTTGATCTACTTGAGGAGGTTGATAGTATCAGGTGGTGAACCAGGAGATAGGATACCACTTGATAAGCTGATGATAGAGTTCTGATGGTGTTGGAGTGCAACCTGATTGTAATATTATAGAGTATAGGATTCATTATTATTATATGTGTGTACGTATCGTGTATGTGCTTTGTCCAGTAAATGTATTCAAATTTGCTGGTATTTGACCTTGTCCTAGTGAGGCTTCCCATGAAATAGTACAGAAGAGAGAGAGAGAGAGAAAGAACCAAGAATCACTGCTGTTGATGGGGTAGAAGGTAATACTAATAAGTCAAAAGGGGATTGAGGAGATCATATCACCTAAGGAGAGAGTGGGGAGTCACAGCGGCTCGAGTGGGTGTGTGCATGTGACAACGAGGCTAAGTATTGAAGCCGCATCCCCTAAACACGTGACGTTGAGCCCCTCTCCAAGAGCCAGAAGCGCCCAGGGTGATCTCCTGGTAAAGTATAAACACTCTACCGAGTTGTGGGTTGGATTGTCCATAGAGAAGGATCAACGACAACAACACCAACCAACCCACAATCTATAATATGACTAACCATCCTGTGAGATGGGGATATTAGATGAACTTATAGCTTGTCTTTGGTCTACACTGTGTAATCCGTCATATAGAATAGTGTAGCAGCACATTGTTGTGTATACTTTGTATTGGGGTAATTGGAAACAAATTTGTCTTGTATCAATAAATATAGATTGACCCATAATGTAATTGATACAAGACCTCAGTAGAAATGTAAATAAATAAAAATAAATAAATAGATTATTTAGGTAAACGTACATACAAACATATTGAGATACAAGCAGAATGTTGGATTTCTAGATAGTGTTTTTATATACTATGCCTAAAGCCACTAATATGCACAGCGTTTCATACAAGATGTGGGAAAAACACTTAAAAACTAAGACTTAAGACTAAATGAGATCAAAAGCATGAAGTGAACTGAAGTAGATTAAAGAATTACCATAATTACATGTCGAATTAACAGCAACAATTGCAACTGACGAGCGATAGTAATTTTGAGTAAATATACTGACGGACTTCAATTTTCTTAAGTTTATACATGTCAATTATTAGCAGTTTTAAAAGTTAGTCATTAATGAAGTTTGATAATAGGAAGACAGTGGTTGACATTTAGGAGGTAAGGAATGTTACATGGAGTCGATTAGGTAGTACTTAGCGTTCCTCTTGAACTGGTTGAGAGATGGACAGTCTTTGACGTGATTGGAAAGGTCATTCCACATTCTGGGTCCCTTGATTTGTATAGAGTTTCTAGTTTGGTTAAGTCGCAATCTTGAATTATGAAATAGATATTTGTTTTTTAGTGTGGTGCCCCCAAGAGTTCTGTTACAACCCTTTAGGAAGCGTTTAAGGTCAGGATTGGCATTACAGTTCAGAGTTTAATATATATAGAGTACACATGAGAGGATGTGCAGTGACATAATATCTAACAAATTAAAAATTTAAATAAATGTCCGAGTGCTGTCTAGAGCCAGAGTTTGTTATTGTTCTAATAGCTAATTTTTATGGAGTAATTAGAGGACGAAGATAATTTTGGGTAATAGAATCCCAAGCACATATACCATAGTTGAGATAAGGATAGATGAGAGAGTAATAGAGCGTTACCAAGCAAGGCCGAGGTACATAATATCTGATTTTAGAAAGAATGCCAACTGTTTTAGAAACTTTTTCTTTTGAATAAGGCACTGGAAAAAATCGGCGTGTTATCAGTGGAAACACCAACAAGCTAAATTTCCAGGGTGGTCGTTATCAGGTGATGTTTGGTGAGATGTGGAGCTGCTTGTCGGCCCACCCACTTTAAGGCCCACTATAAATATACAGAATAAGGCCATTGCTACCCTGCCGCCAACACTCACATCCACATCTCACCAAACATCACCAAGAACAGAAAACGGGACATCACCTCAGTTTCGCGAGCCGCAACAATCTTCTTGTACATCAGTTTTTGTCCTTAGGTAAAGTATACGTCAGGATGTAACGTACTATATCGAGAACGGGCTGGGTGAAGGGTAGGGCAGGTGGTGAAGGGTAGGGAAGGTGTTGATGGGTAGGGAAGGTGTTGATGGGTAGGGAAGGTGTTGATGGGTAGGGAAGGTGTTGATGGGTAGGGAAGGTGGTGAAAGGTAGGGAAGGTGTTGATGGGTAGAGAAGGTGGTGAAGGGTAGGGAAGGTGGTGAAGGGTAGGGCAGGTGGTGAAGGGTAGGGAAGGTGTTGATGGGTAGGGAAGGTGTTGATGGGTAGGGAAGGTGGTGAAGGGTAGGGCAGGTGGTGAAGGATAGGAAAGGTGGTGAAGGGTAGGGAAGGTGGTGAAGGGTAAGGAAGGTGGTGAATGGTAGGGAAGGTGGTGAAGGGTAGTGAAGGTGGTAAAGGATTGGGAAGGTGGTGAAGGGTAGGGAAGGTGGTGAAGGGTAGGGAAGGTGGTGAAGGGTAGTGAAGGTGGTAAAGGATTGAGAAGGTGGTGAAGGGTAGGGAAGGTGGTGAAGGGTAGGGAAGGTGTTGTAGAGTTGGGAAGGTGGTGAAGGGTAGGGAAGGTGCTGGAGGGTAGGGAAGGTTGTGGAGGGTAGGGAAGGTGGTGAAGGGTAGGGAAGGTGGTGGAGGGTAGGGAAGGTGCTGGAGGGTAGGGAAGGTTGTGGAGGGTAGGGAAGGTGGTGAAGGGTAGGGAAGGTGGTGAAGGGTAGGGAAGGTGGTAAAGGGTAGGGAAGGTGTTGTAGAGTTGGGAAGGTGGTGAAGGGTAGGGAAGGTGTTGGAGGGTAGGGAAGGTGGTGGAGGGTAGGGAAGGTTGTGGAGGGTAGGGAAGGTGGTGAAGGGTAGGGAAGGTGGTGAAGGATTGGGAAGGTGGTGAAGGATAGGGAAGGTGGTGATGGGTATAGAAAGTGGTGAAGGGTAGGGGAAGGGGATGAAGGGTTGGGAAGGAGGAAATTGGTAGGGAAAGTTGTGAAGGGTAAGGAAGGTAGTGAAGGGTAGGGAAGGTGGTGAAGGGTAGGGAAGGTGGTGAAGGGTCAAGAAGGTGGTAAAGGGTAGGGAAGGTGGTGAAGGGTAGGGAAGGTGGTGGAGGGTATGGAAGGTGGTGAAGGATCGGGAAGGATGTGAAGGGTAGGGAAGGTGGTGAAGGGTAGGGAAGGTGGTGAAGGGTAGGGAAGGGGGTGAAGGGAAGGGAAGGTGGTGAAGGGTAAGGAAGGTAGTAATAGGTTTTGATGGTGGTGAAGAGTAAGGAAGGGATGAAGAAGGGAACGCGATGAAAAGTTAGGAAAGGGGTAAAGGGTAGGGAGGATGGGCATCCTGGTGACGCCTGCGGTAATGAGCAGCGTCTCTCTCACTATCAGCCACAACACCGCTGATGATACAAACACACCACTGTCACAGGGGCCCACATTGTCTCCTCTGAGGAGACACCACTGTCACAGGGCCCTCATTGTCTCCTCTGAGGAGACACCACTGTCACAGGGGCCCACATTGTCTCCTCTGAGGAGACACCACTGTCACAGGGGCCCACATTGTCTCCTCTGAGGAGAACCCACTGTCACAGGGGCCCACATTGTCTCCTCTGAGGAGACACCACTGTCACAGGGCCCACATTGTCTCCTCTGAGGAGACACCACTCTCACAGGGGCCACATTGTCTCCTCTGAGGAGACACCACTGTCACAGGGCCCACATTGTCTCCTCTGAGGAGACACCACTGTCACAGGGCCCACATTGTCTCCTCTGAGGAGACACCACTGTCACAGGGCCCACATTGTCTCCTCTGAGGAGACACCACTGTCACAGGGGCCCACATTGTCTCCTCTGAGGAGACACCACTGTCACAGGGGCCACATTGTCTCCTCTGAGGAGACACCACTGTCACGGGGGCCACATTGTCTCCTCTGAGGAGACACCACTGTCACAGGGGCCCACATTGTCTCCTCTGAGGAGACACCACTGTCACAGGGCCCACATTGTCTCCTCTGAGGAGAACCCACTGTCACAGGGGCCCACATTGTCTCCTCTGAGGAGACACCACTCTCACAGGGGCCACATTGTCTCCTCTGAGGAGACACCACTGTCACAGGGGCCCACATTGTCTCCTCTGAGGAGACACCACTGTCACAGGGGCCACATTGTCTCCTCTGAGGAGACACCACTGTCACGGGGGCCACATTGTCTCCTCTGAGGAGACACCACTGTCACAGGGCCCACATTGTCTCCTCTGAGGAGACACCACTGTCACAGGGGCCCACATTGTCTCCTCTGGGGGAGGGGGGGGGAGGATGTAGGCGTTTTCCTAGACAGTAAACATCATAGAAAAGTTAGCAGATTAGAGGCCCTCGAGTATCAGGACCCAATCACTGGTTACTGTGAGTGTGTCAGGATATCATCACCAGGACACTTGCTAGTACTGGGACACAGTCACTGGTTACTGTGAGTGTGTCAGGATATCATCACCAGGACACCTGCTAGTACTGGGACACAATCACTGGTTACTGTGAGTGTGTCAGGATATCATCACCAGGACACCTGCTAGTACTGGGACACAATCACTGGTTACTGTGAGTGTGTCAGGATATCATCACCAGGACACCTGCTAGTACCGGGACACAATCACTGGTTACTGTGAGTGTGTCAGGATATCATCACCGGGACACCTGCTAGTACCGGGACACAATCACTGGTTACTGTGAGTGTGTCAGGATATCATCACCGGGACACCTGCTAGTACCGGGACACAGTCACTGGTTACTGTGAGTGTGTCAGGATAGCGAACATTGGACTCTGAAAGACTTCTGTAACGTGAGCGGGAGAAGCCAGCGGCCTTGAAGTAGTGCCAAGGATTCAGGAGAGTGGGACTAAACACTTCGCGCTCCCTGGAGTAAACTGTGTACTTTCTGGGTGTGGGCTGTTCGTTTTGGGCGACCAAGCGGCGACACTAAATTGTTTATAATCTTTTCGGTCTGCTCACCTTAATATTCCATGTCTGTATTTAAATTTGGTATCAATTTGTTCACAAGAGAATGCTCTAGAGGAATATATATGTAAAATTTCACCGAACTCGACATGAGACCCGCACCAAATAAAAAATATGGCGATCGTTAGCCGGGAGCGTCAAACCGCGCTGAAATGTTTATGATCTTTTCATGTTTGTCAACCCCGGAATTGTTCTATGTCGTTAATTTTGATATCACTGTGACCGCAATAAAATTCCCTACACGGACATATACATATAAATGTAGAATCATGATCGCGACCCACTCTCAAGAGTGTGGGAAGTGGCTGAAGTGTTATCTCTTACCACACACCCGACAGCAGATCAGGGAAACACCTATTGAAATGTGTATACTCTTTCACTGTCCTGACCTTAATTATCGATGTACGTTTTTCATTTTTGTACCAATGTGTTCGCAATAGAATGTTATAGAAGAACACAAGTATAAAATGTGACCAAAGCATGAATTAGACCAGCACCAAATAAAGAACTACGTCGATCACTAGCCATGAGCCCCAAACAGCGACGAAATGTTTCTATTCTCTTCAGGGTTGTCAACTCCACACTTGTCCTACAGCGTTAAATTTGGTATCACTGAGATCGCAATAAAATTCCCTACACGGACATATGCATATAAATGTAGAATCATGGTAGCGGCCCACCCGCAAGAGTGTGGGAAGTGGCTGAAGTGTTCCCTCTTACCACATACCTGACTGCAGATAGGCGAAACACCTATTGAAAAGTGTAAATTCTTTTCACTGTCCTGTCCTTATTTTTGGTAGAATGTACTTAATTTATGTACCAATGTCTTCGCAATAGAATGTTCTAGAAGAACATATGTATAAAATGTCACACAAGGATGCGTTAGACCGGCACCAAATCAAAAACTACGTCGATTACACTGGTCGTGTCAACAATACAATGGTCTTACCACGTAGATGCCGTTCTCCCAAATAGGCTATGAGGCTGTTAAAAAAAACGAAAATTTAATGGCAAACATTTTTATACTATCACCAAGTCGATCGGATATGAATTGGATTTTATAGAAATATTTTTTTCAAATGACGCTTGAGGTGCATTCAAGAGAAAAAAAATATGTCGTGCTGAAGCGACATATGGGTGCGAAAGTGCTAAATTGTGTGCAATCTAAAGGCGCTCATTTTGAAACCATTACCAGATTGATCGGATAAAATTTAAAGTTTTAACAAATATTTTAATGAACGACTCCGGACGTCGTCGCTAAAGCGGGGAAGTGCTTTAGCGACAACTAATTAATCTCTGTACTAATCCTAAGAGCCGTGATTAAGCTCTGTACTATCCTAAGAGCCGTGATTAAGCTCTGTACTATCCTAAGAGCCGTGATTAAGCTCTGTACTATCCTAAGAGCCGTGATTAAACTCTGTACTTTCCTAGGAGCCGTGATTAAGCTCTATACTATCCTAAGAGCCGTGATTAAGCTCTGTACTATCCTACGAGCCGTGATTAAGCTCTGTACTATCCTAAGAGCCGTGATTAAGCTCTGTACTATCCTAAGAGCCGTGATTAAGCTCTATACTATCCTAGGAGCCATGATTAAGCTCTGTACTATCCTAAGAACCGTGATTAAGCTCTGTACTATCATAAGAGCTGTGATTAAGCTCTATACTATCCTAAGAGCCGTGATTAAGCTCTGTACTATCCTAAGAGCCGTGATTAAGCTCTGTACTATCCTAAGAGCCGTGATTAAGCTCTATACTATCCTAAGAGCCGTGATTAAGCTATGTACTATCCTAAGAGCCGTGATTAAGCTCTGTACTATCCTAAGAGCCGTGATTAAGCTCTGTACTATCCTAAGAGCCGTGATTAAGCTCTATACTATCCTAAGAGCCGTGATTAAGCTCTGTACTATCCTAGGAGCCGTGATTAAGAAGTCAGTGTTTACCATGCGGGTTGAGTGTACCGGGGGAGGGGGACAACACCTGTGTGTTCGTACAGTTGTGTACACGTCTGTGTGTGTGTGTGTGTGTCAGCAAGGTGACAGGTGTACCAGGGTGTGTGTGTCAGCACGGGTGACAGGTGTACCGGGGTGTGTGTGTCAGCACGGGTGACAGGTGTACCGGGGTGTGTGTGTGTCTGCACGGGTGACAGGTGTACCGCGCTGGGTGTGTGTGTCAGCACGGGTGACAGGTGTACAGGGGTGTGTGTGTGTCAGCACGGGTGACAGGTGTACCGCGCTGGGTGTGTGTGTCAGCACGGGTGACAGGTGTACCGGGGTGTGTGTGTGTCAGCACGGGTGACAGGTGTACCGCGGTGTGTGTGTGTGTCAGCACGGGTGACAGGTGTACCAGGGTGTGTGTGTGTCAGCACGGGTGACAGGTGTACCGCAGTGGGTGTGTGTGTCAGCACGGGTGACAGGTGTACCGGGGTGTGTGTGTGTCAGCACGGGTGACAGGTGTACCGGTGTGTGTGTCAGCACGGGTGACAGGTGTACCGGTGTGTGTGTCAGCACGGGTGACAGGTGTACCGGGGTGTGTGTGTGTCAGCACGGGTGACAGGTGTACCGCAGTGGGTGTGTGTGTCAGCACGGGTGACAGGTGTACCGGGGTGTGTGTGTGTCAGCACGGGTGACAGGTGTACCGGTGTATGTGTGTTAGCCCGTGTGACAGGTGTACCGGGGTGTGTGTGTCAGCATGGGTGACAGGTGTACCGCGCTGGGTGTGTGTGTCAGCACGGGTGACAGGTGTACCGCGCTGGGTGTGTGTGTCAGCACGGGTGACAGGTGTACCGGGGTGTGTGTGTGTCAGCACATGTGACAGGTGTACCGGTGTGTGTGTCAGCACGGGTGACAGGTGTACCAGGGTGTGTGTGTGTCAGCACGGGTGACAGGTGTACCCGGGTGTGTGTGTCAGCACGGGTGACAGGTGTACCAGGGTGTGTGTGTGTCAGCACGGGTGACAGGTGTACCCGGGTATGTGTGTCAGCACGGGTGACAGGTGTACCGGGGTGTGTGTGTGTCAGCACGGGTGACAGGTGTACCGGGGTGTGTGTGTGTGTCAGCACGGGTGACAGGTGTACCGGGCTGTGTGTGTGTGTCAGCACGGGTGACAGGTGTACCGGTGTGTGTGTGTGTCAGCACGGGAGACAGGTATACCGGGGTGTGTGTGTGTCAGCACGGGTGACAGGTGTACCGGGGTGTGTGTGTGTCAGCACGGGTGACAGGTGTACCGGGGTGTGTGTGTGTGTCAGCACGGGAGACAGGTGTACCGGGGTGTGTGTGTGTGTGTCAGCACGGGTGACAGGTGTACCCGGGTGTGTGTGTCAGCACGGGTGACAGGTGTACCAGGGTGTGTGTGTGTCAGCACGGGTGACAGGTGTACCCGGGTATGTGTGTCAGCACGGGTGACAGGTGTACCGGGGTGTGTGTGTGTCAGCACGGGTGACAGGTGTACCGGGGTGTGTGTGTGTGTCAGCACGGGTGACAGGTGTACCGGGCTGTGTGTGTGTGTCAGCACGGGTGACAGGTGTACCGGTGTGTGTGTGTGTCAGCACGGGAGACAGGTATACCGGGGTGTGTGTGTGTCAGCACGGGTGACAGGTGTACCGGGGTGTGTGTGTGTCAGCACGGGTGACAGGTGTACCGGGGTGTGTGTGTGTGTCAGCACGGGAGACAGGTGTACCGGGGTGTGTGTGTGTGTGTCAGCACGGGTGACAGGTGTACCGGGGTGTGTGTGTGTGTCAGCACGGGAGACAGGTGTACCGGGGTGTGTGTGTGTGTGTCAGCACGGGTGACAGGTGTACCGGGGTGTGTGTGTGTGTCAGCACGGGTGACAGGTGTACCGGGGTGTGTGCGTGTCAGCACGGGTGACAGGTGTACCGGGGTGTGTGTGTGTGTCAGCTCGGGTGACAGGTGTACCGGGGTGTGTGCGTGTCAGCACGGGTGACAGGTGTACCGGGGTGTGTGTGTGTGTCAGCACGGGTGACAGGTGTACCGGGGTGTGTGCGTGTCAGCACGGGTGACAGGTGTACCGGGGTGTGTGTGTGTCAGCACGGGTGACAGGTGTACCGGTGTGTGTGTGTGTGTCAGCACGGGTGACAGGTGTACCGGGGTGTGTGTGTGTGTCAGCACGGGTGACAGGTGTACCGGGGTGTGTGTGTCAGCACGGGTGACAGGTGTACCAGGGTGTGTGTGTGTCAGCACGGGTGACAGGTGTACCGGGATGTGTGTGTCAGCACGGGAGACAGGTGTACCGGGGTGTGTGTGTGTCAGCACGGGTGACAGGTGTACCGGGGTGTGTGTGTCAGCACGGGAGACAGGTGTACCGGTGTGTGTGTGTGTCAGCACGGGAGACAGGTGTACCGGGGTGTGTGTGTGTCAGCACGGGTGACAGGTGTACCAGGGTGTGTGTGTGTCAGCACGGGAGACAGGTGTACCAGGGTGTGTGTGTGTCAGCACGGGAGACAGGTGTACCAGGGTGTGTGTGTGTCAGCACGGGTGACAGGTGTACCAGGGTGTGTGTGTGTCAGCACGGGTGACAGGTGTACCGGGGTGTGTGTGTGTCAGCACGGGTGACAGGTGTACCAGGGTGTGTGTGTGTCAGCACGGGTGACAAGTGTACTGGGGTGTGTGCGTGTGTGTCAGGACGAGAGACATGTGTACCGGTGTGTGGGTGTCAGTACGGGTGACAGATGTACTGGTGTGTGTGTGTGTGAGCACGGGTGACAAGTGTACCGGTGTGTGTGTGTGTTAAAACGGGTGACAAGTGTACCGGTGTGCGTGTGTGTCAGCACGGGTGACAGGTGTACCGGTGTGTGTGTGTGTGTGAGCACGTGTGACAGGTGTACCGCGGTGTGTGTGTGTGTGAGCACGGGTGACAGATGTACTGGTGTGTGTGTGTGTGTGTGTGTGTGTGTGTTAAAACGGATGACAGGTGTACCGGGGTGTGTGTGTGTCAGCACGGGTGACAGGTGTACCGCGGTGTGTGTGTGTGTGAGCACGGGTGACAGATATACTGGTGTGTGTGTGTGTGTTAAAACGGGTGACATGTGTACCGGGGTGTGTGTGTGTCAGCACGGGTGACAGGTGAACCGGGGTGTGTGTGTGTGTCAGCACGGGTGACAGGTGTACCGCGGTGTGTGTGTGTGTCAGCACGAGTGACAGGTGTACCGGGGTGTGTGTGTGTCAGCACGGGAGACAGGTGTACCGGGGTGTGTGTGTCAGCACGGGTGACAGGTGAACCGGGGTGTGTGTGTCAGCACGGGTGACAGGTGTACCGCGGTGTGTGTGTCAGGCCGGGTGACAGGTGTACCGCGGTCGGTGTGTCAGGCCGAGTGACAGGTGCACAGTGTGAAGACAGGCACTTCATCTCAAGAACCACGGGACGGTAACGACCCTGTACACACCTAATTGTGATTGCTGGGGTTGGGCTTCAGCTCTTTGAACCCGCCTCTTAACCAGTGAAGCTCTTCATATAGACCAGCCATGAGTATCATGGAAAGAATGTTAAATTGTTGGAAGCAAACCCACAGACAAGACCAACTAAAATTATACTCAAAGACAACAGTATTCATGTTGCAGTGGAATATCTCGAGGACTGTGAAGAGACTGTCTGGGTCAGGCGCAACACTGGACCAGAGGGACTGCCCAAAAATCGAACAATAATTCTTTGGAAGGGAGACCTGCCCCCAGTCATTAAATTATCAGGCATGATGGCGTGCAAGGTGGAGAGGTATATTGGCAGCCCATCTTTATGTGGCAACTGTCAACGGTGGGATCACAGAACGTGGCAATGTGATCGCCCAACTAGGTGTGTGTTGCAGTGGCTCTCACGACACCAAGCAGTGTCTGGCTAAGCTTACACCGGGTGAGGGTGGCGGGGTAATGCCTAAATGTGTCAACTGTAAGCAGCCCTCCACCATACCTGGAACAGTTATTGCACCTTGAGGCCTGATTGACGGGGCTCGAGAGGAACACCGAATCAAGCCGCAGGTGGACCAGTGAACAGAGACGGGTATGGCTCCGTGGACAGTACCGCAGCAAGCCAGGGTCCAGACCAGGACAATAGACCGGCAACCGTCTGGTGTAGTGATCAATCAGTGAATAGGGGAACCCAGGGTCAGGAGGGCAATCAGGCATGGGCCATGGTCACGAGCAGTGTAGCCAGCCACCACCACTTCCCCATCCCTGAGGGCTTCCAACCACTTCCCCTTCCCGGGAACCCACCCACACCTCAATTTCTACCTTAATCGATACGAATTAAATATAGGACAAGGTACCCCATGGAGTGAGCGGGTAAATGGGGACGGGGGGGAAGAATTAGTGTGGGGGGGATGGGGAGAGGAAGGGTTTTTAGGTTGAGATAAAGTGCCAGGACTAGACCCAGCTGCATGGAGTTTACGCGTTTTTATGACCGTATTAAGCAATGGTAGCAAGGAGTCGGTATTTTGTGACAACATTCCGTCTTTTCAGCGAACCCACGGAGATAGCAGCCCTCAGCTGAGTGAGTCCTGGAGGCTCACACCAGCAGAGGTTTGATCCACTAGTCAACATCGTGTCCCCCCCCCCCCTCAGAGTCACTGCTAAACGGGAGTTAGCACCTTCTCCACCCCCCCCCCCCTCAGAGTCACTGCTAAACGGAAGCTAGCACCTTCCCCCCCTCCACTAAAGAGGGGGAGAAGAGTTAAGGAGTCTGGGGTAGTTAGGAGCTAGATATTTTGAGGAGTGGTTTTGGAGGAGGCGAGTGTCATTGGAATATAGGAGCAGGGGGTGGGTCGTAGGTCAGGTTAAACAGGTTGTGCATATTTCTAGATCTACTGAGGGGTGTTTCTGAGGAAAGTGTCGTAGTTGTTGTGAAACGTGTGACTTCTTGTGATCTGTTATTCCCCATGGTGTCCCAGACCATGTTCAGTGACGGGGTGTTCGCCCATCCGTGCAGAGCTTCACTAGTGGTGAAGTCCAGCCAGTGAGTGTCGAACACCCATCTCGGGGCCCTGTTCTGGGTGCCTTGGAGTTTCTGTTATTTGTTGGTTTTGCGAGTGATAGTGGGCTGGGTGTGTATGTAAGGAGTGGGAGAATGAGTGTCTTGTAAAGGTAGAGTTTGGTGGCTTGGGAGGCGTGTCTGAGGGGAAAGAGTTTTTAGAGCTTTTGAGGATATGACTTTTTTTTAGATGTTATGTGTGTGTGTAAGCGGCGGTTGTGGTCTAATGTTAGGCCCAAGACTGATGTTGTTTGCTCTCATGATGTTGGCTGGGTCATATGATTGAGAGTAAAGGTTTAGTGGGACTGGCTCTTGTCGTTTGTTATAGAAGAAGTGGATGATTTTGGATTTGTTAGGGTTTGTTTTCATCCGCCAGTTATTTTCCCAGAAGGTTACTTTGTGTATTTCTTCCTGTGCTATGCGGGTGAGGGTGTCAATCGAGTATCAAGAGATAAGTTGGATTACGTCGTCATCATAACAGAGGGTCATAGAGGTCCAGTATCTTGGGTTCGGAATGTCATTTATGTAGCGTATATATAGGGTCGTTGTACTGAGAGAACAGCCCTGGGGTACTCCAGCATTTTGGTTGAAGTATCCTGTCAGGATCACTGTGATCCTCACTGAACTCCCAGCTAACTGTTAAACTGAAACATTAAATGGTGGAAGCTACAATAAAGAGATATTACTTATTTCAAATAAATAAAAACTTAACTTACGGCTGCTACCACCTTCCTGAACCTGAAACCTGAATGTGCCTGCAATACTGATCTCCTAGGAAGGACAGAAATCAATAATTATGAACTCGAAGAACGTAGGAATCTTGGCAATACTGCTTGGGAATTAATTTATAGAACATTCTTTACTTTACTTGTTTAGATTCAAGAGCAACTTTAATTGCCATTAAATGGAGGAGAACATAGGGGACTTCCAGTACAGCATGTAAACCAGAAATATAACGACTCAGATTAGAAACAAAAAAGGGAGTGAAAATATCTAAACACCAAAATACATTACTCAGCGCAATATTTAACATAAGACACGTATTTATATCCATGCTGTAATTAAGTCCTACGAGGCAATGGTATATCACTGATGGAACATGAGTTATAAAGAGCACCTTACCTTATCCTGCAATTACCGGCCACAGATGTTGAATGGATTTCTCCCTCAGGTCCCTTGGACCTGTCCCCAAGACACACTAACTTATAATTTGTTCACAAGGTTACCATTGGAAGGATAGCTCCTCCCACAACTAATACAGTGCCTGGGCTTCTCCCATTATTTTTGGCTACTGCCAATCATTTAAAAACTAGGCCTGAGGTCTGGCTCTCAAGGGCCAGAAAGGGCTTGGCACCTATCTACAGCCAATCACCTTCCAGGTCTGCTTGAAAGATACATGAAATGCCCATAGAGTCGTGTCAGCTCTACCCAGAAGCCCGAAGGAACAAGGCCTCTTTGTAGTTGACGACAAACACCAGACCTGGCCCACAGCGAGCTGTGTTCACAGAATTGGATGAAATAAGTTCCAGCCTGTCTTATCCAAGATACGGGAAGGGACACTTGACTCGCCTAAGGCACCATGGGGAAGAAGGGGAGATGAGGCAACGGGGGAGGGGGAGAATGAACAAGGAAGGGGAAGGCGAACAAGGGAAAGGGGCGCAAGTACGCAAGTACTCCCTGCCCTTAAGGGAAAGGAAACGGGGCCTCATCACTTTAGTAAATAACAACATTCCCGCACAGATTATTAATGACCTCCACATAAGGAATGAATATGAATCACTGGGGGTAACCCCTACACTTAAACAATAATGCCCTACATATAATCAACCTATATGTGCCAAAGAATAAACTTGACCTTGACACACTACCTGAATTTGTTAATGAAGGAACCTACCTTGAACCGACCAGCAGGGAACCTACCTGGCTGGTCGGTGGCCTTAATGCCAGGCATCCACACTTTGGTGCCAACTGTCATCAGCCCAATGTCAATGGACGGAAACTGTTACTCAATGTTAGAAGAAATGAAAATCTTAGGGTCCTGAGAGATTAACAGCCAACCCACTTCAGATGAGGAAGATTGGACTATGCTCTTATGCTGAATGCACAGGACACGGATGCCAGTACACAGTCTATGTAGTGACCACTGGGCACTGATTACCACCGTCGACGTGATTAAGAGAAGGAAAGAGATAAATAAAAGAAAAAGGTTATCACTAGGACCGGATATGAGGCCGCACTTCATAAACAAGATGAGTGACTGGTTCACGGAATACCAAATCCCAGAAGATATTGATACAAATGTTGATAACCTTTATAACCAAATTGAGAGCTGTCTCAGAGTTCCGTGTCGTACGACTGGGCGAAGTACCCTTCAGAGGAAGAAAATTCAATGGTATGAGAACAATTACATAAAGATGCTCAATGCAAATGTAAGAGCATGAGTAGAGAGTAACGGAGACATCCCACTGAAAGCAACCAAGAGCTGTTTAAAACTGTGTGTCAAGTAGCCATGGAAGAGAAGATTAAAGAGCGGGAAAGACAGTGGCTTGACTTTACTAGCTCCATTGAACGAGAAACATCTGCAAGACGAGTGTGGGCAAAAATTCAGATAGGTAAGGGGGGAAGAACCCGGCTTGCGACACACAAAGACCCCAAGGGTAAGGCTGAGGAAGTAATTCACAAGTGGAGTGATACAGCATTCTTCTCCTCCCTCACTGCAGAAATCAGCAGGGAACAGCTCCTGCGACATAATGACAGAAGATTTAGATAACAAGAGCACAAGCTAGCGATGATGAGTATGGGCAACCAATCACTGCCCAGGAAGTAAGGGCGCTATGAAAAAGAGTAAAAGTATTGCACCTGGTGAAGACGGCGTCACCTACGACATACTCAATGCTCTGTGTGAAGTGACTGGGAATCCACTACTCAACCTATTTAACAAGTCATTTCTAAGTGGTGTGATGCCAACACAATGGAAACACAATAATTGTTCCCATACCGAAGCCCAATGACCCTGGCAATTACAGACCTATCAGTCTCATGTCATGCACTTGCAAGATGCTTGAAAGGATCATCCTAAACCGACTGTTACACAAAATAGGCAGGCTAGGGGAGGGGGTCAATAGATTTGTTATAGGACAGAGCACAACAAATCGTATAGTTAATTACTTGGCTAATGCTACAGCTAAGTACTCTGTATTTGTTGATATCAAAGGAACCTTCGACAAAGCGCAGGGGATTGCGATCCTGGACAAGCTTGCATATATGGGTGTCAAGGGGAGACTCATGAAATGGGTTGAAGACTACCTCACAGGGAGGAAAGCCAAGGTTTGCTTCAATGGAGCAGTCTCAAGAACAATGAATATGGAACTCTGGACCCCCCTAGGCGGAGTTGTCCAACAAAAGTTGGGCAGCTTTTCAGTCCGTTAATGAATGAGTTCCATAGACTAGGTCCCTTTATTTGCATAGTGTTTACACAGATTAAGTTTGACTGTAGGGACATCAAAGAGATATTTATTTCAGGTGTGGTGATTATGGGTTTTATTACATCTGTCTAGGAAGAGTTTCAGAACAGGGTTTGCATTTAAGAACAGGGATTTCTAAATGTAAATGGCACAAGAGAATGTGTGGAGTGATTTTATGTTTATCATGTTTAGGGATTTAAACAAGGGGGCGCTGAGTGTTGTCTGAGAGCACAGTTTGTTATTGTTCTGATAGAAGATTTTTGCTGAGTGATGATTGTCTTCAGGTAGTTTGCAGTGGGTGAACCCCATGCAGATACTATCTGTATGATTGGGCTAGATTAGCGCATAGTATAGTGAGAGGAGAGCAGAGTTTGGAACATGATATCTGATTTTAAAGAAAACTCCAACCGTTTTTTGAGACTTTCTTGGTTATGTGTTGTATGTGGGTGCTGAAGTTAAATTTCTTGTCTATGTAGAGGCCAAGGAACTTTCCATCATTTTCATTGCTGATGTTAACATTGTCTATCTGAAGCTGAATTGCATTTGTTGATTTGCTTCCAAATATGATGTAGTAGGTCTTGTCTATGTTTAGTGTGAGTTGGTCGGTTGACATCCAAAATTGGATTTTTTAATTTCATAATTTAATGTGTGTGGGTTGGGGTCTGAGTAGATGAGTTGCTTTACATTCCAGTAAGTAATGCAATAGAGGCGCCTCTGCATTTGTACCACAGATATGACACTCTTTAACAATTGGGTTTATTATACCTCCCAGCAGCACTTGTAACCAAGTCTGCGTCTGTGTATGGCTACTAAAATGTCTCTGGATAATGTTTGTGAGTCGCTATGATTTTTAGCACCCTTTTATTTGTCCGTTTGGGATTTTGACGTCCAAATGCAGTGTTCCATTCGAATGAGCGGGTTGATAGTAGTAAACCCATCAGCTTGCTGACTTAGTGTTAGCTTGAAATATTATTTACATATATCACTGAAGTTGTTGAATAAAGAACTGTTGTTAATTTAGAAGCTAAGATGATCCATGCGTCAGAATGAGACAACATAAGAATGTCAAGGATATTAGGAACACATTTATTACTAGGATTATAACGGAGACTAAACGAGTTGTATATCAGTGGGACCAGGTTTGTGATCGGAGACCTCTGTACTCTACCACTCAAGCAGCAAGCCAACTCGCCACCCTTCTTGGCAGTATCATCTATGGTCATATGTTTGATATATAAGTTAACCAAGTTTTTGGTGTTGGGCTTTACACCTCTCAACCTTTGGATTGTTCTTAAACCGTGCCACAAGCTAGCTTACTGACCCACCACCAAATATAGTTTAGTCTTGTAGTCTTGGACAAAACTAAACTTTCTGTATGCTGTACATCTGAACTAAGTTTTTTGTTGAAGGAAATTAATTTGACTATGATCTATAACACATCTTTTAAGTGTAGGATTTTGGATAGTAGGACTAATTAATGGTAATTTGTATGAGAAAAGCTTTCAATGGTTCTCTCATTGCATCTTTGGCATTTTTATCTTTTTGTTGCTAAGTAGCTTGAACAATGCACTGTTTGCCCAACACTGCTGCTAAAATTACTTCTTCTTTTTTTATATAAATTCAGCATAATACTTTTACTGTGAGACCAACGTAGGTAACCCATCTCTTTGAAAAGGAATTTCTCAAATCATAGTTAAGATCCAGACACATTTATTTAAATATTTATGTAATTGCTACTGCTGATATTCGGCTGCGTCGCGTCCATCAAGTTTCTGCTGACGTATACGCGACGCATCGTGATACTTCAGCCAGTAACTGGTGGTGCTCCGGCCATATGGCTCAGTGCTCGTGATGCTTCAGCCAGTAACTGGTGGTGCTCCAGCCATATGGCTCAGTGCTCGTGATGCTTCAGCCAGTAACTGGTGGTGCTCCAGCCATATGGCTCAGTGCTCGTGATACTTCAGCCAGTAACTGGTGGTGCTCCAGCCATATGGCTCAGTGATCGTGATGCTTCAGCCAGTAACTGGTGGTGTTCCAGCCATATGGCTCAGTGCTCGTGATGCTTCAGCCAGTAACTGGTGGTGCTCCAGCCATATGGCTCAGTGCTCGTGATGCTTCAGCCAGTAACTGGTGGTGCTTTAGCCATATGGCTCAGTGCTCGTGATGCTTCAGCCAGTAACTGGTGGTGTTCCAGCCATATGGCTCAGCGCTAGTGACACTTCAGCCAATAACTGATGGGTGCTCCAGCCATATGGCTCAGCGCTTGTTGATACATTGGCTAATGGCCGATTTTCTGCTTTCATTAAATAAATTCCTGAGATTGTGAACAAAAGACGAATAAACTAATAGTCACAAACAAAATTAATAGAAGGAGGAAAATAATTTTACACTGTCCATTAGGTTACTGTTTCACAAGGCCATCCTCCAGAAATTATAGTATCTATAGCTACTGCGGATGGAATATACAAAATATAAACTGTTGTACTCAGAAAAAGTTCACATTATGTAAAATTGGAATCCTAAATGACATAACAAAAACTGAAACAGCTTAGACTGTCCTAGGCCTAGATAAGCAATACTAGGTTGAACACAATCTTAGGCCTAGTTTAGTACACATATGTACATTACTAGAAAAAGTTAGGTTTGGTTGTGGCCAAATTTCTCGTGCCCTCTACAAAATAAATGTTACAAAACGTGGATTTTGTGTGTGTGTAACAGTTAATATTTTGTACACTATATCTATAGCGGCTATAGACTCTATCATATTTGGATGACAGGTTGTCAGGGCGCTATACAGCGAGGCAAATTATTCAAAACAAGAATTCAGTGAAGATCAAATAGCAGCAGATCAAGGTCCATTCACGGCTGCATGTTTTTGCTGGATAGCGATAGATCATCTATCACAGCTACTTTAACTTACAGGATACATAACTTACAGCAAGATAACTTACATGGAACATAACTTACAAGGAGTATTACCTACAGTATACATAACTTACAGGAACATAACTTACTGGAACGTAACTTGCAGGAACGTAACTTAAAGGATGCCCAACTTACAGGAACGTAACTTGCAGGAACATAACTTACCGGAACGTAACTTAAAGGATGCCCAACTTACAGGAACATAACTTACAGGAACGTAACTTACATGAACGTAACTTAAAGGATACACAACCTTCAGGAACATAACTTACAGGAACATAACTTACAAGGATTATTACCTACATGATACATACCTTACAGGGAACATACCTTACAAGAAACATAACTTTCAGGAACATAACTTATAAGGAGCATTACCTGCTGGATACATACCATACAGGGAACATAACTTACAGGAACATAACTTACAGGAACATAACTTACAGGAACATAACTTACAGGAACATAAACTGACGGATCACTCAATACAGCTACAGGGAGGGCAGGAAGTGCTGTTATTGCTCATCAGCCCGACGGCAGCACAATTCAAAGAAATATCCGAATTAGTAACTGGGCGTCCACAATGCAAGCCGAGTTGGTAGCGATACTGGTAGCACTCGAAATTATTGACAACACTGAAGTAGACAGCTTAATTATTTCTGACTCCCTATCCTCACTACGAGCAATAAACAGTTTGCAATCAAGTAATAACGTGCTTGTCTTGGAAGCTAGACGTAGATATATAAGAATAATTAACAAGAGGGTATATATAAAAATGTTGTGGATTCCTTCTCACATTGGCATGCAGGAACATGACAAAGTTGACGCCCTTGCTAAGGCTGCAGTAAATAAAGACAGTATTGAACGGAATCTTGAGTTATCAAATAGGTCCCTTAAAAGTGTCATTAGACGAGAACTTCTGGATGGATTTGAAGAAAGTAGAACAGTGCAAACTGGAACTAGCAGGTCCATTGTTCATCACAATGAAATGTGTGAAGTAAAAGATGTGTATGGGGCAAGTAACAAAGTCAGTAGACTAACAGATGTTGTCACAGCTCGTATAAGACTTGGCTAAAAGTATCTCTGGCAGTTCGGCTTGTATATAGGGATCTAGATGAAGTAAAGTGTAAAGTGTGTGGACATAGACAGGGACACACACTCGAACACTATATCTTGGATTGTAGTAAAATTGAGCCATTTAGAGATAAATCTAAGCTCACTCTGTATGATAAGGCAACCTATCTTATTACCATGGATAAAGTACCTGAAATCCTTGCACTGTACCCACATTTCGCTTCCAATAGATGAACGACATATGAGATTCAGAAACAAGTAGTGTATTGTGAGGACTAATAATAAACAGAAGCTCCACTATGACTCTGTAATATCCCCATTGGCCAAACTATTATGTATTGGCGATAAGACCTACCATTAATGTATGATGACTTACTGTAAATATGTAGCTCTTGTAATAGCACTTTCTCTGTAACTAGCTAACATTGTAACTATAAGGTGTGAAGGATAGAAGAAATTGTTTATGTAATAATCTAAGATGAGGTCTGATAAAGACCTTTTGTGCCCTCTGTAATGCTTTTGCGCTCACCATACTCACAGGATAAGTATGGGGTGCACAATAAACTAGCCGCCTTTGGCGGCAATAATAAAAAATCAGGAACATAAATTACCTGGTACATAACTTACAGGGACCATAACTTACAGGATACATAACCTACAGGAATATAACTTAAAGGATACATAAATTACAGTAACATAACTTACAGGGGGTATAACTTACAAGGAATTCAACTTACATGTAACATAACTTACAGGGAATATAACTTTCAGGGGTCATAACTTTCAGGGAACATAACTTACAATGAACATAACTTATAGGGAGCATAACTTACATAGAATATAACTTATAGAGAGAATAACTTAAAGGTGACATAGCTTGCATGGAATATTTATTTATTTATTTATTTATTTATTTATTTATATATATACAAGAAGGTACATTGGGTTTGGGAGAATACATTGGATAGTACAGTATTTACACGCTTATAAAGCCACTAGTACGCTTATATAACTTACATGGAACTATATAACTTACTATATATAACTTACATATAATATGATATAACTTACATTGAACATAACTTACATGGAACATAACTTACATGGAACATAACTTACATGGAATACAACTTATAGGGAACATAGCTTACAGGTAACATAACTTACATGGAATACAACTTACAGGGAACATAACTTATAGGGAACATGACATACCGAGAACAAAATTTACGTGGAATATAACGTACAGGTAACATAACTTACAGGTAACATAAGATCCAGGTAACAGAATATACAGGGAACATAATTTACATGGAATATAACGTACAGGTAACATAACTTACAAGGACCCTAACTTGTATTGAATATAACATACAGTTAACATAAGTTACAGATAACAAAAATTACAGGTAATATAAGTTACAGGTAACATAACTTACAGGGAACATAACTTACAGGAATATAACATACAGGTAACATACCTTATAGGAAACATAACTCAGGGAACATTACCTACAGGAACATAATTTACGGGTTACGTAACTTTGTGAACATTCATAAACAGGATTCGTCTCTTACAGGACACACAACATCCAAAAGACATTAATTGTTACCGCAAGTCAACAATACTGTTTTCATTGTTTAAATCGGTTTATTTAGTTCAGTAATTTTTTTCATGCAATCTGCAGGCAAATGCTTAGTCCCAATAAACACACAGTAACTTAATTATCAATTTTCCTAATTCATAATTTCACAGTCCATTCTCCAATAATGATAGTACTAATAGCAAGTATGTTTGATCAGACTTACACAAATGAACTGTTTCAGTCAACAATGTTCACATTTTGTTCTACTGATGTAAGTTTTCTTGCTTTAATACTGCGCGTTAAAATATTTAGGACAGTTTTGTTGGATTGACTGGAAATTTTAAACCACAAAGCACTCTGAACAATTATGCGAGATTCAGGATCATTAATTATTTTGAGAGATTATTTGTATTTTAAAACTTTTGTTAAAACATGTCTGTCAGCACATATATAATTAACAAAATATATTTGTAGTGTTGCAGCAAAGAGATTGTAAGTGTTGTTCCCTTTATCTCATTAATGTTGTTCCCATTATTATTTTAGAATTTAAAATTATTCGTAAATACAGCAGCTTAGTACAAGTTAATAATAAATTTAATAGCCTAATAGAAGTAAGTCATGTACAAAATATCTTAATACAAGTAAATCATCAATTCAAAAGCCTATTATCTGTTTTACAAAGGTGTAGGATCGGTCGAAGGAAATGTGTACTGATGAGCGCTGTTCTCTCCTTAATAATAAACTTCCTCACCGTGGCTTCGACCAATTTGGAGACTTACATCTTTATGAGAGCACTTTTGCTGGTGGTTGGTCTTGGCTGCAACATGGGTTGCCTGCTTGTCAGTAAGTATCAAAAATACTTCTTGCATCAGTATAGTCGAGGTCACATTCTAACCCATTACATATAAATATAATCCAAGGTATAGTATGTACTAAACTTGACCAAGCAATGCATTGAGGAACATTGACGTTTGGACGTACATGGTAGGTTCATTTTCTTTATTTATTAAAACATGTTTTAAGTACCTAGTTTCGCCTTGGTTAGGCCTAGTTGGTGATTGTATATAGTTATGCATAAGTTGAATTACAGTATTTTACACATTGTCAAAATTATAAATCATTAATACGTACAATATTATACGTTTTCAAGTACGTTGTAATGACCGCTTTCCCTGTTGTAATAACCATGGCCTCTATTGTAATAACCCAGTGTTCCCCAGTATTAATCCTGTTATCTTGTGATCTCTCATAATCGTACTATACGCTCTCTGTTGTAAATCTCTTTCTCTCTTCATTCAATACCCCAGCTTAACACTGTTACAGTCCAGTATGACCCCTCACTGGACTGCCACGTATATAAGAGGAATATTAAATGAGGATAAATGAGGAAGATACACCAAGGATAAGGGTTATTAGTTAAAAAAAATAACAAAACACATTTGCACTGCCATCACCTTCCCGATCAACCATACCTGAATGTGTCTATCACCGATCCCCCAGGAAGGCAAGGAATCAGTAACCATGGGACTCCGGGTAATATGAATTTCAGTAATAAATTTTGGAAAATTAGTTTGTGTAATTTACGTTACTAATTTAAATCCAAGGGCAACTTTAGTATCGATTAATTGTAGGAGAACCTGGGGCTTCCAATACAACACCTAAAAATGACAAAGTGACAAAATATATCAAAGGGGAGTTAAGTGAATACCACTGGACAAGTTATACAATTTATTTTATGAAACATGTAAATTAAGACAATTTGAACACATAACCTATTCTATTCCCCTAGAGGCACAATGGATATTTATTGAGGGCACGAAACTCAAGTGCTACTATACCTTAAAATACCCGCACCACGGCCAAGATGTTGATGGCTGCCCTCCGCCCCTAGGATACGGGCTTGCGGCCCTGTTCCTAATACACTCCCAAGACACACTGATGAAATTTTGTTTTACCAACTTATTGCTGGGAAGGATTACTCCTCCCACCATCTAATACAGCCCCAGGGCTCCACCCATTATTTTGGCAATGGCCAACCATTTAACACGTAGGCCTTAGGTCTGGCTCTCTAGGGCCAATAAGGACTTGGCCCTTATCTCAGGCCAATCACCTTCACTGATCTGCCGTGGAAAGCTACATGAATTCCTGAAGATTGAGTCAGCTCTCCCCAGCTATGAGAAGGGAAACAAGGCGCCACTATGGAACCCCAGTGCACCTGCGAGCAATGTTTACAAAACTGATAAATTATGTTCAAGCCTGTCTCCTCTAAGATACGAGTAGGGACATTTGACTCTGCCTGGTATGGGGAAGGGACCGGTGAGAGGGGAAGAGAGGGGATGAGAGGGGGATGGAGAGGGAAATATCTGAGTGGGGAAGTTGAGTGGGAGAAGCCAAGGTATCCACGACCACCCCCAGGTCAACCTCTTGACCCTGACAAATGGGCGCCGGTCGTGGATACCTTGGCTTCTCCCACTCAACTTCCCCACTCAGATATTTCCCTCTCCATCCCCCTCTCATCCCCTCTCTTCCCCTCTCACCGGTCCCTTTCCCATACCAGGCGGAGTCAAATGTCCCTACTCGTATCTTAGAGGAGACAGGCTTGAACATAATTTATCAGTTTTGTAAACATTGCTCGCAGGTGCACTGGGGTTCCATAGTGGCGCCTTGTTTCCCTTCTCATAGCTGGGGAGAGCTGACTCAATCTTCAGGAATTCATGTAGCTTTCCACGGCAGATCAGTGAAGGTGATTGGCCTGAGATAAGGGCCAAGTCCTTATTGGCCCTAGAGAGCCAGACCTCAGGCCTACGTGTTAAATGGTTGATACCTGGTTGATGGGGTTCTGGGAGTTCTTCTACTCCCCAAGCCCGGCCCGAGGCCAGGCTCGACTTGTGAGAGTTTGGTCCACCAGGCTGTTGCTTGGAGCAGCCCGCAGGCCCACATACCCACCACAGCCCGGTTGGTCCGGCACTCCTTTGAGGAATAAATCTAGTTTCCTCTTGAAAATGTCCACGGTTGTTCCGGCAATATTTCTTATGCTTGCTGGGAGGACGTTGAACAACCGCGGACCTCTGATGTTTATACAGTGTTCTCTGATTGTGCCTATGGCACCTCTGCTCTTCACTGGTTCTATTCTACATTTTCTTCCATGTCGTTAACTCCAGTACGTTGTTATTTTACTGTGTAGATTTGGTACTTGGCCCTCCAGTATCTTCCAGGTGTATATTATTTGATATCTCTCTCGTCTTCTTTCTAGTGAGTACATTTGGAGGGCTTTGAGACGATCCCAATAATTTAGGTGCTTTATTGCGCCTATGCGTGCCGTATATGTTCTCTGTATTCCCTCTATTTCAGCAATCTCTCCTGCTCTGAAGGGGGAAGTGAGTACTGAGCAGTACTCAAGACGGGACAACACATTGGCCATTGGTTGGCCATTGCCAAAATAATGGGTGGAGCCCTGGGGCTGTATTAGATGGTGGGAGGAGTAATCCTTCCCAGCAATAAGTTGGTAAAACAAAATTTCATCAGTGTGTCTTGGGAGTGTATTAGGAACAGGGCCGCAAGCCCGTATCCTAGGGGCGGAGGGCAGCCATCAACATCTTGGCCGTGGTGCGGGTATTTTAAGGTATAGTAGCACTTGAGTTTCGTGCCCTCAATAAATATCCATTGTTCCTCTAGGGGAATAGAATAGGTTATGTGTTCAAATTGTCTTAATTTACATGTTTCATAAAATAAATTGTATAACTTGTCCAGTGGTATTCACTTAACTCCCCTTTGATATATTTTGTCACTTTGTCATTTTTAGGTGTTTATTGGAAGCCCCCAGGTTCTCCTACAAGTAATCGATACTAAAGTTACCCTTGGATTTAAATTAGTAACGTAAATTACACAAACTAATTTTCCAAAATTTATTACTGAAATTCATATTACCCGGAGTCCCATGGTTACTGATTCCTTGCCTTCCTGGGGGATCGGTGATAGACACATTCAGGTATGGTTGGTCGGGAAAGTGGTGGCAATGCAAATGTGTTTTGTTATTTTTTTTTAACTAATAACCCTTATCCTTGGTGTATCTTCCTCATTTAATATTCCTCTTATATACGTGGCAGTCCAGTGAGGGGTCATGCTGGACTGTAACAGTGTTGAGCTGGGGTATTGAGTGAAAAGAGAAAGAGATTTACAACAGAGAGCGTATAGTACGATTATGAGAGATCACAAGATAACAGGATTAATACTGGGGAACATTGGGTTATTACAATAGAGGCCGCGGTTATTACAACAGGGAAAGCTGTCATTACAATGGTCCGCTGATCTGATTGATCTGCATCACAGTCATTCAGGAAACCGTTACGTATTGGTGTTGGTAGACCACCTGTCCAGGTACACCACGCTGATTGCATTGCCTCAGAAGGATTCACGAACTGTTGCAAAGGCGTTCTTAGATAGGTTCGTCACTGTATTCGGTCCCCCTAAAGTGTTAGTTTCTGACCGAGGTCAGGAATTTAATGGGAATATTTTCAGAGAAGTATGTAAAATTGTAGAAACCACTTCAGCATTCACTACGGCTTATCACCCTCAGTCTAACGGCATGACAGAACGGACGAACCGGTCAGCCCCAGATCATTACAACGTAAAACATCTGATGTTCTATCTCAAGTTAATATAATTGCAAAAGTTTCCACATCCATTGTCTCAAGTGTGGCACGAACTGTGTCACGCTTGATGATTTACTAAAGTTATGAAGGGATTCATATATTTTGACTGTAATAATATAGATTTGTATGTAAAGCTATAGACTAAGGCAGATACCTCGTCTAAAGTAATATTACGCATTATGATATTTGAAGGAACTGAGTCTAACGTTAAGGCCTAACATAAATGGATGGACCGGAGGTAACAATATATGAACTTAACTGAATACATTGACTGAATAGAACTGATTGAATGTAATATCATCAGATACGAGAAGCAAGTATTTCTACTGCCTCGCCATGCTATTTTAGCTCACGTGCCTCCATTGTTTACGTTTCTAAAAACAAACACACACACCTGTTTCTGCCTCTGCCGGGGATCGAACCGGGACCCTTAGGACTACGACCCCAGAGTGCTGTCCACTAAGCCGTGAGGCCCCATAGGTTCTGTGTGTGTGTTTGTACTCACAACTAGGTGAGTACGCGCACACACAATGAATTAGGCTGTGATGCCAGAGGCAGACTCCATACATATTTTCAAAAGTTAATATATGATAAGAGCCTAATAGGTACATGACTTCAGTTGATTACCAGGTGAGAGGCGAGACCAAAGAGCCGAAGCTCAACCCTTAATTAGGAGAGAATAGACACACACACGAAGCTGGAACAATGAGAGGGACCCCGACAAGTAGACTATTCACGTGGATGAAAAAAAACTGTCAGAAAAATTAGGGCATTGATCAGATGCAGTGTAACAGACAGGCGAAATGTTACCAGTGGAGTACCATAAGGTTCAGTTCAAGAGCCAGTAATGTTCTTTGTCTATATAAACCATCTATGGGAAGGAATTCAGGTTACATGAATATGTTTGTAGATGATTCTAACTTACTGCTTAGAGGCTCTAAGGCTCTAAGATGGCTATCAAGCTCTTGAAAATGACCTAGGCAAAATAAGTGAATGGAGTAACACATGGCTGGTGGAATTTAATGAGGACAAATGCCACGTAATGAAATGTAGAATAAGAGAAAAAAAGCAACAAACAATCTATATGTTATGTGAAAAAGTTAAAGAACTGGACAAAGAGATCTAAGGGTGGTTCTGGATAGTAACTGTCAACAGAGGATTACATAAAAAGCATTGTGAGAGGAGCCTACACTACACTTTTTACAATGTTCAAAATTGTTTTCATATTCATGGATGGGGAAATAATAAATGATTCGCGACATTCTTGTGAGTGAAAGTGGAGTATATAACAGTTGTATGGTGTCCATATAAAAGTGGAGTATATAACAGTTGTATGGTGTCCATATAAAAGTGGAGTATATAACAGTTGTATGGTGTCCATATAAAAGTGGAGTATATAACAGTTGTATGGTGTCCATATAAAAGTGGAGTATATAACAGTTGTATGGTGTCCATATAAAAGTGGAGTATATAACAGTTGTATGGTGTCCATATAAAAGTGGAGTATATAACAGTTGTATGGTGACCATATAAAAGTGGAGTATATAACAGTTGTATGGTGTCCATATAAAAGTGGAGTATATAACAGTTGTATGGTGTCCATATAAAAGTGGAGTATATAACAGTTGTATGGTGACCATATAAAAGTGGAGTATATAACAGTTGCATGGTGTCCATGTAAAAGTGGAGTATATAACAGTTGTATGGTGACCATATAAAAGTGGAGTAAATAACAGTTGTATGGTGTCCATATAAAAGTGGAGTATATAACAGTTGTATGGTGACCATATAAAAGTGGAGTATATAACAGTTGTATGGTGACCATATAAAAGTGGAGTATATAACAGTTGTATGGTGTCCATATAAAAGTGGAGTATATAACAGTTGTATGGTGTCCATATAAAAGTGGAGTATATAACAGTTGTATGGTCACCATATAAAAGTGGAGTATATAACAGTTGTATGGTGTCCATATAAAAGTGGAGTATATAACAGTTGTATGGTGACCATATAAAAGTGGAGTATATAATAGTTGTATGGTGTCCATATAAAAGTGGAGTATATAACAGTTGTATGGTGACCATATAAAAGTGGAGTATATAACAGTTGTATGGTGACCATATAAAAGTGGAGTATATAACAGTTGTATGGTGACCATATAAAAGTGGAGTATATAACAGTTGTATGGTGACCATATAAAAGTGGAGTATATAACAGTTGTATGGTGACCATATAAAAGTGGAGTATATAACAGTTGTATGGTGACCATATAAAAGTGGAGTATATAACAGTTGTATGGTGTCCATATAAAAGTGGAGTATATAACAGTTGTATGGTGACCATATAAAAGTGGAGTATATAACAGTTGTATGGTGTCCATATAAAAGTGGAGTATATAACAGTTGTATGGTGACCATATAAAAGTGGAGTATATAACAGTTGTATGGTGTCCATATAAAAGTGGAGTATATAACAGTTGTATGGTGACCATATAAAAGTGGAGTATATAACAGTTAGTAGTAGGGTTGGCGGTCCACAGGGGATTTTTTTTTTGGGGCGGCGGACCCCTGTGGACTGCGCAGTCCACAGGGGATTTTTTTTTCTGGGAGAAAAATCCCCTGTGGACTGCCATGGTTTTCAGGTCCAAAGGAGAAAAAGTTACCTGTGGGAGCCAGGGTTTTCAGGTAAATTTTGTCAGTCACAGATTTTTAAAGTAAGGATTTCTTATGAGAAAAATAATGTCATACGAGTTTGTTAAAGTTCTTATGAGAAAAATAATTTCCGAGACATAGAAGTTTGTTAAGGCCTTATGGGACAAATTCAAGTAACGTATGTAGCTCTTTAGGGCTTCCAGGAGAACTCTACGGACATGTTTTACATATTTTCAACTTACAAAATCCGTCTATGCAAGCCTTAGTTATTCATGTAAATTTAGAAATTCGTGTTTGTGAGCCAGGGTTTTCAGGGTTTCGTACATCACACCCCCCTCCCTCCCTCCCCCCTTACCTCGCAATCTGTCGCGTCACCTTTATTTACTTTACGCCCAGCCATCCAGTCGGCTCTTATCATATCTTATCTTCTCCATAATATCTCGACCGTCCCTCCTCTCTCTCTCTCTCCTTTCATTCAGTTCAGTTCAACTATTTTCCAACATCGTATGTTTTCTCCTTTTCATTAAGCAAGTCAGTTTTTACACAAATAAATCGTGTTAGTAAGCAAGTTCTAGCTCATGTTCCCCCACCTTACTCCCCTGTCATATAATGAATACTATCATTCCAATCCCTCTAAAATTTAAAAATAATCATATTTCAAACGTAGTTCAATACAGTAATTTAGTTACCAAGCTCCAGCGCTTGTCCTCCGCCTTAGCTCTCTCTCGTATCTTCGTTAGTAACAGTCCAATTTCCCTGAAATTTTTACCCTCTGTATTTCAGGCTCCGTAAATAAGATCAAAACAGTTATCAAGCTCCAGCGCTTGTCCCCCACCTTATTTCGTTTATACAAGATCGTTAGTAACAGTCCAATTTCCCTGAAATTTTTACCCTCTGTATTTCAGACTCCGTAAATAAGATCAAGTCAGTTACTGAGCTCCAGCTCTCGTCCCTGCCTTAGTTCTCCTTCGTATCTTTGTAAATAACCCATCAATTTCCCTAAAATTAAAAGCAGACATACTTCAAAGTTAGTAAATAAGATCAAGTCAGTTACTGAGCTCCAGCTCTCGTCCCCCACCCTCTTCCACTCTCAAGTCTTTGTAAATAAACCATCAATTTCCCTGAAATTTTTACCCTCTGTATTTCAGACGTAGTAAATAAGATCAAGTCAGTTACTGAGCTCCAGCTCTCGTCCCCACCTTAGTTCTCTTTCGTATCTTTGTAAATAACCCATCAATTTCCCTGAAATTTTTACCCTCTGTATTTCAGACATAGTAAATATGAAGTAAACAATTATAAAACTCTAGCTCTTGTCCTCTGTCCAAGATCACTTTTGTAAATTCATTACTCTCAGTCCAAATCATCCCAACTACATTTTCAGACATAGTAAATAAAAACCAGTTCAGTTATCAAGTTTCAACTCTTGTGCCCCAGCTTAGTTCATTTGTGCAAGTTCTTTATTTTCCAACTAAATCACCTGAGATTTAAGATCACCTTATTTTCTAACGAAGTAAAATTAATCTGGACATTAGCAAAGCTCCATTTCCTCAGCCTTAGATCATCAGACATAAATATATTCGATCAAGTCCCTCTCCAGCCTATCTGTTTATCTGAGTAATTACTTTACCCTTCTCATCCCCAACGTATCAATCCCCAACGTATCAAAACCTTCAATAATCATACTGTCTTTGCATATTTTCTCTATATTCAGCTGTGTTCTTCACATTTTGTCCATGTTTTCTGTGTTCACTCCATGTTCTTCAAATGTTCACAGTCCCATTCAGTTCATATTTTCACAAGTATCTCCATTTTTTCTGTAATCTTTCTCTTAGTCTCATTACTTTCTCTACAAATTCTAGTCATATTTTCTATGTTTTCATGTTCATCACATGTTCTCTTTACAACTTTTATACTCAATATTCATGCTAACTTCCATATTTTTGTGTTCTTTGTCAATATTCATGTTCCTCTACAAGTTCATGTTCCTCACAAGATCACTTCGTTTTTCACCTTCACTTACATGTTTTCTACATTCTTTGTCATATTCTCCATGTTCTTCACAAGTCCATTGTTCATTCTTTGTATTCCCTATTCTCCTTATCATGTTTTCATGTTCTCTGTAAGTTCATATTCCCAGCATGTTCACTGTATTCATCAACTTTTCTTACATGTGTTCTTTGCCATGTTCCCCATATGTTCTCTGGGTTTTTCCCCTTACATGTTATCTAACGTTCCTTAACTAAAAAAATCTTTCACCAATCAACTAAAAACATAGTCACTTTCGTCATTTCTCAACTAAACTTATTATCCAGTCAACTAAAAATAGTCAGAAATAGCCTCGTTCAACACTGTTCTTAACTAAAACAACCTTTCTCTTAGCTAAAAATTGTCAAAGGAAACTTTTTCAACACTTTCGTAACTAAAATTATATGTCGCTAAGTAAGAAAAATTGTCAAAGGAATCTTTCCAGCACTGTTCTTAACTAAACTTATTCCCCAGTCATCAGAAATAACCGTGTTCTTCATGTTTCATTGTCATTTCATAACTAAAATTATCCATCAATCAACAGAAAAAGCCATGTTCATCATGTTTTGTCTTTTTGCTTAACTAAAATTATGTTTTGTCAAGTAAGAAAAATAACCAAAGATATCTTTCATCGCTGTTCTTAACTGACATTATACTTTGGGGAGCACAAAAATAGTCTCCCTCGTCATGTTTTCTCTTTTTCCATAACTAAAAGTATTCATCAGTCAACTAAAAAATAGTTACTTCATCATGTTTCCTTGTCATTTCTTAACTGAAATATCACTTCTCTCATCTGAAATAGTCATGTGTAGCCTCTTTCCAACACTGTTCTTAACTAAAGTAGCCTTTCACTTCGCTAAAATAGTCATATTCGTCATTGTTCCTAACTAAAATTATATATCGTTAAGTAAGAAATATAGTCAAAGACTCTCTTCGAGACATCAAAGACATCCTTTAAGACTTCAATGGGACTCTTCGAGATATCAAAAGACACTCTCAAACACTCAAAAATTTACTTGCATCCTCAAAGTTAATCTCAGAGGCATAAAAGTTATTCTCGGAGCTATCAAATTAATCTCTAAAACAACAAAAGTTAATCTCTGTCATCAAAGTTGATCTGCAAGATATCTTCGAGACATCAAAGTTACTTTTCATTACATCAAAGACGCATTCAAATACTACCCATGTTCTCAGAAGTCATTCTCAAAGTCATCAAAGTTATTCAAAGAGCTAACAAAAGTTATTCTCAGAGTCACTTTCGTTCTTCAGAGAAACTTTCCAAAACATCTTTGTTCATCAAAGTTATTCTCAGAGTTAACAAAGGTAATCTCTAACTCACTCTCGTTCATCAAAGTTGTTTCAAAGACATCAAAGTTAATCTCAGAGTTATCCAAAGATATTCTCATGTCCACAAAAGTTATTCACAGAGTCGTCAAAGTTAATCCAAGACATCATTTTTCATCAAAGATATTCTCTCTAAACCATCAATGTTCTTCTCTAAGACATAAAAGTTATTCTCAGAGTCACCTTCGTTCTTCAGAGAAACTTTCCAAAACATCTTCGTTCATAAAAGTTATTCTCAGAGACATCTAAAGTTAATCTTAGAGTTATCAAATGTAATCTCTAACTCACTTTTGTTCATCAAAGTTGATCTCAGAGTTAACAAAGGTAATCTCTAACTCACTCTCGATCATCAAAGTTGTTTCAAAGACATCAAAGTTAATCTCAGAGTTATCCAAAGATATTCTCTTGTCCACAAAAGTTAATCCAAGAGACGTCAAAGTTAATCTCAGACATCTTCGTTCATAAAAGTTATTCTCAGAGACATCTAAAGTTATTCTTTAAGACAACAAAGTCTTTCTCAGAGTCATCAAAGTTATTCTCAGAGTCACCTTTGTTATTCAAAGAAGCCTTCTGAGACATCCTCGTTCAACAAAAACTGTCCTCAGAGCCATCAAAAAGTTAAATACTGTCGTCAAAGTTATTCTCTAAGTATCTTTTCGTTCATCAGAGAAGCTTTCTAAGACATCTTTGTTCATCCAAGTTGTTCTCTAAGACATCAATCTTGTTCTCTAAGACATCAAAGATGTTCTCTAAATCATAAAAGTTAATCTCTAAGTTACCTTCGTTCGTCAGAGAAACTTTCCAAAACATCTTTGTTCATCAAACTTGTTTTCAAAGTCATCAAAAGTTAATCTAAGACATCTTCTTTCATCAAAGTTATTTTCAGAGACATCTAAAGTTATTCTCAGAGCTATCAAACTTGTTCTCAGAGTCATCAAATGTTATTCTCGAAGTCATCAAAGATATTTTCAGAGACATCTAAAGTTAATTTCTATGTTATAAAAGTTATTCTCAGAGACATCTAAAGTTAATCTTTCTCATCAAAGTTGTTCTCTAAACATCAATGTTGTTCTCCAAGACATCAAAGATGTTCTCAAAATCATAAAAGTTATTCCCAGAGCTATCAAAGTTATTCTCAAAGTCATCAAAGTTATTCAAAGAGCTAGTTATTCTCTAAGTAACCTTTCGTTCATCAGAGAAGCTTTCTAAGACATCTTCGTTCATCAATGTTGATCTCTAAGTCACCTTCGTTCATCAAAGAAACTCTCCTTCTTCCATCATGTTATTCTTTAAGACATCTTCAGTCATAAAATTTCTCTCCAAAATGTAACTAGTTCAGCTTTTCATATCAAACGTACACTTCTGTTAAAATATATTTTCTTAGACATTTTACCTTTTAAACTGTTCTCTGATCTACACTGTTCAAACCTACGTAACCTATCCTCTCCACACAATGTTACTTAGTTAACGTAACGTTCCTAAACCTAACTTTACCTATCCTAACATAACTTACCTTACCTTACCTATCTTACCTAACTTTACCTATCCTAACATAACTTACCTTACCTTACCTATCTTACCTAACTTTACCTATCTTACCTAACTTAACCTGCATAACCTAACTTTACCTATGTTACCTTACCTTACCTACCTAACCTAACTTTACCTATGTTACCTTACCTTACCTACCTTTCCTAACTTATCCTGCTTAACCTATCTTACCTATCTTACCTAACTTTACCTATCTTACCTAACTTAACTTTCATAACCTAACTTTACCTATGTTACCTTACCTTACCTTCCCTATCTTACCTAACTTTACCTATCTTACCTAACTTAACTTTCATAACCTAACTTTACCTATGTTACCTTATCTTACCTTCCCTATCTTACCTAACTTTACCTATCCTATCCTAACCTAACTTGTCTTACCTAACTTAATCTTACTTTCCCAAACTGATGTATCCTAACTTATCTAGTCCAACCAGACATGCTCTAACTTACATAAGTATTCCTTCTTGTCTTTTGTGTTTCGTCAATCATTGTCTCATATTCATTTACTCTTTTCATTAGTTAATTTCTCAAATGGTCACTTATGCATTTCAAGTGCTATTTGTTAGAGATTCGATATTTAAGCATTTCAAAGGATTTTTGTTATATATGGGAACTTACTCATTTCAAGGGAATAATTTCTCAAATGGACGTTTTGCATTTCAAGTGTTATTTGTTTAAGATTGGGTGTTTAAGCATTTCAAAGGATTTTTGTTATATATGGGAACTTACTCATTTCAAGGGAATAATTTCTCAAATGGACGTTTTGCATTTCAAGTGTTATTTGTTTAAGATTGGGTGTTTAACCATTTCAAAGGATTTTTGTTATATATGGGAACTTACTCATTTCAAGGGATAATTTCTCAAATGGACGTTTTTGCATTTCAAGTGTTATTTGTTTAAGATTGGGTGTTTAATCATTTCAAAGGTTTTTCTTATATATGGGAACTTACTCGTTTCAAGGGCCAATTTCTCAAATGGTCATTTTTGCAGATCAAGGGTTATTTGTTAAAGTTCATCAAGTTGCTCATAAGTTGTATTTAGGAGGTTCTATCATATGTTCTTATTCCCCAACCCCTTAACCTATCCTCTTGTAATCTTAGTGTATTTAGTAGGTTCTATCTTATGTTCTTATTCCCCAACCCTTTAACCTAACCTTTCAGATGTAGTTTGTTGAATATATTATCCTTTTCCTAACCTTTCAGATGTAGCTTTGTTTCTCCTTTTTGTATATTTTTACCCAAACCATCTTTCCTTCTTTACTTTGATTCTCCTACTCCTTCTAACCCTCCTTTTCTATCTCTCTCCCTTATTCTCTCTCCCTCATTTGCTCAAATGCTCTCTTGTTTCTCAAATTCAAGTCTTATTGCTCCCATTCTCACACCCTCACTCTCATTCACTTAGTTTTTCTTTTTCTCAATTCAAGTCTTAGTGCTCCCATGCCCACACACTCTCTCATTCTCTCTTCTTTGGTCCCATTTTCTTCCGCCCCCTCTCTCTTACTCCTTGCTCTTCTTTCATGCTCTCACTCCCTTGAGCTCTTGTTTCTCAATTTCAAGTCTTAGTAGATCTGATTCTTTACTATTGTAATTTTTATTATTACTATGATAAAGAATGAACTTATATGTGAAAACAAAGTAAAAGAAGGTTAAGTGGGATGGTGGGTTTGGGTAAAAATATACAAAAAGGAGAAACAAAGCTACATCTGAAAGGTTAGGAAAAGGATAATATATTCAACAAACTACATCTGAAAGGTTAGGTTAAAGGGTTGGGGAATAAGAACATAAGATAGAACCTACTAAATACACTAAGATTACAAGAGGATAGGTTAAGGGGTTGGGGAATAAGAACATATGATAGAACCTCCTAAATACAACTTATGAGCAACTTGATGAACTTTAACAAATAACCCTTGATCTGCAAAAATGACCATTTGAGAAATTGGCCCTTGAAACGAGTAAGTTCCCATATATAAGAAAAACCTTTGAAATGATTAAACACCCAATCTTAAACAAATAACACTTGAAATGCAAAAACGTCCATTTGAGAAATTATCCCTTGAAATGAGTAAGTTCCCATATATAACAAAAATCCTTTGAAATGGTTAAACACCCAATCTTAAACAAATAACACTTGAAATGCAAAACGTCCATTTGAGAAATTATTCCCTTGAAATGAGTAAGTTCCCATATATAACAAAAATCCTTTGAAATGCTTAAACACCCAATCTTAAACAAATAACACTTGAAATGCAAAACGTCCATTTGAGAAATTATTCCCTTGAAATGAGTAAGTTCCCATATATAACAAAAATCCTTTGAAATGCTTAAATATCGAATCTCTAACAAATAGCACTTGAAATGCATAAGTGACCATTTGAGAAATTAACTAATGAAAAGAGTAAATGAATATGAGACAATGATTGACGAAACACAAAAGACAAGAAGGAATACTTATGTAAGTTAGAGCATGTCTGGTTGGACTAGATAAGTTAGGATACATCAGTTTGGGAAAGTAAGATTAAGTTAGGTAAGACAAGTTAGGTTAGGATAGGATAGGTAAAGTTAGGTAAGATAGGGAAGGTAAGGTAAGGTAACATAGGTAAAGTTAGGTTATGAAAGTTAAGTTAGGTAAGATAGGTAAAGTTAGGTAAGATAGGGAAGGTAAGGTAAGGTAACATAGGTAAAGTTAGGTTATGAAAGTTAAGTTAGGTAAGATAGGTAAAGTTAGGTAAGATAGGTTAAGCAGGATAAGTTAGGAAAGGTAGGTAAGGTAAGGTAACATAGGTAAAGTTAGGTTAGGTAGGTAAGGTAAGGTAACATAGGTAAAGTTAGGTTATGCAGGTTAAGTTAGGTAAGATAGGTAAAGTTAGGTAAGATAGGTAAGGTAAGGTAAGTTATGTTAGGATAGGTAAAGTTAGGTAAGATAGGTAAGGTAAGGTAAGTTATGTTAGGATAGGTAAAGTTAGGTTTAGGAACGTTACGTTAACTAAGTAACATTGTGTGGAGAGGATAGGTTACGTAGGTTTGAACAGTGTAGATCAGAGAACAGTTTAAAAGGTAAAATGTCTAAGAAAATATATTTTAACAGAAGTGTACGTTTGATATGAAAAGCTGAACTAGTTACATTTTGGAGAGAAATTTTATGACTGAAGATGTCTTAAAGAATAACATGATGGAAGAAGGAGAGTTTCTTTGATGAACGAAGGTGACTTAGAGATCAACATTGATGAACGAAGATGTCTTAGAAAGCTTCTCTGATGAACGAAAGGTTACTTAGAGAATAACTAGCTCTTTGAATAACTTTGATGACTTTGAGAATAACTTTGATAGCTCTGGGAATAACTTTTATGATTTTGAGAACATCTTTGATGTCTTGGAGAACAACATTGATGTTTAGAGAACAACTTTGATGAGAAAGATTAACTTTAGATGTCTCTGAGAATAACTTTTATAACATAGAAATTAACTTTAGATGTCTCTGAAAATATCTTTGATGACTTCGAGAATAACATTTGATGACTCTGAGAACAAGTTTGATAGCTCTGAGAATAACTTTAGATGTCTCTGAAAATAACTTTGATGAAAGAAGATGTCTTAGATTAACTTTTGATGACTTTGAAAACAAGTTTGATGAACAAAGATGTTTTGGAAAGTTTCTCTGACGAACGAAGGTAACTTAGAGATTAACTTTTATGATTTAGAGAACATCTTTGATGTCTTAGAGAACAAGATTGATGTCTTAGAGAACAACTTGGATGAACAAAGATGTCTTAGAAAGCTTCTCTGATGAACGAAAAGATACTTAGAGAATAACTTTGACGACAGTATTTAACTTTTTGATGGCTCTGAGGACAGTTTTTGTTGAACGAGGATGTCTCAGAAGGCTTCTTTGAATAACAAAGGTGACTCTGAGAATAACTTTGATGACTCTGAGAAAGACTTTGTTGTCTTAAAGAATAACTTTAGATGTCTCTGAGAATAACTTTTATGAACGAAGATGTCTGAGATTAACTTTGACGTCTCTTGGATTAACTTTTGTGGACAAGAGAATATCTTTGGATAACTCTGAGATTAACTTTGATGTCTTTGAAACAACTTTGATGAACGAGAGTGAGTTAGAGATTACCTTTGTTAACTCTGAGATCAACTTTGATGAACAAAAGTGAGTTAGAGATTACATTTGATAACTCTAAGATTAACTTTAGATGTCTCTGAGAATAACTTTTATGAACGAAGATGTTTTGGAAAGTTTCTCTGAAGAACGAAGGTGACTCTGAGAATAACTTTTATGTCTTAGAGAAGAACATTGATGGTTTAGAGAGAATATCTTTGATGAAAAATGATGTCTTGGATTAACTTTGACGACTCTGTGAATAACTTTTGTGGACATGAGAATATCTTTGGATAACTCTGAGATTAACTTTGATGTCTTTGAAACAACTTTGATGAACGAGAGTGAGTTAGAGATTACCTTTGTTAACTCTGAGAATAACTTTGATGAACAAAGATGTTTTGGAAAGTTTCTCTGAAGAACGAAAGTGACTCTGAGAATAACTTTTGTTAGCTCTTTGAATAACTTTGATGACTTTGAGAATGACTTCTGAGAACATGGGTAGTATTTGAATGCGTCTTTGATGTAATGAAAAGTAACTTTGATGTCTCGAAGATATCTTGCAGATCAACTTTGATGACAGAGATTAACTTTTGTTGTTTTAGAGATTAATTTGATAGCTCCGAGAATAACTTTTATGCCTCTGAGATTAACTTTGAGGATGCAAGTAAATTTTTGAGTGTTTGAGAGTGTCTTTTGATATCTCGAAGAGTCCCATTGAAGTCTTAAAGGATGTCTTTGATGTCTCGAAGAGAGTCTTTGACTATATTTCTTACTTAACGATATATAATTTTAGTTAGGAACAATGACGAATATGACTATTTTAGCGAAGTGAAAGGCTACTTTAGTTAAGAACAGTGTTGGAAAGAGGCTACACATGACTATTTCAGATGAGAGAAGTGATATTTCAGTTAAGAAATGACAAGGAAACATGATGAAGTAACTATTTTTTAGTTGACTGATGAATACTTTTAGTTATGGAAAAAGAGAAAACATGACGAGGGAGACTATTTTTGTGCTCCCCAAAGTATAATGTCAGTTAAGAACAGCGATGAAAGATATCTTTGGTTATTTTTCTTACTTGACAAAACATAATTTTAGTTAAGCAAAAAGACAAAACATGATGAACATGGCTTTTTCTGTTGATTGATGGATAATTTTAGTTATGAAATGACAATGAAACATGAAGAACACGGTTATTTCTGATGACTGGGGAATAAGTTTAGTTAAGAACAGTGCTGGAAAGATTCCTTTGACAATTTTTCTTACTTAGCGACATATAATTTTAGTTACGAAAGTGTTGAAAAAGTTTCCTTTGACAATTTTTAGCTAAGAGAAAGGTTGTTTTAGTTAAGAACAGTGTTGAACGAGGCTATTTCTGACTATTTTTAGTTGACTGGATAATAAGTTTAGTTGAGAAATGACGAAAGTGACTATGTTTTTAGTTGATTGGTGAAAGATTTTTTTAGTTAAGGAACGTTAGATAACATGTAAGGGGAAAAACCCAGAGAACATATGGGGAACATGGCAAAGAACACATGTAAGAAAAGTTGATGAATACAGTGAACATGCTGGGAATATGAACTTACAGAGAACATGAAAACATGATAAGGAGAATAGGGAATACAAAGAATGAACAATGGACTTGTGAAGAACATGGAGAATATGACAAAGAATGTAGAAAACATGTAAGTGAAGGTGAAAAACGAAGTGATCTTGTGAGGAACATGAACTTGTAGAGGAACATGAATATTGACAAAGAACACAAAAATATGGAAGTTAGCATGAATATTGAGTATAAAAGTTGTAAAGAGAACATGTGATGAACATGAAAACATAGAAAATATGACTAGAATTTGTAGAGAAAGTAATGAGACTAAGAGAAAGATTACAGAAAAAATGGAGATACTTGTGAAAATATGAACTGAATGGGACTGTGAACATTTGAAGAACATGGAGTGAACACAGAAAACATGGACAAAATGTGAAGAACACAGCTGAATATAGAGAAAATATGCAAAGACAGTATGATTATTGAAGGTTTTGATACGTTGGGGATTGATACGTTGGGGATGAGAAGGGTAAAGTAATTACTCAGATAAACAGATAGGCTGGAGAGGGACTTGATCGAATATATTTATGTCTGATGATCTAAGGCTGAGGAAATGGAGCTTTGCTAATGTCCAGATTAATTTTACTTCGTTAGAAAATAAGGTGATCTTAAATCTCAGGTGATTTAGTTGGAAAATAAAGAACTTGCACAAATGAACTAAGCTGGGGCACAAGAGTTGAAACTTGATAACTGAACTGGTTTTTATTTACTATGTCTGAAAATGTAGTTGGGATGATTTGGACTGAGAGTAATGAATTTACAAAAGTGATCTTGGACAGAGGACAAGAGCTAGAGTTTTATAATTGTTTACTTCATATTTACTATGTCTGAAATACAGAGGGTAAAAATTTCAGGGAAATTGATGGGTTATTTACAAAGATACGAAAGAGAACTAAGGTGGGGACGAGAGCTGGAGCTCAGTAACTGACTTGATCTTATTTACTACGTCTGAAATACAGAGGGTAAAAATTTCAGGGAAATTGATGGTTTATTTACAAAGACTTGAGAGTGGAAGAGGGTGGGGGACGAGAGCTGGAGCTCAGTAACTGACTTGATCTTATTTACTAACTTTGAAGTATGTCTGCTTTTAATTTTAGGGAAATTGATGGGTTATTTACAAAGATACGAAGGAGAACTAAGGCAGGGACGAGAGCTGGAGCTCAGTAACTGACTTGATCTTATTTACGGAGTCTGAAATACAGAGGGTAAAAATTTCAGGGAAATTGGACTGTTACTAACGATCTTGTATAAACGAAATAAGGTGGGGGACAAGCGCTGGAGCTTGATAACTGTTTTGATCTTATTTACGGAGCCTGAAATACAGAGGGTAAAAATTTCAGGGAAATTGGACTGTTACTAACGAAGATACGAGAGAGAGCTAAGGCGGAGGACAAGCGCTGGAGCTTGGTAACTAAATTACTGTATTGAACTACGTTTGAAATATGATTATTTTTAAATTTTAGAGGGATTGGAATGATAGTATTCATTATATGACAGGGGAGTAAGGTGGGGGAACGTGAGCTAGAACTTGCTTACTAACACGATTTATTTGTGTAAAAACTGACTTGCTTAATGAAAAGGAGAAAACATACGATGTTGGAAAATAGTTGAACTGAACTGAATGAAAGGAGAGAGAGAGAGAGGAGGGACGGTCGAGATATTATGGAGAAGATAAGATATGATAAGAGCCGACTGGATGGCTGGGCGTAAAGTAAATAAAGGTGACGCGACAGATTGCGAGGTAAGGGGGGAGGGAGGGAGGGGGGTGTGATGTACGAAACCCTGAAAACCCTGGCTCACAAACACGAATTTCTAAATTTACATGAATAACTAAGGCTTGCATAGACGGATTTTGTAAGTTGAAAATATGTAAAACATGTCCGTAGAGTTCTCCTGGAAGCCCTAAAGAGCTACATACGTTACTTGAATTTGTCCCATAAGGCCTTAACAAACTTCTATGTCTCGGAAATTATTTTTCTCATACGAACTTTAACAAACTCGTATGACATTATTTTTCTCATAAGAAATCCTTACTTTAAAAATCTGTGACTGACAAAATTTACCTGAAAACCCTGGCTCCCACAGGTAACTTTTTCTCCTTTGGACCTGAAAACCATGGCAGTCCACAGGGGATTTTTCTCCCAGAAAAAAAAATCCCCTGTGGACTGCGCAGTCCACAGGGGTCCGCCGCCCAAAAAAAAAAAATCCCCTGTGGACCGCCAACCCTACTACTACAGTTGTATGGTGACCATATAAAAGTGGAGTATATAACAGTTGTATGGTGACCATATAAAAGTGGAGTATATAACAGTTGTATGGTGACCATATAAAGTGGAGTATATAACAGTTGTATGGTGACCATATAAAAGTGGAGTATATAACAGTTGTATGGTGACCATATAAAAGTGGAGTATATAACAGTTGTATGGTGACCATATAAAAGTGGAGTATATAACAGTTGTATGGTGACCATATAAAAGTGGAGTATATAACAGTTGTATGGTGTCCATATAAAAGTGGTGTATATAACAGTTGTATGGTGACCATATAAAAGTGGAGTATATAACAGTTGTATGGTGACCATATAAAAGTGGAGTATATAACAGTTGTATGGTGACCATATAAAAGTGGAGTATATAACAGTTGTATGGTGTCCATGTAAAAGTGGAGTATATAACAGTTGTATGGTGACCATATAAAAGTGGAGTATATAACAGTTGTATGGTGACCATATAAAAGCACAACAACAGAAAAGATGCCAAAACACGCTACTAAATGGCTTTCAAACCTAAACAAACAAATATGAGCGGTGAGGAAAAACTTGAGGTGTTAAAAGTGCCAACGCTAATACAAAGAAAAGAGGAGATATGATCACCATTGTCAAAATCTCGATAGGAATGAACACGTTCACGAGAAGAAATTTTAAAAACTTGTAAAGTCTTGATCACGAAGCTACAAACTCCAGCTTAGAAAGCATCGTTACCGGAAAATTTCCGAAATTCTCTTTTACGAACACAGTTGTAGAATGTAAACGGAAAAAATTAGAGACGTGCGGTTGCTAAATCATCAGCAGTTTCAAAATCAAATGAGAAAGATAGTAGGTGAGACAGGACACCAGTATTGAAGCTCTTATCCTCTAACTACATATGGGTAATTACACAAATAAACATACAAACAAACATATACCAATCATGGCCTTACAGAAGACATGAAATTTCTTGATTGAAAGTGAAATCTGGCAAGTTGTGCACATGCAGCCTCCGGCAGGTACTTAACAGACAAGCGCGAGTTACAGACAGGAATCAAAGTTCTGAACACCAGCATCTGTTCCTCTTCCCTCAAGCCAACTAAATAACTCACCCTCATTCAGTGCTTTAAGTGCTATCACAACGCACATGAAACACGTGCGTTGTGTACTACATATGGACCACCACTTACCACATATGTCAGACCAGTCCTGGAGTATGCGGCTCCAGCATGGAGTCCATATCTAATAAAGCATAAGACTAAACTGGAAAAGGTTCAAAGGTTTGCCACCAGACTAGTACCCGAACTGAGGGGCATGAGCTAAGAGGAGAGACTACGGGAATTAAACCTCACGTCACTGGGAGACAGAAGAGATAGAGGGGACATGATCACCACATATAAGATTCTCAGAGGAATTGATAGGGTAGATAAAGACAGACTATTCACCACAAGGGGCACACGCACTAAGGGAAACACGCGGAAATTGAGTGCCCAAATGAGCCATAGAGACGTTAGAAAGAATATTTTCAGTGTCAGAGTAATAGACCAATGGAATGCATTAGACAGTGATGTGGTGGAGGCTGACTCTGTACACAGTTTGAAGTGTAGATATGAAAGAGCCCAATAGGTTCGGCAACCTGTACATTAGTTGATTGACAGTTGAGAAGCGGAACCAAAGAGTCAGAGCTCAACCCCCGCAAGCACAATTAGGTAAGTACAAATAGGTAAGTACGTAATGTAAAGCACTACAATAAATCTGCTCAAAATGCTCTGCTCCTAGACACTTGTGGTGAAAATGTCCCCCTGCAGATCCCTCAACTGCGCCAATTGTCAAGGCCCTCACAGTACTGTAGACAAACAATGCCCACGTAGGAAACAAGCCCTGAAAGCACTTGGATCTAACCAGCATCAACATCCATCTCCCACTAACAACACAAATGCTGCACATCAACTTCCTTTCAATCAGCACACCCATCATACCTCTGTGTCCTACTCCAGTGCAGCTCAAAATCATCCTAATATTCCTTACCTACATCCCATCACTACTTTTCCCCTCTCTTCACCACCCCATACACCAACATCCCATCACTACTTTTCCCCTCTCTTCACCACCCCATACACCAACATCCATCACTCTTTACCCTAACCCTCCACCACCCCATACACCAACATCCCATCACTGCTTACCCTCACTCTCCTCCACCCCATACACCAACATCCCATCACTGCTTACCCTCACTCTACACCACCCCATACACCAACATCCCATCACTGCTTACCCTCACTCTCCTCCACCCCATACACCAACATCCCATCACTGCTTACCCTTTCCCTCCACCACCCCATACACCAACATCCCATCACTGCTTACCCTCTCCCTCCACCACCCCATACACCAACATCCCATCACTGCTTACCCTCACTCTCCTCCACCCCATACACCAACATCCCATCACTGCTTACCCTCTCCCTCCACCACCCCATACACCAACATCCCATCACTGCTTACCCTCTCCCTCCTCCACCCCATACAACCTCCCATGAGCACCTGCATCCCTCTCACGAGCACCTGAATCCCTCTCACGAGCACCTGCATCCCTCTCATGAGCACCAGCATCACCCTCATGAGCACCTGCATCCCTCCCATGAGCACCTGCATCCCTCCCATGAGCACCTGCATCCCTCCCATGAGCACCAGCATCCCTCTCATGAGCACCTGCATCCCTCTCATGAGCACCAGCATCACCCTCATGAGCACCTGCATCCCTCTCATGAGGACCAGCATCACCCTCATGAGCACCTGCATCCCTCTCATGAGCACCAGCATCCCTCCCATGAGCACCTGCATCCCTCCCATGAGCACCAGCATCCCTCTCATGAGCACCTGCATCCCTCTCATGAGCACCTGCATCCCTCCCATGAGCACCAGCATCCCTCTCATGAGCACCAGCATCCCTCTCATGAGCACCTGCATCCCTCCCATGAGCACCTGCATCCCTCCCATGAGCACATGCATCCCTCTCATGAGCACCAGCATCCCTCTCATGAGCACCTGCATCCCTCCCATGAGCACCTGCATCCCTCTCATGAGCACCAGCATCCCTCTCATGAGCACCTGCATCCCTCCCATGAGCACCTGCATCCCTCTCATGAGCACCAGCATCCCTCTCATGAGCACCTGCATCCCTCTCATGAGCACCTGCATCCCTCACATGAGCACCTGCATCCCTCTCATGAGCACCTGCATCCCTCCCATGAGCACCTGCATCCCTCTCATGAGCACGAGCATCCCTCTCATGAGCACCAGCATCCCTCTCATGAGCACCTGCATACCTCTCATGAGCACCTGCATCACTCTCATGAGCACCTGCATCACTCTCATGAGCACCTGCATCCCTCTCATGAGCACGAGCATCCCTCCCATGAGCACCTGCATCCCTCTCATGAGCACCTACATCACTCTCATGAGCACCTGCATCACTCTCATGAGCACCTGCATCCCTCCCATGAGCACCTGCATCCCTCTCATGAGCACGAGCATCCCTCCCATGAGCACCTGCATCCCTCTCATGAGCACCTATATCACTCTCACGAGCACCTGCTTCCCTCTCATGAGCACCTGCATCCCTCTCATGAGCACCTGCATCCGTTTCATGAGCACCTGCATCCCTCTCATGAGCATCTGCATCCCTCTCATGAGCACCTGCATCCCTCTCATGAGCACCTCATCCCTCTCATGAGCACCTGCATCACTCTCATGTGCATCTGCATCCCTTTCGTGAGCACCTGCATCCCTCTAATGAGCACCTGCATCCTTCTCATGAGCACCTGCATCCCTCTCATGAGCACCTGCATCACCCTCTTGAGCACTCTCATCCCTCTCAGGTGTACCTGCATTCATCTCATGAGCACCTGCATCCCTCTCATGAGCATCTGCATCCCTCTCATGAGCACCTGCATCCCTCTCATGAGCACCTGCATCCCTCAAATGAGCACCTGCATCACTCTCATGAGCACCTGCATCCATCTCGTGAGCACCTGCATCCCTCTCATGAGCACCTGCATCCCTCTCATGTGCATCTGCATACCTCTCGTGAGCACCTGCATCCCTCTCATGAACACCTGCATCCCTCTCATGAGCACTTGCATCACTCTCATGAGCACCAGCATCTCTCTCGTGAGGACCTGCATCCCTCACATGAGCACTGGCATCCCTCTCATGAACACCAGCATCCCTCATATGAGCACCTGCATCCGTCACATGAGCACCTGCATCCCTCTCATGAGCACCTGCATCCCTCACATGAGCACCTGCACTCCTCACATGAGCACCAGCATCCCTCACATGAGCACCTGCATCCCTCTCATGAGCACCTGCATCCCTCTCATGAGCACCTGCATCCCTCTCATGAGCACTTGCATCACTCTCATGGGCACCTGCATCCCTCTCATGAGCACCTGCATCCCTCTCATGAGCACCTGCATCCCTCACATGAGCACCTGCATCCCTCTCATGAGCACCAGCATCCCTCACATGAGCACCTGCATCCCTCACATGAGCACCTGCATCCCTCTCATGAGCACCTGCATCCCTCACATGAGCACCTGCATCCCTCACATGAGCACCAGCATCCCTCACATGAGCACCTGCATCCCTCTCATGAGCACCTGCATCCCTTACGTGAGCACCTGCATCTCTCTCATGAGCACCTGCATCCCTGTCATGAGCACCTGCATCCCTCTCATGAGCACTTGCATCACTCTCATGAGCACCTGCATCCCTCTCATAAGCACTAGCATTCCTCCCATGAGCACCTGCATCCCTCTCATGAGCACCTGCATCCCTCTCATGAGCACCAGCATCCCTCACATGAGCACCTGCATCACTCTCATGAGCACCTGCATCCCTCACATGGGCACCTGCATCCCTCTCGTGAGCACCTGCATCCCTCTCATGAGCACCTGCATCCCTCGCATGAGCACCTGCATCACTCTCATGAGCACCTGCATCCCTCACATGAGCACCTGCATCACTCTCATGAGCACCTGCATCACTCTCATGAGCACCTGTATCACTTTCATGAGCACCTGCATCCCTCTCATGAGCACCTGCATCACTCTCATGAGCACCTGCATCCCTCACATGAGCACCTGCATCCCTCTCATGAGCACCTGCATCCCTCTCATGAGCACCTGCATCCCTCACGTGAGCACCTGCATCTCTCTCATGAGCACCTGCATCCCTCTCATGAGCACCTGCATCCCTCTCATGAGCACCTGTCGGAAAATCCGACACCATTTAATAATCATACAGATAATAGCTGTGTTGTATAAACAAGTTACCCATAGAAAACGTAACTTGTAGTGGAATTACCATTTAAAGAAAACGGGATATCATCACCACATACTATTATAATTCACCACCTATTATTGTGGGAATTATTCTTAAATACATTAGTCTTTGGACTTTACCATCATTAAAACATCTTATATAAATTAACTTAATTATCAATATTAAAGTAGAGTAAATGTGACCCTTCTATCACTTTCTGACAAGTGGACAATGTAAGCCAGGCGTCAGAGGGAGGAAGGAGGGCAGCCATTGTGTTTATACGAGACCAGAGGCTCACACGGGAGCAAATTCAGCTCCTGTTAAATTTACTTGGACGTAGTGTTATGGAAACCAAAGGTGTACCATTGTCAACACGCTGTCTACAAATTCAAGTTAAGTGTCTATCCGAAACCCGTTTATCATTCATTTATGGCCATTAATGTCAGGATATAGGGTGACCCGGTTAGATCACGTGGAAGCCTCAAACTAAAGGTAATTAAGCCAGGTCTTCAATGTTCCATGTACTGTATAGTGTTTTCTCTGATATACTTGTCATATATAGGATTCTGGCTTCACAGTTAGCGCCCTTTTGACAGGTCAAGACGAGGAAGGATTTGTGCACCAGTTACTGGGTGATATGGAAGCTACCTCAAAGAGGATAATTTGGTGTCTACACCCTAGTTATACCTGGTGGACTAGCCTGCTGTACTATAAGATAAGGAACCTCTTCAATGTATGTAGTTAATTCTGTAGTTTGATTGGCTGCATATATATTAATTTAATAAACCCCCCTAATGTGTAGAGGATCGATTTGTGAGATTATGAGATTGCAGAAATACAGTCCACTTAACATTATACAAATTGCTATCGAAGTATATAAATTAACGTAAATATAAATTCATATAAATTAAATAAATATAAATCTCACAGGTCGGTTCCCACAGCACCTGCATCCCTCCCATGAGCACCTGCATCCCTCACATGAGCACCTGTATCCCTCTCATGAGCACCTGCATCCCTCTCATGAGCACCTGCATCCCTCACATGAGCACCTGAATCACTCTCATGAGCACCTGCATCCCTCACATGAGCACCTGCATCACTCTCATGAGCACCTGCATCCCTCACATGAGCACCTGCATCCCTCTCATGAGCACCTGCATCCCTCTCATGAGCACCTGCATCCCTCTCATGAGCACCTGCATGAGCACCTGCGGGGAGCCTGTACGTGTATTTTATAATGTTTGTTTAAGATTTACAAATTGCTATATCAAAACCTTCTGTTCCTCCTGCAACTCTTCCTATGCCTTGTGGCCGTCAGTCTGTACCTTAATTATTGCGTCACTATTCACACTGAGTATTTCCTCAACAATCTCTTCAATAGATTCTTCTTTATTCACAGAACTTGCCGCCTCATTATTTTCATCAGCTGTTTCATTATCTTTCTTATCAATCGCTTCAGCATTATTATGGAAGTTACTTCTAAGTATCGGGAGTTTATCGTTGTCAGTGTTGCAGTAAAAGTGAAGGAGGCACTTTCCCTCGGTGTCCTCGTTGGTGTATGTCTCACACAAGGTGACCGTTGGTGTATGTCTCACACAAGGTGACCGTTGGTGTATGTCTCACACAAGGTGACTGTTGGTGTATGTCTCACACAAGATGACCGTTGGTGTATGTCTCACACAAGGTGACCGTTGGTGTATGCCTCACACAAGGTGACCGTTGGTGTATGTCTCACACAAGGTGACCGTTGGTGTATGTCTTACACAAGGTGACCGTTGGTGTATGTCTCACACAAGGGGACCGTTGGTGTATGTCTCACACAAGGTGACCGTTGGTGTATGTCTCACACAAGGTGACTGTTGGTGTATGTCTCACACAAGATGACCGTTGGTGTATGTCTCACACAAGGTGACCGTTGGTGTATGTCTTACACAAGGTGACCGTTGGTGTATGTCTCACACAAGGGGACCGTTGGTGTATGTCTCACACAAGGTGACCGTTGGTGTATGTCTCACACCAGGTGACCGTTGGTGTATGTCTCACACAAGGTGACCGTTGGTGTATGTCTCACACAAGGTGACCGTTGGTGTATGTCTCACACAAGGTGACCGTTGGTGTATGTCTCACACAAGGTGACCGTTGGTGTATGTCTCACACAAGGTGACCGTTGGTGTATGTCTCACACCAGGTGACCGTTGGTGTATGTCTCACACAAGGTGACCGTTGGTGTATGTCTCACACAAGGTGACCGTTGGTGTATGTCTCACACAAGGTGACCGTTGGGGTATGTCTCACACAAGGTGACCGTTGGTGTATGTCTCACACAAGGCGAGTAGTAGGGAGTACGACTCACAGACGATATTTTGTTTCTGGGAAATATCGTGTCTGTGAGCCAGGTTTTTGAGGTCCAATATCCCGCGTGAGAGTGAGGGTTTTCAGGTAAATTTTGTGTCACAGATTTTAGAAGTTGTTAAAGTTCTTATGATGAAAATAATTTCCGAGTCTTAGAAGTTTGTTAAAGGTCTTATGGGAGAAATTCAAATTCGTGTTTATGAGCCAGGGTTTTCAGATAATTTTGTCAGTCACAGATTTTAGAAGTTGTAAAAGTTCTTATAATGAAAAATAATGTCATACGAGTTTGTTAAAGATCTTATGATGAAAAATAATTTCCGAGACTTAGAAGTTTTGTTAAAGGTCTTATCATGAAATAATGTCATACGAGTTTTGTTAAAAGTTCTTATTTGTTTCTTACTTAGAAACTTGTATATTACTATATATATCTAATTCATTTCCCTCCCCCTGCATCTCCCACTCATATACCTCAAACCCCCCTCCCTCCCCCCTTACCTCGCAATCTCTCGCGTCACCTGTGTTTGCCTTATGCCAGCCAGCCAGACGCCTCGTGTAGGTCACCTCTTATCATATCTTATCTTATCTTCTCCATAATATCTGGACCGTCCCTCTCTCTCTCTCTCTCTCTCTCTTCCTATTTCCTTACAGTTATTTTCAGAGTTTCAAATATTCATAGAAGTTTATTTATATGTTTATGACCGAATTTGTAAAAAAGACCATTTTCAGAGAATATTGTCTTAGATGTTTTGTTAAGGAAAACAGACAACTTAGCCATAACATTTAGTTTTATATCCATTTACGGCTATTTCGCCTGTAAAGACCAAAATTGAACAGAGCCCAGTTATAGACAGAATTTCGTTGGAGACCATTTTATACCTAAAAATGAACAGTGTCCACTTTGTGAGCAAAAATAGTCAGAGACAGTTTTAAGCTCATATTTCATCGGAGTCTAATTATCAACAGAAATTCGCCAGAGTCTACTTTGAGAGCAAAATTAGTCAGAGACAGTTTTAAGCTCAAATTTCATTACAAATTAGCCAAGCTCCATTTCCTCTGTCTTAGATCATCGAACATAAATATATCCGATCAAGTCCCTCTCCAGCCTATCTGTTTATCAGAGTAACCACCTTACAATTCTCATCCCCAATGTATCCAAACCTTCAATAATCATACTGTATTTGCATATTTTCTCTATATTCGGCTGTGTTCTTCACATTGTTTTCCATGTTCATTCCATGTTGTACAAATGTTCACAGCATACTCAGTTCAATTTTTTTCACCTGTTTTTCTCATTTTTCTGTTTTCTACCATTTTCCCCGTATGTTCTCTATGTTCTTTGTCATGTTTTTCATGTACATCATATGTTCTCTGTATAACTTTTATACTCAATATTCATGTTCTCAATGTTCTTAGCTTGTTCTTCACATGTTCAGTGTTCATTCTTTGTATTCATTATGTTCCTTATCATGTCTTCTTATTCTCTGTAAGTTCATATTCCCTGCATGTTCACTCTATTCATCAACTTTTTCTTACATGTTTTCTGTGTTCACCGTATGTTCACTGTGTTCATTCCCCTACATAACCGCAATTTTTTTATGTTCTTTCGTTTCTTTAAACCAATTTGTTTCTTCCATTCACTAACTAGTTCTTTGTCAAATAATATTATACTGCAATGCAGTTCCCTCAACAATTTTAGTCTCCCAGTTTTTATTTGTAAAACTATGTCAAAGTAATTCTAGTAGTCAACTTAATAGTTCTACCAACCCCGTTCTTAAACAAATCTACACTTTATTCAGTTCCAAATTTACAAAGACAAACTTTTCTTGTAACTTCTTAACTAAAAATCTTTCGCCAATCAACTAAAACATAGTCACTTTCGTCATTTTTCAACTAAACTTATTATCAAATCAACTAAAAATAATAACTTTCATCATTTCTTAACTAAAAGTGCTCATCAGTCAACTAAAAATAGTTACTTCATCATGTTTCCCTGTCGTTTCTTAACTGAAATATCACATCTCTCATCTGAAAAATAGTCATGCTTAGCCTCTTTCCAACACTGTTCTTAACTAAAGTAACCTTTCACTTCGCTAAAATAGTCATATTCATCATTGTTCCTAACTAAATTATATGTCGTTAAGTAAGAAAAATAGTCAAAGGTGCTCTCCGTGACACCAAAGTTACTCTTCGAGAAATCAAAGACACTCTTCAATACATCAAGGACTTACTCAAAGACACCAAAGTTACACTCTAAGACATCCTTCGAGACATCAAAGACATCCTTTAAGACTTCAAGGGCACTCTTCGAGATATCAAAAGACACTCTCAAACACTTAAAAATTTACTCGCATCCTCAAAGTTATTCTCAGAGTCATCAAAAAGTTAATCTCAGTCATCAAAATGTTATTCTCTAAGTAACCTTTCGTTCATCAGAGAAACTTTCTAAGACATCTTCATTCATTAAAGTTAATCACAGAGGCATAAAAGTTATTCTCGGAGCTATCAAAATTAATCTCTAAAACAACAAAAGTTAATCTCCGTCATCAAAGTTGATCTGCAAGATATCTTCGAGACATCAAAGTTACTCTTCATTACATCAAAGACGCATTCAAATACTACTCGTGTTCTCAAAAGACATTCTCAAAGTCATCAAAGTTATTCAAATAGCTAACAAAAGTTATTCTCAGAGTCACCTTCGTTCTACAGAGAAACTTTCCAAAACATCTTTGTTCATGAAAGTTATTCTCGGAGTCAACAAAAAGGTATTCTCTAACTCACTTTTGGTCATTAAAGTTAATTTCTATGTTATAAAAGTTTGTCTCAGAGACATCTAAAGTTAATCTTAGAGTTATCAAATGTAATCTCTAACTCACTTTTGTTCATCAAAGTTGATCTCAGAGTTAACAAAGGTAATCTCTAACTCACTCTCGTTCATCAAAGTTGTTTCAAAGACATCAAAGTTAATCTCAGAGTTATCCAAAGATATTCTCATGTCCACAAAAGTTATTCCAAGAGACGTCAAAGTTAATCTCAGACATCTTCGTTCATAAAAGTTATTCTCAGAGACATCTAAAGTTATTCTCTAAGACATCAAAGTTATTCTAAGAGCTATCAAAAGTTATTCTCAGTCATGATATGTTATTCTCTAAGTAACCTTCCGTTCATCAAAGACATTCTCTCTAAGCCCTCAAAGTTATTCTCTAAGACAACAAAGTCATTCCCAGAGTCATCAAAAAGTTATTCTCAGAGTCACCTTCGTTATTCAAAGAAGCCTTCTGAGACATCCTCGTTCAACAAAACTGTCCTCAGAGCCATCAAAAAAGTTAAATACAGTCATCAAAGTTATTCTCTAAGTATCTTTTTCGTTCATCAGAGAAGCTTTCTAAGACATCTTTGTTCATCAAAGTTGTTCTCTAAGACATCAATGTTGTTTCTCTAAGGCATCAAAGATGTTCTCTAAATCATAAAAGTTAATCTCTAAGTCTCCTTCGTTCATTAGAGAAACTTTCCAATCCATCTTCGTTGATCAAAGTTATTCTCAGAGTCATCAAAGTGATCTCTAATTCACCTTCGTTCTCTAAAAGTTGTTCTCTAAGACACCTTCGTTCATCAAAGAAACTCTCCTTCTTCCATCATGTTATTCTTTAAGACATCTTCAGTCACAAAATTTCTCTCCAAAATGTAACTAGTTCAGCTTTTCATGTGAAACTTACACTTCTGTTAAAACATATTTTCTTAGTTGCTTTACCCTAAAACTGTTCTCTGAACTACACTGTTCAAACCTACGTAACCTATCCTCTCCACCCAATGTTACTTAGTTAACGTAACGTTCCTAAACCTAACTTTACCTATCCTAACATAACTTACCTTACCTTACCTATCTTACATAACTTTACCTCTCCTAACATAACTTACCTTACCTTACCTATCTTACCTAACTTTACCTATCTTACCTAACTTAACCTGCATAACCTATCTTTACCTATCCTAACATAACTTACCTTACCTTACCTATCTTACCTAACTTTACCTATCCTAACATAACTTACCTTACCTTACCTATCATACCTAACTTACCTAACCTTGCCTAACTTATCCTGCTTAACCTAACTTACATAACATAACCTAACCTAACCTGCATAACCTAACTTTACCTATCCTAACTTAACTTACCTTACCTTACCTAACTTACCTAACTTAATCTGCATAACCTAACCTGCTTAACTTAACTTACCTTACCTTACCTATCTTACCTAACTTACCTAACTTAATCTGCATAACCTAACCTGCTTAACTTAACTTACCTTACCTTACCTATCTTACCTACATTACCTAACTTAACCTGCATAACCTAACTTTACCTATCCTAACATAACTTACCTTACCTTACCTATCTTACCTAACTTTACCTATCCTAACATAACTTACCTTACCTTACCTATCATACCTAACTTACCTAACCTTAACTAACTTATCCTGCTTAACCTAACTTACCTACATTTACGTAACTTATCCTGCTTAACCTAACTTACATAACTTAACCTAACCTAACCTGCATAACCTAACTTTACCTATCCTAACTTAACTTACCTTACCTTACCTAACTTACCTAACTTATCCTGCATAACCTAACCTGTTTAACTTAACTTACCTTACCTTACCTATCTTACCTACATTACCTAACTTAACCTGCTTAACCTAACTTTACCTATCCTAACTTAACCTGCATAACCTAACCTGCGTAACTTAACTTACCTTACCTATCTTACCTACATTACCTAACTTAACCAGCTTAACCTAACTTTACCTATCCTAACTTAACTTACCTTACCTATCTTACCTAACTTAACCTAACTTATCCTGCTTAACCTAACTTACCTACCTTACCTAACTTAATCTATCCTAACTTACCTACCCTACCTAATTTAACCTGCTTAACCTAACTTACCTTACCTAACTTATCCTGCTTAACCTAACTTACCTACATTACCTAACTTAACCTGCTTAACCTAACTTACATAACTTATCTTACCTATCCTAACCTAACCTAATTTGCTCTACCTAACTTAATCTTACATTCCCAAACTGATGTATCCTAACTTATCTAGTCCAACCAGACATGATCTAACTTACATAATTATTCCTGCTTGTCTTTTGTGTTTCGTCAATCATTGTCTCATATTCATTTACTCATTTCAAGGGTTAATTTCTCAAATGGACATTTTTGTATTTTAAGTGTTATTTGTTTAAGATTGGGTGTTTAACCATTTCAAAGGATTTTTGTTATATATGGGAATTTACTCATTTTCAAGGGTTAATTTCTCAAATGGTCATTTTTTGCAGATCAAGGGTTATTTGTTAAAGTTCATCAAGTTGCTCATAAGTTGTATTTAGTAGGTTCTATAATTTATTCTTATTCCCCAACCCATTAACCTAACCTCTTGTAATCTTAGTGTATTTAGTAGGTTCTATCATATGTTCTTATTCCCCAACCCTTTAACCTAACCTTTCAGATGTAGTTTATTGTGTTTTTTGACGTATTTGTTGAATATATTATTCTTTTCCTAACCTTTCAGATGTAGTTTTGTTTCTCCTTTTTGTATATTTTTACCCAAACCCACCATCCCACTTAACCTTCTTTCCTTCTTTTACTTTGTAAAAGAATGAAATATATATATTTCACATATAAGTTCTTTCTTTATCATAGTAATAATAAAAATTACAATAGTAAAGAATCAGATCTACTAAGACTTGAAATTGAAAAAAAGAAAAACTAAGTGAATGAGAGTGAGGGTGAGAGAATGGGAGCATTAAGACTTGAATTTGAGAAACAAGAGAGCATTTGAGCAAATGAGTGAGAGAGAGGGGGAGGAAGAGAGAGAATAAGGAAGAGAGATGGAAAGGAGGGTTAGAAGGAGTAGGAGAAACAAAGGTTAAGTGGGATGGTGGGTTTGGGTAAAAATATACAAAAAGGAGAAACAAAACTACATCTGAAAGGTTAGGAAAAGGATAATATATTCAACAAATACGTCAAAAAACACAATAAACTACATCTGAAAGGTTAGGTTAAAGGGTTGGGGAATAAGAACATATGATAGAACCTACTAAATACACTAAGATTACAAGAGGTTAGGTTAATGGGTTGGGGAATAAGAATAAATGATAGAACCTACTAAATACAACTTATGAGCAACTTGATGAACTTTAACAAATAACCCTTGATCTGCAAAAAATGACCATTTGAGAAATTAACCCTTGAAAATGAGTAAATTCCCATATATAACAAAAATCCTTTGAAATGGTTAAACACCCAATCTTAAACAAATAACACTTAAAATGCAAAAATGTCCATTTGAGAAATTAACCCTTGAAATGAGTAAATGAATATGAGACAATGATTGACGAAACACAAAAGACAATCAGGAATAATTATGTAAGTTAGATCATGTCTGGTTGGACTAGATAAGTTAGGATACATCAGTTTGGGAATGTAAGATTAAGTTAGGTAGAGCAAGTTAGGTTAGGTTAGGATAGGTAAGATAAGTTATGTAAGTTAGGTTAAGCAGGTTAAGTTAGGTAATGTAGGTAAGTTAGGTTAAGCAGGATAAGTTAGGTAAGGTAAGTTAGGTTAAGCAGGTTAAATTAGGTAGGGTAGGTAAGTTAGGATAGATTAAGTTAGGTAAGGTAGGTAAGTTAGGTTAAGCAGGATAAGTTAGGTAAGTTAGGTAAGATAGGTAAGGTAAGTTAAGTTAGGATAGGTAAAGTTAGGTTAAGCTGGTTAAGTTAGGTAATGTAGGTAAGATAGGTAAGGTAAGTTAAGTTAAGCAGGTTAGGTTATGCAGGTTAAGTTAGGATAGGTAAAGTTAGGTTAAGCAGGTTAAGTTAGGTAATGTAGGTAAGATAGGTAAGGTAAGGTAAGTTAAGTTAAACAGGTTAGGTTATGCAGGATAAGTTAGGTAAGTTAGGTAAGGTAAGGTAAGTTAAGTTAGGATAGGTAAAGTTAGGTTATGCAGGTTAGGTTAGGTTAAGTTATGTAAGTTAGGTTAAGCAGGATAAGTTACGTAAATGTAGGTAAGTTAGGTTAAGCAGGATAAGTTAGGTAAGGTTAGGTAAGTTAGGTATGATAGGTAAGGTAAGGTAAGTTATGTTAGGATAGGTAAAGTTAGGTAAGATAGGTAAGGTAAGGTAAGTTATGTTAGGATAGGTAAAGTTAGGTTATGCAGGTTAAGTTAGGTAATGTAGGTAAGATAGGTAAGGTAAGGTAAGTTAAGTTAAGCAGGTTAGGTTATGCAGATTAAGTTAGGTAAGTTAGGTAAGATAGGTAAGGTAAGGTAAGTTAAGTTAAGCAGGTTAGGTTATGCAGATTAAGTTAGGTAAGTTAGGTAAGGTAAGGTAAGTTAAGTTAGGATAGGTAAAGTTAGGTTATGCAGGTTAGGTTAGGTTATGTTATGTAAGTTAGGTTAAGCAGGATAAGTTAGGCAAGGTTAGGTAAGTTAGGTATGATAGGTAAGGTAAGGTAAGTTATGTTAGGATGGGTAAAGTTAGGTAAGATAGGTAAGGTAAGGTAAGTTATGTTAGGATAGGTAAAGATAGGTTATGCAGGTTAAGTTAGGTAAGATAGGTAAAGTTAGGTAAGATAGGTAAGGTAAGGTAAGTTATGTTAGGAGAGGTAAAGTTAGGTAAGGTAAGGTAAGTTATGTTAGGATAGGTAAAGTTAGGTTTAGGAACGTTACGTTAACTAAGTAACATTGGGTGGAGAGGATAGGTTACGTAGGTTTGAACAGTGTAGTTCAGAGAACAGTTTTAGGGTAAAGCAACTAAGAAAATATGTTTTAACAGAAGTGTAAGTTTCACATGAAAAGCTGAACTAGTTACATTTTGGAGAGAAATTTTGTGACTGAAGATGTCTTAAAGAATAACATGATGGAAGAAGGAGAGTTTCTTTGATGAACGAAGGTGTCTTAGAGAACAACTTTTGGAGAACGAAGGTGAATTAGAGATCACTTTGATGACTCTGAGAATAACTTTGATCAACGAAGATGGATTGGAAAGTTTCTCTAATGAACGAAGGAGACTTAGAGATTAACTTTTATGATTTAGAGAACATCTTTGATGCCTTAGAGAAACAACATTGATGTCTTAGAGAACAACTTTGATGAACAAAGATGTCTTAGAAAGCTTCTCTGATGAACGAAAAAGATACTTAGAGAATAACTTTGATGACTGTATTTAACTTTTTTGATGGCTCTGAGGACAGTTTTGTTGAACGAGGATGTCTCAGAAGGCTTCTTTGAATAACGAAGGTGACTCTGAGAATAACTTTTTGATGACTCTGGGAATGACTTTGTTGTCTTAGAGAATAACTTTGAGGGCTTAGAGAGAATGTCTTTGATGAACGGAAGGTTACTTAGAGAATAACATATCATGACTGAGAATAACTTTTGATAGCTCTTAGAATAACTTTGATGTCTTAGAGAATAACTTTAGATGTCTCTGAGAATAACTTTTATGAACGAAGATGTCTGAGATTAACTTTGACGTCTCTTGGAATAACTTTTGTGGACATGAGAATATCTTTGGATAACTCTGAGATTAACTTTGATGTCTTTGAAACAACTTTGATGAACGAGAGTGAGTTAGAGATTACCTTCGTTAACTCTGAGATCAACTTTGATGAACAAAAGTGAGTTAGAGATTACATTTGATAACTCTAAGATTAACTTTAGATGTCTCTGAGACAAACTTTAATAACATAGAAATTAACTTTAATGACCAAAAGTGAGTTAGAGAATACCTTTTTGTTGACTCCGAGAATAACTTTGATGAACAAAGATGTTTTGGAAAGTTTCTCTGAAGAACGAAGGTGACTCTGAGAATAACTTTTGTTAGCTATTTGAATAACTTTGATGACTTTGAGAATGTCTTTTGAGAACACGAGTAGTATTTGAATGCGTCTTTGATGTAATGAAGAGTAACTTTGATGTCTCGAAGATATCTTGCAGATCAACTTTGATGACCGAGATTAACTTTTGTTGTTTTAGAGATTAATTTTGATAGCTCCGAGAATAACTTTTATGCCTCTGTGATTAACTTTAATGAACGAAGATGTCTTAGAAAGTTTCTCTGATGAACGAAAGGTTACTTAGAGAATAACATTTTGATGACTGAGATTAACTTTTTGATGACTCTGAGAATAACTTTGAGGATGCGAGTAAATTTTTAAGTGTTTGAGAGTGTCTTTTGATATCTCGAAGAGTGCCCTTGAAGTCTTAAAGGATGTCTTTGATGTCTCGAAGGATGTCTTAGAGTGTAACTTTGGTGTCTTTGAGTAAGTCCTTGATGTATTGAAGAGTGTCTTTGATTTCTCGAAGAGTAACTTTGGTGTCACGGAGAGTACCTTTGACTATTTTTCTTACTTAACGACATATAATTTAGTTAGGAACAATGATGAATATGACTATTTTAGCGAAGTGAAAGGTTACTTTAGTTAAGAACAGTGTTGGAAAGAGGCTAAACATGACTATTTTTCAGATGAGAGATGTGATATTTCAGTTAAGAAACGACAGGGAAACATGATGAAGTAACTATTTTTAGTTGACTGATGAGCACTTTTAGTTAAGAAATGATGAAAGTTATTATTTTTAGTTGATTGGATAATAAGTTTAGTTGAAAAATGACGAAAGTGACTATGTTTTAGTTGATTGGCGAAAGATTTTTAGTTAAGAAGTTACAAGAAAAGTTTGTCTTTGTAAATTTGGAATTGAATAAAGTGTAGATTTGTTTAAGAACGGGGTTAGTAGAACTATTAAGTTGACTACTAGAATTACTTTGACATAGTTTTACAAATAAAACCTGGGAGACTAAAATTGTTGAGGGAACTGCATTGCAGTATAATATTATTTGACAAAGAACTAGTTAGTGAATGGAAGAAACAAATTGGTTTAAAGAAACAAAAGAACATAAAAAAATTGAGGTTATGTAGGGGAATGAACACAGTGAACATACGGTGAACACAGAAAACATGTAAGAAAAAGTTGATGAATAGAGTGAACATGCAGGGAATATGAACTTACAGAGAATAAGAAGACATGATAAGGAACATAATGAATACAAAGAATGAACACTGAACATGTGAAGAACAAGCTAAGAACATTGAGAACATGAATATTGATTATAAAAGTTATACAGAGAACATATGATGTACATGAAAAACATGACAAAGAACATAGAGAACATACGGGGAAAATGGTAGAAAACAGAAAAATGAGAAAAACAGGTGAAAAAAATTGAACTGAGTATGCTGTGAACATTTGTAGAACATGGAATGAACATGGAAAAAAATGTGAAGAACACAGCCGAATATAGAGAAAATATGCAAATACAGTATGATTATTGAAGGTTTGGATACGTTGGGGATGAGAATTGTAAGGTGGTTACTCTGATAAACAGATAGGCTGGAGAGGGACTTGATCGGATATATTTATGTTCGATGATCTAAGACAGAGGAAATGGAGCTTGGCTAATGCCCTGATTAATTTTACTACGTTAGAAATAAGACGATCTTAAATCTCAGGTGATTTAGTTGGAAATAAAGAACTTGTACAAAATGAACTAAGCTGGGGGACAAGAGTTGAAACTTGATAACTGAACTGGTTTTTATTTACTAAGTCTGAAAATGTAGTTGGGTGTTTAAATCTCAGGGGGATTTGGACTGATAGTAATGAATTTACAGGAGTGAACTTGGACAGAGGACAAGAGCTAGAGTTTTATAATTGTTTACATCATATTTACTATGTCTGAAATACAGAGGGTAAAAATTTCAGGGGGATTGGACTGCTAGTAGCGAAAATGTGGTCTCTGTCAAATATGGGTCTTCAATTGGACTCTGATTAATTTCGATCAAGAACTGGACTCTGATGAAATTTGAGCTTAAAACTGTCTCTGACTAATTTTGCTCTCAAAGTAGACTCTGGCAAATTTCTGTTGATAATTGGACTGATGAAATTTGAGCTTAAAACTGGACTCTGATGAATTTTGCTCTCAAAGTAGACTCTGGCGAATTTCTGCTGATAATTGGACTCTGATGAAATTTGAGCTTAAAACTGGACTCTGATGAATTTTGCTCTCAAAGTAGACTCTGGCGAATTTGAGCATAAACTGGACTCTGACGAAAATTGGGTATAAAATGGACTCTGTCAAATTTTCAGAGATTACAGGACTCTGATGAAATTTGAGCTTAAAACTGTCTCTGACTAATTTTGCTCTCAAAGTAGACTCTGGCTAATTTCTGTTGATAATTGGACTCTGATGAAATATGAGCTTAAAACTGTCTCTGACTAATTTTTCTCACAAAGTGGACACTGGCGAATTTGAGCATAAACTGGACTCTGACGAAAATTGGGTATAAAATGGACTCTGTCAAATTTTCACAGATTACAGGACTCTGATGAAATTTGAGCTTAAAACTGTCTCTGACTATTTTTGCTGACAAAGTGGACACTGTTCATTTTTAGGTATAAAATGGTCTCCAACGAAATTCTGTCTATAACTGGGCTCTGTTCAATTTTGGTCTTTACAGGCGAAATAGCCGTAAATGGATATAAAACTAAATGTTATGGCTAAGTTGTCTGTTTTCCTTAACAAAACATCTAAGACAATATTCTCTGAAAATGGTCTTTTTTACAAATTCGGTCATAAACATATAAATAAACTTCTATGAATATTTGAAACTCTGAAAATAACTGTAAGGAAATAGGAAGAGAGAGAGAGAGAGAGAAAGAGAGAGAGGGACGGTCCAGATATTATGGAGAAGATAAGATAAGATATGATAAGAGGTGACCTACACGAGGCGTCTGGCTGGCTGGCATAAGGCAAACACAGGTGACGCGAGAGATTGTGAGGTAAGGGGGGAGGGAGGGGGGTGTGAGGTATATGAGTGGGAGATGCAGGGGGAGGGAAATGAATTAGATATATATAGTAATATACAAGTTTCTAAGTAAGAAACAAATAAGAACTTTTAACAAAACTCGTATGACATTATTTCATGATAAGACCATTAACAAAACTTCTAAGTCTCGGAAATTATTTTTCATCATAAGATCTTTAACAAACTCGTATGACATTATTTTTCATTATAAGAACTTTTACAACTTCTAAAATCTTTGACTGACAAAATTACCTGAAAACCCTGGCTCATAAACACGAATTTGAATTTCTCCCATAAGACCTTTAACAAACTTCTAAGACTCGGAAATTATTTTCATCATAAGAAATCCTTACTTCCAAATCTGTGACAGAAAAAATTTACCTGAAAACCCTCACTCTCACGCGGGATATTGGACCTCAAAACCCTGGCTCACAGACACGATATTTCCCAGAAACAAAATATCGTCTGTGAGTCGTACGACTCACAGGCGATATCTGGCCGGAAAAAAATATCGTCTGTGAGTCGTACTCCCTACTACTAAGGCGACCGTTGGTGTATGTCTCACACAAGGCCACCGTTGGTGTATGTCTCACACAAGGCCACCGTTGGTGTATGTCTCACACAAGGCCACCGTTGGTGTATGTCTCACACAAGGTGACCGTTGGTGAATGTCTAACACAAAGTGACCGTTCGTGTATGTCTCACACAAGGTGACCGTTGGTGTATGTCTCACACAAGGTGACCGTTGGTGTATGTCTCACACAAGGCCACCGTTGGTGTATGTCTCACACAGGGTGACCGTTGGTGTATGTCTCACACAAGGCCACTGTTGGTGTATGTCTCACACAAGGTGACCGTTGGTGTATGTCTCACACAAGGCCACCGTTGGTGTATGTCTCACACAAGGGGACCGTTGGTGTATGTCTCACACAAGGCCACCGTTGGTGTATGTCTCACACAAGGCCACCGTTGGTGTATGTCTCACACAAGGCCACCGTTGGTGTATGTCTCACACAAGGCCACCGTTGGTGTATGTCTCACACAAGGTGACCGTTGGTGTATGTCTCACACAAGGTGACCGTTGGTGTATGTCTCACACAAGGCCACCGTTGGTGTATGTCTCACACAAGGCCACCGTTGGTGTATGTCTCACACAAGGGGACCGTTGGTGTATGTCTCACACAAGGCCACCGTTGGTGTATGTCTCACACAAGGCCACCGTTGGTGTATGTCTCACACAAGGGGACCGTTGGTGTATATCTCACACAAGGGGACCGTTGGTGTATGTCTCACACAAGGCCACCGTTGGTGTATGTCTCACACAAAGGGACCGTTGGTGTATGTCTCACACAAGGGGACCGTTGGTGTATGTCTCACACAAGGCCACCGTTGGTGTATGTCTCACACAAGGCCACCGTTGGTGTATGTCTCACACAAGGCCGCCGTTGGTGTATGTCTTCCACAAGGCCACCGTTGGTGTATGTCTCACACAAGGTGACCGTTGGTGTATGTCTCACACAAGGCCACCGTTGGTGTATGTCTCACACAAGGTGACCGTTGGTGTATGTCTCACACAAGGTGACCGTTGGTGTATGTCTCACACAAGGTGACCGTTGGTGTATGCCTCACACAAGGTGACCGTTGGTGTATGTCTCACACAAGGCCACCGTTGGTGTATGTCTCACACAAGGCCACCGTTGGTGTATGTCTTCCACAAGGCCACCGTTGGTGTATGTCTCACACAAGGTGACCGTTGGTATATGTCTCACACAAGGGGACCGTTGGTGTATGACTCATAAAAGGTGACCGTTGGTGTATGTCTCACACAAGGTGACCGTTGGTGTATGTCTCACACAAGGTGACCGAATATATGAGTTTACCTTGAAAAGCTGAATAGAAAACCACAACCTAACCTAACCTTCTTAGTATGTTAAGATATACAATTAGTAATGAATCTATACCTATACTGATATTACAGTTTTATAAAAATAATAAAACAAAACTAAAATATTTAAATAAATTGTAAAGTAACCTAGGATTTTGTCAATTTTTTTTTATAAAATCTCTATTGTTTAATAAAACTGAGAAAAAGTTAGTGCCTTGAAAAAAAAAAAAATATGGCTTGGAATATATCACATATGTATAAATTTACAAATAAATAGTGACTATAAGCAATAAGTCATATATGTGCTGTCTTGTGCGAGAGCAGGTTGATTTCGGATGATATTTTATTGCAGTGTCGCAGGTTCGTTAGTTGTGCTTTAGTCTGCCACTTAACACTTGTGTCGTGCCCTTAACACCCGGGAAATCGGACCTCTAACTAGGAGCTCTAGCACCCACCACCTAACATCATCTCATCAGTATGATGCTAACATCAGTAGCATCATAATATGCTACTTAAGATGCACACTCACGTAAACCAAACTGCTACACTAAGGTGTGGAGGCAACCAGACTGGGACATGCCGACCAACTGATGTCCTTAGTTACTCTGTTGATGTACCATCGGCTTCCATTGGATCGCCGTGCAGTCTGACGTGCAGGACAGAACTACCTTCTGTCACTTGCTCCAGCCAAATGTTAACTCCCAAATCCACATCTGTCACATATGTCCTCTGGCCCTCCACACAACCAGCCCTTGTGTGTTTCCAGCCACACTGTGTCCTTGAAGTACCGCCTTCCTTATTGCAGCCATAACTGGCGGATGATTCTTAGATGGTACCGACATTCTGGCGTCCCAGATGTCTCCAATAGCTTGCTTCCACACACACACACACCTATTCATACACACTTCCCTTGCCCCATACTCTGAGAGAGATTTTCGAATTTATTCACTCCTTCACTTTGGGACACAACAATGGCCTTCTCAAAAATAAATCATGCCTTACAAACTGCTCCAGGTTTTGGAAATGGCAACCAACTATTTAGACAAGGACTTCCAGTACATGAAGTATACTTAAACGTTGCAAAAGCTTTTGATAATGTACCACATGAAAGACTGACATGGAAAGTACAAACACATGGAATATATGGTAGAATACTAGAATGGATCAAACAATGATTAAAAAAAGAAAGCAAAGTGTCGTCCTAAACGGAAATATCTCTGACTGGAGAAATGTGGTGAGTGGAGTACTGCAAGGTTCCATTTTGGGGCTAACCCTTTTTGTCATATACATCAATGCCATAGAATAGAAAATCACAAACCATATCATCAAAATTGAAGATGACGCTAAGATTTATGGTAAAGTATGGAGTGAACATAATATTGAGGCCTTACAAAGCGATCTACATGAACTCCACAAGTGTCGGACGTTTTGCAGATGCTCTTTAACTTCGAAAAATACAAAGACCTTGCATGTGGGGCATAACATTGCACATCACAACTATCAAATAAAAAATATTACCTTGCAGGAGGTTGATGAAGAAGGACCTTGGAGTCAGGATCCACAAATCAAATCAAAAGTTGCTCAACAAGTGGAAGCTGCAGTAAAAGAAGCCAACCATATCCGAGGAATAGTCAGACGTAACTTTGATTTAATTGAAAATAGAGTAGCTATTTTTTTTTCAGCAGTATAAATCTCTTGTCCTTGTATTATTGTATCGAAGCATGGAGACCTCAGCTTCAGAAAGGTACATCTGCTTAAGGAAAAGTTCAACACCGGGCAAGAAAAATCATTCCTGAACTAAGTGGGCTCTTTTCTTTCTTTTCTTTGATGTCCAAAAGGTTTGGAAAGGTTGGGGAAGGTAGAGGGTATGGGCAGGTGAAATTCCGGAAGAGGATGCGGGTGTTGAGAGAGAGGAGGTTAGAAAGTTCGGTCGCCTGTCCACCATGGGTTGACATGTGAGTGTCGTTTGTTTGAGTTTGTGGTATGTTGGGTTGCCAGGACTTTGGCTGGGTGGCTAGTGTTTGTGTCCTAGCTGGTGTCTGGAAGTCCTAGGTGGAGTTGGCTGCAAGAGTTTAATCTTAGCAACATCAGGGTAGTTACTCTTCTGGTAGCACAAAAAAGTTTTTTTTTTTTTAATTTTATTTATTTCATTTTTTTTAATTCTTTATTAAGTATAGATCGGGTCCGGGATGGGCTACTCATCGGGGTCGTCTGGTAGGGCACTTAGTATTTGAGGTCTTGGGAAGGCCTGATCATGGACGTGTCTGATCACTTTTTGTTAGAAAGTTATTCTTCTGGTCCTGTGTGGTGGTTCATGGATCTCGTAGTCACTGGTGGTGTTTACTGCTTCGTAGGGATCTTCGGGGTCTGGGACGTACATGTGCTTCATGCGGTACAGCTGCCTTCTGGCCAGGTAGCTGAGTCTGATGTTCATTGGCATCATGTTGAGTGTCTCATGGAGTTGGTCAGTTCTTACCATATTCATCAGTGACAGGCCCTCTGCAAACCGAAGTGCTTTATTTTGTACCCGTTGGATCTTCAGCATGTTGGATTTGTTGGTAAGGTTCAGGTGGACGTAAGGGTACTCCAGGCTAGGCCTTATTATCATTCAGTACAGGTGGAGCTAGATGTGGGATGGAGCTTGCCCAAAGCAGAAGAGCCTCAACAGGGAACCCCTAGCCATCGCTGTCTTCTGGGAGACGTACTGGGTGGAGTTGAGTAGCCTGTTGAAGTTGTATCCGAGCACTGTGTTGAAGTTTGAGATGGCTATAGGTTCACCCCTGATCCTTATTTCCCCCCTCGTTTTCAATTGAGAAGGCCATACATCCGACAGTGCTTATTTGGATCTTTTCTGGGTTAGTAGTGATCCTCCATTTTCTTTCCCAGTTAGCAGTCCTGGCTAGTTCTACATTCGCCTTACGGGTTACAGTTGCATGTTTGGCTGCTTGGCTACTTGGGTTAGATGTTATTACTTGTGTTTCGTCGTCCGCAAATTGGACGATAATGGTGTCCCTGTACTCCGGTTGGGGCAGGTCATTTACAAAAATGTTGAAGAGGACAGGGCTCAGGCACGACCCATGGGGACTCCAGCTGTTGGGGTGAAAACTGATGCAGCTTTCACCTTGAAGCTGGGAGTAACTTGTCTGTTTTTTTGGAAGTTTCTGATCCTAATTTGTACACCAGACCATCGTGCCATAGGCTGTCGAAGGCCTTGTGGACGTCCCTCGTCGCAATCAGGGCTACCTGTTTTTGCTGGCGAATTGATCTCACAGCATCGTAGATGATGTTTATTGCGTGCTGGATTGACCTTTGTGCTCGAAAGCCAAACTGTTTTTCTGTGAAGAGGTTGTTGTACTCCATATAGAAGTTGAGACGGTTGGACATGATTTTTTCAAAGCACTTTCCTATTGTGTCTAAGAGGGAGATTGCACGGTAGTTGCCAGGCTGGTGGGGGTCTTTCTTGGGTTTGGGAATGACTATCATCTTGGCCGATTTGAAAGCTAAGGGAATGTGACCAGAAGCCAGCATGGCATTGACATAGGTTGACTAGGGATTGCAGAAAATTGCCTGGTAGGAATTTGATCTGCTTTGCTTTGATCCCCCGATGGTCCTGGGGCCTTATCTTGGATGTTTTTAATGACTCCTCTCATCTCTACCATAGTTATGGGTCTTGTTAGTGGGTGGTCGTCTTGGAGGGTTGTCAGGTCTATCAAGGGGATACTGAGAAGGAAGGCGGCGTTTTCTGTTGTCCATTGGTTGACACGGATGAAGTGAATGTTGTTGAAGGCTCTGCTGTTTGAAGCCGTGAGTGTCTTTTTTTCCATACTGCAGTGATGAGGTCAGCCTGTTCTTGTGCGTCTTCTAATTTTTCCTGTTGTTCCCCGTAATCTTCATCCAGGAATGTGTGTATGAGGCAGGTGAGGCTGGGGTTAGCCGATCCCAGGAGCTGTCTGATCTTACGCCAAAAGGCTTCTGGCTCCTTTTTGTACTGGTTGGCCTGTCTCACAAGGGTTCCCCATATGTGGCTCTTAGGAGTTAGCATTAGGTATATGGTTTCCCTTCTGAGTGTTTGTAGGGACAACACTGGTGGCTGGCCAGTTTGGTAGTGGCTTTGACAGGCTCGTTGGTACTCCTTCATTTTACCTCTGATTTCTTGGGTCGGTTTATATTGGTGGTGGATCTTTCACAGGTGGCCTCAGTTGCAAGCTAGATGTGGTTGTGGATGGTGATTACTGCTTGGTCTATTGTTTGGGTGGGTAGATTGTCAAACTCAATTATAGGGTCGTCAGTGAGGAAGGTGTCATAGTCCCAGGCTCGCATGGTTTCCAGTCTGGGCCTGGGAGGTGTCACAAACTGGAAGGGAGTAGCTTAGAGGATGGTGACCACAGGGATGTGATCAGACACCACGTTCTTGCCTCGGGTCACTCTGCAGTGGAACAGGTCACAGTCTCTGTTGGTCAGTAATATGTCAGGGGTGCCACTCACATTGCCAGCAAAGAATGTCTTGAAGTGGGGGCCTTCGATGGAGAGGTCTCTGTTTTGCATTAAACTGAGGAGCTGTCTGCCATTTAGGTCTGCTCTGGTAGGAGCGTTGAATAGGGCCTGGTGGTGGTGGGCATTCAGGTCTCCTGCAATTATAGTTGGGAGTGTCCTGTCGAGCAGCCTGTTGAGTGGGATAGAGGAGAAGTAAGTGAGTCCTGGGGGTAGGTATGCGGTGCAGACGATTAGGGGGCCGTGTGAGGTGGTGAATTCTATTGCAAGGAAGTGGTCATCTTCTATGAGGATGGGCGGTAGGAAAGCCTTCTCTTTATTAGGATTGCCACCCCGCTGTGCATCCCCCTGTTGACCTCCATAGTAGAATATCCCCAAAGAGAGATGTGCTGGTCCTGTCTAGCCGCTGTTTCATTGAGTAAGATAATATCTGGGCTAAGTCTGGCTACCTCCAGGTTGAGGAAGTATCTGTTGTTGAAGTAGAGTCTGATATTCACTTGAAGAATGGTGATCCCCATTGTTGGTTGTGAGTCGTATGTGTTTGTTCGGCTCGAGTGTCAGTGTTGTTAACTTCGGTTTGGCTTCTGATGTGTGTGTAGGTGGAGGATAGGTCTTTTGGACCAGGGATCATGTTCCTGGTTCCGGCAGGGGGATGGATGAGGTTTTCCACACGTTGCTGTACAATTGAGGGGTCTTTGTTGACGCTACTGTTCTCGATGTCCACGTTTGTAGTGCTAGAGTCACTCACAGATGGAGTATTAGGGGGGTTGCTTGCCCTTATCCTGTCCTCAGAGGATGAGCTTCGGCTGCTAGAGTTGGCCCTGAGCCTTTTAGAACAGTGGTGTGTGGAACTGCGGTGTGTGAAACTGTGGTGTGTGAGACGCTGATTGCGTCTAGGGTTTCTTTTCGCAAGGGTGCTTGTGAAGGATTTGAGTACAATCCTGTCTGGGACTACTGTAGGAAGGGTGGACCTGGGTGTTTGCTACTTTGTCGGGGTGGAGGGGCCGGGTTGATTCTGGGAGTTTGGTGTCTCTTGAGCGTTGGATGAGGCCTGGGGGTGGAGAGTACTTGGGTTGGGGTTGTTGGGTTGTGCTTGGGCCTGGCCGGTAGCTGTTGTGTTGTTAGGAGATAGGTAGGCCTGCGAGTCCTTGGACATGTGGACAGGGGACAGGCCATTGTGCCTCTTGTTGGTTGGGGTTACCCCAGGCGTTTACTGGTGGAGGAGGGGCAGGAATGGTGATTGCTGCTTGTTGACGGGCTGTTGTCACCGTTTCTTGTGCTTGATTGATTGCATCCTGTTTATGGGGACACAAATGAGAGATTGCAATGTGTGCACCATTGCATAGTGCACACTTGGGTGTTGGGCTTGTGCATTCCCTGTAGTTGTGTTCCCCTGCACACCTGCTGCACTTGGGGATTTCAATGTTGCATGCACTGGAATAGTGGTCATACTGGAAGTATTTGAAGCATTGTTTGAGATTGTGAAACCTCTGTAGGGTGATTTGGTCAGGGCCAGACTTGATGCCAAATGCAGAAAAGCCAAGGTTGCAGACTTGTGCTGCTTGCTTCGGTGAAGCCAGAGTTAGCTTCAGTACTTGGTTGTCGTGGGACTGAGTTGTGAACCAGTGGGCCTGAATTATTTTAATATCCCTGTTTTTTCTCCAGATTTCTGCAGATATCTCATAAACTGAGTGATCCATGATGATGTCATGGATCCTATGTACAAAGATAGTGCGTTTGGCTTGGAATTCGGCCGGGGGATAGACTGTGATCCACCTTCTCCAATAGTTTGTTCAGACTGTCGGTCGAAAGGAGTTCTGGAAGGTCTGCATTGTGTACCAACAAGATGGCTCCAGTTGTTATTTTGAACACATTTTTTGTAGGTAATCTGGGTGATCTCATGAATTACTTCAAGTAGTTGGGCTGGAGAACGAATCTGGCCAGATTCGTCAGTGAAGCTGACTTTGGTCGCCATGACCTTGTTGGGCCAGGAAGCCTAGTCTAATCTATACTAAGGTGGATGTTTGTGTTGTGTCTTGGTAGACTAAGTGGCTGATGGGTGTTAGTTCGGCCGAGGCTGCTAACTTCTGGTTGTTAGGCAACTAGAGCTACTTGAACAGTTGGTAATTGAACCTATCGACAGCCTAAGCCTGCTACAAGGTTTTTAATTGCCCGATCAAACCATCGCGAGAATTTCAAGATCCCAGTTTTGGCTACCGCTCGGGAATGATCGTTTGGAATGGCGAAAAACAAGAGGGAGAAAGAGTTTAGACAGACAGCCTTATTCACATCTTAATTCTATGATCAGTAGGTTGGGCATTGTATATTGTGTGAGTGTGTGTGTAGAGTGTCGTTGTACAGGCAGGGAGAGAATGAGGAGGAGGTGGAGGGGGGAAGGATGAGGATGGGTTTATTTGGACATCATTTTGCTGTAAGGTCAGGTTAAGTCTCGTGTCCTGTATACAGCGCTGCTGTATAGTGTAGAATACTTATCTCTGAAAGTATTACATGTAATACAGGCCCAGAGGAATCTTCAACGACGTTCCTTACTCACATAATTTTATAATTTCATCACGAAATTCATAAACCGTTTTGTCTTTTAACGCAATCAGAAATCCTTTGATTGTAAAACATTTGCTTTGTCTTAAATCCTGTTGATAATATGATGGTTAGAGCACTAGTTCTTGGTCTGGTCTGGGACAGGCAGCCATCTCTGGGACACCCAGCATCTTGCCACAGTGTATACCAGCCATCTCTGGGGCACCCAGCATCTTGCCACAGGGTATCCCAGCCATCTCTGGGACACCCAGCATCTTGCCACAGAGTATCCAAGCCATTTCTGGGGCACCCAGCATCTTGCCACAGAGTATCCCAGCCATTTCTGGGGCACCAGCATCTTGCCACAGAGTAACCCAGCCATCTCTGGGGCACCCAGGATCTTGTCACAGAGTATCCAAGCCATTTCTGGGGCACCCAGCATCTTGCCACAGAGTATCCCAGCCATCTCTGGGACACCCAGCATCTTGCCACAGAGTATCCAAGCCATTTCTGGGACACCCAGCATCTTGCCACAGAGTACCCCAGCCATCTCTGGGACACCCAGCATCTTGCCACAGAGTATCCCAGCCATTTCTGGGGCACCAGCATCTTGCCACAGAGTATCCCAGCCATCTCTGGGGCACCCAGCATCTTGCCACAGGGTATCCCAGCCATCTCTGGGGCACCCAGCATCTTGCCACAGGGTATCCCAGCCATCTCTGGGGCACCCAGCATCTTGCCACAGAGTATCCCAGCCATCTCTGGGACACCCAGCATCTTGCCATAGGGTATCCCAGCCATCTCTGTGACACCCAGCATCTTGCCACAGAGTATCCCAGCCATCTCTGGGACACCCAGCATCTTGCCATAGGGTATCCCAGCCATCTCTGGGACACCCAGCATCTTGCCATAGGGTATTCCAGCCATCTCTGGGACACCCAGCATCTTGCCACAGAGTATCCCAGCCATCTTTGGGGCACCCAGCATCTTGCGACAGAGTATCCCAGCCATCTCTGGGACCTACCTTGAGGTTACCTTGAGGTGCTTCCGGGGCTTAGTGTCCCCGTGGCCCGGTCGTCGACCAGGCCTCCTGGTTGCTGGACTAATCAACCAGGCTGTTAGACGCGGCTGCTCGCAGCATCTTGCCACAGAGTATCCCAGCCATCTCTGGGGCACCCAGCCTCTTGCCACAGAGTATCCCAGCCATCTCTGGGACACCCAGCATCTTGCCACAGAGTATCCCAGCCATCTCTGGGGCACCCAGCCTCTTGCCACAGAGTATCCCAGCCATCTCTGGGACACCCAGCATCTTGCCACAGAGTATCCCAATAATAGATGTAATTTGGAATTATTTAACGTGACAATTCCCACCTGGCATACTTTTTTTTATATTTTTTTTAGAAGGATTCTCTCTCCCCTTCCTTAACCAGCACTGAGATGATAAATGCAAAACAGAGTAATTGAAACTGTTTTAATAGACATTACACTGAAGATTTTTGTTGACAGTTGCAATAATTGATATATGAATATTATCAAGTTTTCTGTTAAACAGACACTCAAAGTTTCTCCAGGTCAGCAATAGTGACTTTCTCCCAGTTTAAATGTTTTAAGGTTGGTTACGGTTCTCACTGTCAGTAGCAACAGTTGCCAACACTGTCAACAACAACACTATACCTCACAGTACAGTGAGGTATAGTGAAAGTGACTATGATAGGAAAATGTCAGGATAGGTGTCACAATCACTGAGTCTTATACCCTCAGATGTAACCGGTTAGATCATCATCAATGAGAAAATTATCAAAATGAGACTTTGGTCTCCAGTCATTCAAAGGAAAGTCAAAATAATATTAAACTTAGCATAGACAGTATTGACCAGCATATGCAAATCTTTTGTTAAATTTTAAAATCCTAAGTCTTCTTGTAAAGATTTTAAGTTTTCTTAATTTATTAGGAAATTTAATTATTTTTTATGTGCATGATTTATATACGGTAAACAAGACAGGTCTCAGGCCAGAGTCCTGAGGACCATTGACAACTATGGTAATGTTGCACTTGAGTGTTGTATCTACATGGTTTATATATACGGTAAACAAGACAGGTCTCAGGCCAGAGTCCTGAGGACCATTGACAACTATGGTAATGTTGCACTTGAGTGTTGTATCAACATGGTTTATATATACGGTAAACAAGACAGGTCTCAGGCCAGAGTCCTGAGGACCATTTACAACTATGGTAATGTTGCACTTGAGTGTTGTATCTACATGGTTTATATATACGGTAAACAAGACAGGTCTCAGGCCAGAGTCCTAAGGACCATTGGCAACGTTTACCACTCGGATTTGGCTTACTCTGTTTCTGTTGAAAAAGTCATATCATAGCCACTAGCAAGTTAATACCTCCAAACAATAGGCCTCAGAGAATGAGTGAAAATAAAAGTGTTTAAATTGTTTAAACTAATATGTAGCTTTATTTCAGATAATGCATGTATTTAATTTAAGTACTTTAAGTACTTGCAGTACTCTACTATAAAAAATATACAATAAGCTACTTAAAATTAAGAAAAAGTGTACAATAGGTTACTTACTGTATTACAGGGAACGGATATAGGCTATGTACAGTATCAAAGGAGGTGTATATATGGTAGTCTCTTTACTAAAGAAATTGTACATATAAGTGTACAGACGGGTATTTACTGTATTGAACTATTTGAACAGTAAACTGCTTACTGTATTAAAGTACTTGTAGAGGAAGGTACTTACTGTAATAAAGTAAGCGCACAGAAGGCTAGCAACTGTATTAGAGGAAGTATACGATAGGATACAGATAATATTAACGTTCATATACAGTAAGCTGCTTAATGCATTATAGTAAGTTACAGTAGGAAACTTATTGTATTTAGTTGTACATTAAGCAACTTACAATAACAAAGGTGTATATATGCTTCTGCTTGATCTTGAGGATAATAAGGTTAAGACAGACTAAAAGTCAGACAACAATTCTTATTAATGCCTAAAATACTAATATTGTTACAATAGCAAAGATTCCTAAAGAAATAAGCAGCCAAAAATAATAATAGTAATGCAATAAACAATTAAGAGAAAGTCAGATTGATAATAAATTGCAGAAAATGCTAATATATAAATTATATACCAAAAGTTACTCATGCAATGTGCATTCCAAAATTCATTCATACCACCAAAATACTAAAACTCATTCATACCACCAGGATATCAAAACTTATTCATACCTTCAGCATACAATAAAACCTCCATACCGTCAGCATGCGTATGATAACTTCAAAACAAAAACAAAATAAACAAATAAAACAAGGCCGCCCGTGGTAACAGTTCCTGCGAGGTACTCCTAGATGTGTCCTTGTACATTATTGGTCTCGTGAGGCAGGTCTCAACAACCAGCTCCTCGTAGATGTGTCCTTGTACATTATTGGTCTCGTGAGGCAGGTCTCAACAACCAGCTCCTCCTAGATGTGTCCTTGTACATTATTGGTCTCGTGAGGCAGGTCTCAACAACCAGCTCCTCGTAGATGTGTCCTTGTACATTATTGGTCTCGTGAGGCAGGTCTCAACAACCAGCTCCTCGTAGATGTGTCCTTGTACATTATTGGTCTCGTGAGGCAGGTCTCAACAACCAGCTCCTCGTAGATGTGTCCTTGTACATTATTGGTCTCGTGAGGCAGGTCTCAACAACCAGCTCCTCGTAGATGTGTCCTTGTACATTATTGGTCTCGTGAGGCAGGTCTCAACAACCATCTCCTCGTAGATGTGTCCTTGTACATTATTGGTCTCGTGAGGCTGGTCTCAACAATCAGCTCCTCGTAGATGTGTCCTTGTACATTATGGGTCTCGTGAGGCAGGTCTCAACAACCAGCTCCTCGTAGATGTGTCCTTGTACATTATTGGTCTCGTGAGGCAGGTCTCAACAACCATCTCCTCGTAGATGTGTCCTTGTACATTATTGGTCTCGTGAGGCAGGTCTCAACAACCAGCTCCTCGTAGATGTGTCCTTGTACATTATTGGTCTCGTGAGGTTGGTCTGAACAACCAGCTCCTCGTAGATGTGTCCTTGTACATTATTGGTCTCGTGAGGCAGGTCTCAACAACCAGCTCCTCGTAGATGTGTCCTTGTACATTATTGGTCTCGTGAGGCTGGTCTCAACAACCAGTTCCTCGTAGATGTGTCCTTGTACATCATTGGTCTCGTGAGGCAGGTCTCAACAATCTACGATATATAAACATTATTAAAATTGTTAAGCGACGCACTGAGCTCTTGGAGGTACTTCTTGTTCTCCTCACTGTCCCGGATCCCAATCGCAAGGTCACGGCCAGTGACGTCCCTCCGGTGAAGTCCTCGCAGGAGTCTCTCCCCTCCCACACCTGTAGATGAGAGGGAACATTGAAGCCCACACCTGGCTATTCTCCCCACCTACACCTGCAAATGATATGGAACATTGAAGCCCACACCTGGCAACTCTCCACACCAACACCTGCAGATCAGAGGGAACACTGAAGCCCACACCTGGCAACTCTCCCCTCCCACATCTGTAGATGAGAGAGAACACTGAAGCCCACACCTGGCAACTCTCCACACCAACACCTGCAGATGAAAGGGAACACTGAAGCTCACACCTGACAACTCTCCCCACCTACAGCTGCAGATGAAAGGGAACACTGAAGCCCACACCTGGCTACTACTCACACCCATCTCTTAAGGAGGAGGAGGAGGAGGGTAGTGCTGCAGAGGAGGAGGAAGGTAGTTGTCCAGAGGAGGGGGAGGAGGAGGGTAGTGTTGCAGAGGAGGAGAAGGGTAGTGGTGCAGAGGAGGAGGAGGGTAGTGATGCAGAGGAGGAGGAGGGTAGTGCTGCAGAGGAGGAGGGTAGTGATGCAGAGGAGGAGGGTAGTGATGCAGAGGAGGAGGGTAGTGATGCAGAGGAGGAAGGTAGTGTTGCAGAGGAGGAAGGTAGTGGTGCAGAGGAGGAGGAAAGTAGTGGTGCAGAGGAGGATAAGGGTAGTGGGGCAGAGGAGGAGGAAGAGGGTAGTGGTGCAGAGGAGGAGGGTAGAGGTGCAGAGAAGGATGAGGGTAGTGGTGCAGAAGAAGAGGGTAGTGGTGCAGAGGAGGAGGGTAGTGATGCAGAGGAGGAGGGTAGTGGTGCAGAGGAGGAGGAGAGTAGTGGTGCTTAGGAAGAGGAGGGTAGTGGTGCAGAGGAGGTGGGTAGTGATGCAGAGGAGGAGGGTAGTGGTGTAGAGGAGGAGAGTAGTGATGCAGAGGAGGAGGGTAGTGGTGCAGAGGAGGAGGAGAGTAGTGGTGCAGAGGAGGAGGAGGGTAGTGGTGCAGAGGAGGAGGAGGGTAGTGGTGCAAAGGAAGAGGAGGAGGGTAGTAGTGCAAAGGAGGTGGGTAGTGATGCAGAGAAGGAGGGTAGTGGTACAGAGGAGGATGGTAGTGGTGCAGAGGAGGAGGAGGGTAGTGGCGCAGAGGAGGAGGAGGGTAGTGGTGCAGAGGAGGTGGAGGGTAGTGCTGCAGAGGAGGAGGGTAGTGATGCAGAGGAGAAGGGTAGTGTTGCAGAGGAGGAGGGTAGTGGTACAGAGGAGGAGGAGGGTAGTGGTGTGGAGGAGGAGGAGGGTAGTGATGCAGAAGAGGAGGGTAGTGGTACAGAGGAGGAGGGTAGTGGTGCAGAAGAGGAGGAGGGTAGGAGTGCGGAGGAGGAGGGTAGTGGTGTAAGTAATGCTGTTGGAAATTTCCAACACTAATAAACTACTATTGTATTATAATAAATCATTATCAATATATACTAACTGCAGTAGTTACTAATTTTACTTACGGTAGTGTCAACATAAACTAACCATTGCATCAGCGTATTAATGCTAGAATTCTCATGAAATCGAGTAGCAACATTGCGTCAGATAATGTCTAGTTAGACACATTTATTATCAGTGGGTTAGAGAATTGAATGTGGTTCTCTAAAATCATCAGTATTCCGTGTAATAATTACTTACGGATAATATCACTCCCAATAATCTTAAAGCGAGAGTTATTAACTAAATTGTTCTGTAGTAACAGTTCTTTCTGTTACCTACGAAGGTCATGGAGAAAAATAAAATCTTCTCCATTTCTCGTTTAACACCATAAAACGAGAATATGATAATATTTAAATCCCTATAATTGCAACCCTGTTCTCATTAACGTATTACATCCATAATAGCGCGGAAAAGAATTATTCGTGATTAATAATTTCTATGGTGAATGTGAGAGACGGGTTGGGGGAGGCGGCGACGCCATTGTGCGAGAGAAGGGATCCCTGGCGTGAAGAGTGGCGAGACACGTGGTAGTGACTGGGGAGTTTATTGGCAAGAATTACGCTGATACTCGGTCAACAGTTAATAATTACTCATCCACGTGTTCTATAGTGCCCAGCCAGTTAATAACGTGTCAACAATTGAAGCCAAGACCCGTAATTACACGTACACAGCAGTGAGCGTCAGGGACTGGCTGATGCGATACCGGCAGACCTCAGTATTCAATACGCTCATGATAAGTATAGGTTTCTCGTTTGATGCATCATCCAAGATTGTATATTTGTGAGTAGGCTGTCGTTATATAGTGAGGAGACCCAATATACCACGTTAGTACAAGTTCGGCAATTTCCTCCGTTTTCATGAATATTGAAATTAAAACGTAGCCTATTCAAATGCTACTTAATTTTCTCTGATTTCAGCGTGTATGCGAGGAGTCATCAAGTTGTTTCTCTTCATTCGTGTTATTCACCTCTAGTTCTTTCCTTGTAGAGATCCTGTGAACACGAGGACGAATGATGAAACGATGTTATAGAAATCGTCTTAAAGCTAAGACCTTTTTCGTACAAATTTAATTTACATGATTTGATTCTTATATAATTCTTGTAGAATCTTTGCCTTGAATAGATTATTACCAGAAATGATGATTGGTAATTCATGTGTTTGCTCTGACTGTTGCTCAGTAATTTATAATCATTATTATTTACAATTTGAGTTCTCATAGTTGAATCTATAGTAGTTTAGATTTATAATATAATTTACTCAGCAATGAACTGGTGGCGAACCACACTGGTTCCTAGATGTATATGAATTTCTAGAAATACCCCCCCTCCCAATGTAGGTCTTTGAGGCTCTGACTTTAATTAATTAATCATACAGTCCATTCATTATTTCAAGTGATTATCCTTTTAATAATTATCCATAGACACTGGTTCTCTAGTGTTATTTTAATGATCACTTGTATTAGTTTTCCCTCTTTTCTCAAAAGTGGGTGGTCCTTCGATTTATTAAATCAAATAAGTAAATAATTGAATATATGAATCAAGCCCCAGATATCCCACAGGTGCAAAGGAGGAGGAGGGTATTGGTGCAGAGGAGGAGGAGGGTAGTGGTGCAAGTGGTGCAGAGGAGGAGGAGGGTAGTGGTGCAGAGGAGGAGGAGGGTAGTGATGCAGAGGAGGAGGGTAGTGATGCAGAGGAGGAGGAGGGTAGTGATGCAGAGGAGGAGGGTAGTGATGCAGAGGAGGAGGAGGGTATTGGTGCAGAGGAGGAAGGTAGTGATGCAGAGGAGGAGGAGGGTAGTGGTGCAGAGGTGGAGGAGGAGGGTATTGGTGCAGAGGAGGAGGGTAGTGGTGCAGAGAAGGAGGAGGTAGTGATGCAGAGGAGAAGGGTAGTGGTGCAGAGGAGGAGGAGGGTAGTGGTGCAGAGGAGGAGGAGGGTAGTGATGCAGAGGAGGAGGGTAGTGATGCAGAGGAGAAGGGTAGTGGTGCAGAGGAGGAGAGTAGTGGGGAAGAGGAAAAGGATGGTATTGGTGCAGAGGAGGAGGAAAGTGATGCAGAGGAGGAGGAGAGTAGTGGTGCAGAGGAAGAGGGTAGTGGTGCACAGGAGGAGGATAGTGGTGCGCAGGAGGAGGAGGGTAGTTATGCAGAGGAGGAGGGTAGTGATGCAGAGGAGGAGGGTAGTGGTGCAGAGGAGGAGGAGGAGGGTAGTGGTGCAGAGGAGGAACAACAAAGTACAGTTCATAAATGGTATCCTCACGGAGTCAAAAGCAGTATTTGGAGCTTTCACAAAAACCCATGCAGGGGAATTGTTGGACAGTGAGATCTGGAGTCCAGGATATTACCTATACAGGTGTGATAGGAAAATTAGGTCACATGGAGGAGTGGGTCTGTATATTAGAGAAGACCTTGTATGCTCGGAGCTCCTAAACGTTACAAATGAGGTGGTAGAGGTACTGGGATTAAAAATAGAGAAAATAAATTTAGTAATTATTCTAATATACAAACCGCCAGATGCAACGGCTGAGGAATTCACAGAAAAGATAAACAAAATAGAGAATAGCCTTCATAATTTGGAGAACCCGATACCTGATATTTTCTTCCTAGGTGACTTCAACTTGCCTAGTCGCAGGTGGAAAATAGCAAACAATAATATTATACCAGGAAATCTATCGGGACCTAACTAACCACAGATTAGAGATCTACTTAGATTCTGTGACAAATTTTCACTCGATCAGCAGATATCAGAGCCAACGAGAAATGAAAATATTCTAGATCTGGTCTTTACGAACAATGAAGACATTATCAGAGACATTACGATATCAGATACCACATACTCAGATCACAAGCTCATTGAAGTGCAAACGACCATCAATATTCAGAATAGACCTAAAACGTTGATAAAGCGAGAGGGGCTATTCAGTAAATTCAATTTTAATAATAAAAGGATAGACTGGGAGATAATAAACAGGGAACTTACAAACATTCCATGGGAAACTGTTCTAAGTAATACAAGTCCTACAAAAGGAATAGAAAAACTAACTTCGGAAGCGTATCAAGTCTGTCTAAAACATGTTCCTTTGAGGAAAGCCAGAAAGAGATCCAACGTAGAAAGAGAACGCAGACGACACTATAAACGCAGGAAAAAAATAACGGAACTGCTTATGCACACGAATTTCCCGTCAAAGAAGGAATAATTTAAATAGGGAGATTGAAGAAATTGAGCGGAAATTGAAACACTCATATGAAACTGAAGAAAGACAGTTAGAACAGAAAGAAATTCAGGAAATAAAGAAAAATCCAAAATATTTCTTCTCATATGCGAAATCAAAAGCAAAAACCACTGCCAGTATTGGACCTATTCGTGCAAGTGAAGGTTCATACACGGAGGATGACAAAGAAATTAGTGAAATCCTAAAAAAGCAGTATGAGGACATGTTTAGCACTCCAATAAACAACATGAAAGTGGAAGATCCAGACAATTTCTTTATGCGGGATATTCAAACCCCTGTAAATATAACTGATATTAACACGAGCGCACTAAATTTTGAAAGAGAAATTGAAAACATGCCCATGCACTCGGCCCCAGGTCCAGACTCATGGAATTCAATATGTATTAAGAAATGCAAAGTGCCGGTAGCACAGGCACTCAGTATAGTGTGGAGGAAGAGCTTGGACACGGGGGAGATACAAAATGCACTTAAAGTAGCAGACATAGATCCTCTACACAAGGGAGGGAGCAAAGCATTATAGACCAGTTGCACTAACATCGCACATCATAAAAGTATTTGAGAGAGAGATTAGGAGTCAGGTCACCAATTTCATGGAGACCAATGACCTTCACAACCCAGGCCAACATGGATTTCGAGCGGGAAGATTGTGCCTCTCACAGCTACTTGAGCACTACGACAAAGTTACTGAGGCATTAGAAGAAAAACAGAATGCTGATGTGATATACACGAACTTCGCAAAGGCTTTCGATAAATGTGACCATGGCGTGTTAGCACACAAAATGAAGTCAATGGGAATAACCGGTAAAGTAGGGCGCTGGATACTCAGTTTTCTGTCAAACAGGACTCAGCGAGTAACGGTCAACCATATAAAATCTAGTCCATGTGCAGTTAAAAGCTGTGTACCTCAGGGTACAGTCCTTGCACCGCTGCTTTTCCTTATTCTCATATCAGATATAGAAAAAGTCACAGCTTCATCATCCTTTGCAGACGACACAAAAATCAGTATGAAAATTACCTCGTCTGAAGACATTGAAAAACTTCAAGCTGATATTAATAAAGTTTTCGAGTGGACATCAGAAAATAACATGATGTTTAACAGTGATAAATTCCAGGTACTCAAGTACGGTAAAAATGAGGACCTTAAACATAATACAGAGTACAAAACACAATCAAATGTACCCATAGTAGGAAAACAGCATGTAAAGGATTTGGGAATAATAATGACTAACGACCTAACGTTTAAGGAGCATAACCAAGCAAATATTGCGACAGCCAGAAAAATGATAGGATGGATTACGAGAACTTTCAAATCCAGGGATCCTATCACAATGGTTATACTCTTCAAGTCACTTGTGTTGTCCCGTCTTGAGTACTGCTCAGTACTCACTTCCCCCTTCAGAGCAGGAGAGATTGCTGAAATAGAGGGAATACAGAGAACATATACGGCACGCATAGACGCAATAAAGCACCTAAATTATTGGGATCGTCTCAAAGCCCTCCAAATGTACTCACTAGAAAGAAGACGAGAGAGATATCAAATAATATTCACCTGGAAGATACTGGAGGGCCAAGTACCAAATCTACACAGTAAAATAACATCGTACTGGAGTGAACGATATGGAAGAAAATGCAGAATAGAACCAGTGAAGAGCAGAGGTGCCATAGGCACAATCAGAGAACACTGTATAAACATCAGGGGTACGCGGTTGTTCAACGTCCTCCCAACAAGCATAAGAAATATTGCCGGAACAACCGTGGACTTCTTCAAGAGGAAACTAGATTTATTCCTCCAAGGAGTGCCGGACCAACCGGGCTGTGGTGGGTATGTGGGCCTGAGGGCCGCTCCAAGCAACAGCCTAGTGGACCAAACTCTCAAAAGTCAAGCCTGGCCTCGAGCCGGGCTTGGGGAGTAGAAGAACTCCCAGAACCCCATCAACCAGGAATCAACCAGGAGGAGGGTAGTGGTGCAGAGGAGAAGGAGGGTAGTGGTGCAGAGGAGGAGGAGGGTAGTGGTGCAGAGGAGGAGGAGGAGGAGGGTAGTGGTGCAGAGGAGGTGGGAAGTGATGCAGAGGAGGAGGGAAGTGGTGCAGAGGAGGAGGGTAGTGATGCAGAGGAGGAGGGTAGTGGTGCAGAGAAGGAGGAGGTGGAGGGTAGTGATGCAGAGGAGGAGGAGGGTAGTGGTGCAAAGGAGGAGGAGGGTAGTGGTGCAGAAGAAGAGGAGGGTAGTGGTGCAGAGGAGGAGGTGGAGGGTAGTGGTGGAAAGGAGGAGGGTAGTGATGCGGAGGAGGAAGAGGGTTGTGGTGCAGAGGGTGAGGAGAGTAGTAGGGTAGAGGAGGAGGGTTGTGGTGCTAAAGAGGAGGAGGGTAGTGCTGCAGAGGAGGAGGGTAGTGGTGCAGAGAAGAAGGAGGGTAGTGGTGCAGAGGAGGAGGAGGGTAGTGATGCAGATGAGGAGGGTTGTGGTGCAGAGGAGGAGGAGGGTAGTGGGGCAGAGGAGGAGGAGGGTAGTGGAGCAGAGGAGAAGAAGGAGAGTAGTGGTGCAGAGGAGGAGGAGGGTAGTGGTGCAGAGGAGGAGGGTAGTGGTGCAGAGGAGGAGGAGGGTAGTGATGCAGAGGAGGAGGTAGTGATACAGAGGAGGGTATTGGTGCAGTGGAGGAGGGTAGTGATGCAGAGGAGGAGGAGGGTAGTGGTGCAGAGGTGGAGGAGGGTAGTGATGCAGTGGAGGAGGAGGGTAGTGGTGCAGAGAAGGAGGAGGGTAGTGATGCAGAGGAGAAGGGTAGTGGTGCAGAGGAGGAGGAGGGTAGTGGTGCAGAGGAGGAGGGTAGTGATGCAGAGGAGGAGGGTAGTGGTGCTGAGGAGGAGGGTAGTGATGCAGAGGAGGAGGGTAATGGTGCAGAGGAGGAGGGTAGTGATGCAGAGGAGGAGAGTAGTGGTGCAGAGGAGGAGGGTAGTGATGCAGAGGAGGAGGGTAGTGGTGCAGAGGAGGAAGAGAGTAGTGGGGAAGAGGAAGAGGAGGGTAGTGGTGCAGAGGAGGAGGAGGGAAGTGAAGCAGAGGAGGAGGAGGGTAGTGATGCACAGGAGGAGGGTAGTTGTGCAGAGGTGAAGGAGGGTAGTGGTGCAGAGGAGGAGGAGGGTAGTGGTGCAGATGAGGAGGAGGGCAGTGATGCAGAGGAGGAGAGTAGTGGTGCAGAGGAGGAGGGTAGTGGTGCAGAGGAGGAGGAGGATAGTGGTGCAGAGGAGGAGGAGGGTAGTGGTGCAGAGGAGGAGGGTAGTGGTGCAGAGGAGGAGGAGGGTAGTGGTGCAGAGGAGGTGGGTAGTGACGCAGAGTAGGAGGTAGTGGTGCAGAGGAGGAGGGTAGTGATGCAGAGTAAGAGGGTAGTGGTGCACAGGAGGAGGGTAGTTGTGCAGAGGTGAAGGAGGGTAGTGGTGCAGAGGAGGAGGAGGGTAGTGGTGCAGATGAGGAGGAGGGCAGTGATGCAGAGGAGGAGAGTAGTTAGTGCAGAGGAGGAGGGTAGTGGTGCAGAGGAGGAGGAGGATAGTGGTGCAAAGGAGGAGGAGGGGTAGAGGTGCAGAGGAGGAGGGTAGTGATGCAGAGGAGGAGGGTAGTGGTGCAGAGGAGGAGGGGTAGTGGTGCAGAGGAGGAGAGGGTAGTGGTGCAGAGGAGGAGGGTAGTGGTGCAGAGGAGGAGGAGGGTAGTGTTGCAGAGGAGGTGGGTAGTGACGCAGAGGAGGAGGTAGTGGTGCAGAGGAGGAGGGTAGTGATGCAGAGTAAGAGGGTAGTGGTGCACAGGAGGAGGGTAGTTGTGCAGAGGTGAAGGAGGGTAGTGGTGCAGAGGAGGAGGAGGGTAGTGGTGCAGATGAGGAGGAGGGCAGTGATGCAGAGGAGGAGAGTAGTGGTGCAGAGGAGGAGGGTAGTGGTGCAGAGAAGGAGGAGGATAGTGGTGCAGAGGAGGAGGAGGGTAGTGATGCAGAGGAGGAGGGTAGTGATGCAGAGGAGGAGGACGTTAGTGGTGCAGAAGAGGAGGAGGGTAGTGATGCAGAGGAGGGTTGTGGTGCAGAGGAGGAGGAGGAGGAGGGTAGTGGTGCTGAGGAGGAGGAGGGTAGTGGTGCAGATGAGGAGGAGGGCAGTGATGCAGAGGAGGAGAGTAGTGGTGCAGAGGAGGAGGGTAGTGGTGTAGAGGAGGAGGACGTTAGTGGTGCAGAAGAGGAGGAGGGTAGTGATGCAGAGGAGGAGGGTTGTGGTGCAGAGGAGGAGGAGGAGGAGGGTAGTGGTGCTGAGGAGGAGGGTAGTGGTGCAGAGGAGGAGGAGGGTAGTGAGGCAGAGAAGGAGGAGGGTAGTGATGCAGAGGAGGAGGAGGGTAGTGATGCAGAGGAGGAGGACGGTGGTGGTGCAGAGGAGGAGGATAGTGGTGCAGAGTGGGAGAAAGAGAGTAGTGGTGCAGAGGAGGAGGGTAGTGATGTAGAGGAGGAGGAGAGTAGTGGTGCAGAGGAGGAGGGTAGTGATGCAGAGGAGGAGCGTAGTGGTGCAGAGGAGGAGGTGGAGGGTAGTGGTGCAGAGGAGGAGGAGGGTAGTGCTGCAGAGGAGGAGGAGGGTAGTGATGCAGAGGAGGAGGGTAGTGGTGCAAAGGAGGAGAAGGAGGGAAGTGGTGCAGAGGAGGAGGGAAGTGATGCGTAGGAGGAGGGTAGTGGTGCAGAGGGGGAGGAGAGTAGTGGTGCAGAGGAGAATAACGGTAGTTGTGCAGAGGAGGAGGAGTGTAGTGGAGCAGAGGAGGAGGAGGGTAGTGGTGCAGAGGAGTCGGAGGGAAGTGATGCAGAGGAGGAGGAGGGTAGTGATGCAGAGCAGGAGGGTAGTGATGCAGAGGAGGAGGGTAGTGGTGCAGAGGAGGAGGAGGGTAGTGATGCAGAGGAGGAGGAGAGTAGTGGTGCAGAGGAGGAGGAGGAGGGTAGTGGTGCAGAGGAGGAGGGAAGAGGTGCAGAGTGTAATAACCGCTTTATCCTCGTCGTAATAACCGCGGCCTCTATTGTAATAACCCAATGTTCCCCAGTGTTAATCCTGTTATCTTGTGATCTCTCATAATCGTACTATACGCTCTCTGTTGTAATTCTCTGTCTCTTTTCACTCAATACCCCAGCTTAACACTGTTACAGTCCAGTATGACCCCTCACTGGACTGCCACGTATATAAGAGGAATATTAAATGAGGAAGATACACCAAGGACAAGGGTTATTAGTAAACAAATCAATAACAACACTCATTAACTGCCACCACCTTCCCGACTTCCAGGGGAGTGGTTCAGAGGAGGAGGGTAGTGATGCAGAAGAGGAGGAGGGTAGTGATGCAGAGGAGGAGGGTAGTGCTCCAGAGGAGGAGGGTCGTGATGCAGAATAGGAGGGTAGTGGTGCAGAGGAGGAGGGTAGTGATGCAGAGAAGGAGGGTAGTGATGCAAAGGAGGAGGGTAGTGGTGCAGAGGAGGAGGAGAGTAGTGGTGCAGAGGAGGAGGAGGGTAGTGGTGCAGAGGAGGAGGGTAGTAGTGCAAAGGAGGTGGGTAGTGAGGCAGAGGTGGAGGGTAGTAGTGCAGAGGAGGAGAGTAGTGGTGCAGAGGAGGAGGAGGAGGGTAGTGGCGCAGAGGAGGAGGGAAGTGGTGCAGAGGAGGAGGAGGCTAGTGCTGCAGAGGAGGAGGAGGGTAGTGATGCAGAGGAGAAGGGTAGTGGTGCAGAGGAGGAGGGTAGTGGTGCAGAGGAGGAAGAGGGTAGAGATGCAGAGGAAGAGGGTAGTTGTGCAGAGGAGGAGGAGGGTAGTGATGCAGAGGAGGAGGAGGGTAGTGATGCAGAGGAGGAGGGTAGTGATGCAGAGGAGTAGGGTAGTGATGCAGGGGAGGAGGGTAATGGTGCATAAAAGGAGGGTAGTGATGCAGAGGAGGAGGGAAGGGTAGTGATGCAGGGGAGGAGGGTAATGGTGCAGAGGAGGAGGGTAGTGATGCAGAGGAGGAGGGTAGTGATGCAGAGGAGGAGGGTAATGGTGCAGAGGAGGAGGGTAGTGATGCAGAGGAGTAGGGTAGTGGTGCAGAAGAGGAGGGTAGTGATGCACAGGAGGAAGGTAGTGGTGCAGAGGAGGAGAGTAGTGGGGCAGAGGAATAGGAGGGTAGGGGTGCAGAAGAGGAGGAGGGTAGTGGTGCAGAGGAGGTGGAGGGAAGTGATGCAGAGGAGGAGGAGGGTAGTGATGCAGAGGAAGAGGGTTGTGGTGCAGAGGAGGAGGAGGGAAGTGGTGCAGAGGAGGAGGAGGGTGGTGGTGCAGATGAGGAGAAGGAGGGGAGTGGTGCAGACGAGGAGGAGGGTAGTGGTGCAGAGGAGGAGGAGGGTAGTGGTGCAGAGGAGGAGGTTAGTGGTGCAGAGGAGGAGGAGGATAGTGATAGGGAGGAGGAGGACGTTAGTGGTGTAGAGGAGGAGGGTAGTGGTGCAGAGGAGGAGGGTAAGGGTGCAGAGAAGGAGGGTAGTGATGCAGAGGAGTTGGGTAGTGGTGCAGAGGAGGAGGGTAGTGATGCAGAAGAGGAGGACGGTGGTGGTGCAGAGGAGGAGGATAGTGGTGCAGAGTAGGAGGAAGAGAGTATTGGTGCAGAGGAGGAGGAGGGTAGTGATGCAGAGGAGGAGGGTTGTGGTGCAGAGGAGGAGGGTAGTGATGCAGAGGAGGAGGGTAGTGGTGCAGAGGAGGAGGTGGAGGGTAGTGGTACAGAGGAGGAGAGGGTAGTGGTGCAGAGGAGGAGGGTAGTGGTGCAGAGGATGAGGAGGGTAGTGGTGCAGAGGAGGTGGGTAGTGATGCAGAGGAGGAAGGAAGTGGTGCAGAGGAGGAGGAGGGTAGTGGTGCAGAGGAGGAGGGTAATGATGCAGAGAAAGAGGGTAGTAGTGCAAAGGAGGAGGTGGAGGGTAGTGATGCAGAGGAGGAGGAGGGTTGTGGTGCAGAGGTGGAGAAGGGTAGTGATGCAGAGGAGGAGGACGGTAGTAATGCAGAGGAGGAGGATGAGGGTAGTGGTGCAAAGGAGGAGGAGGAGGAGGAGGGTAGTTGTGCAGAATAAGAGGAGGGTAGTGGTGCAGAGGAGGATGAGGAGGGTAGTGGTGGAAAAGAGGAGGAGGGTAGTGGTGCACAGGAGGAGGAGGGTAGTGATGCAGAGGACTAGGACGTTAGTGGTGCAGAGGAGGAGAGTAGTGGTGCAGAGGAGGAGGAGGGTAGTGATGCAGAGGAGGAGGGTTGTGGTGCAGAGGAGGAGGAGGAGGAGGAGGGTAGTGTTGCTGAGGAGGAGGATGGTAGTGGTGCAGAGTAGGAGGAAGAGAGTATTGGTGCAGAGAAGGATGATGAGGGTAGTGGTGCAGAGGAGGAGGAGGGTAGTGGTGCAGAGGAGGAGGAGGGTAGTGGTGCAGAGGAGGAGGAGGGTAGTGGTGCAGAGGAGGAGGAGGAGGGTAATAGAGCAAAGGAGGTGGGTAGTGAGGCAGAGGAGGAGGGAAATGGTGCAGAGGAGGAGAGTAGTGGTGCAGAGGAGGAGGAGGAGGGTAGTTGCGCAGAGGAGGAGGGTAGTGGTGCAGAGGAAGAGGAGGCTAGTGCTGCAGAGGAGGAGGAGGGTAGTGATGCAGAGGAGGAGGGTTGTGGTGCAGAGGAGGAGGAGGGTAGTGGTACAGTGGAGGAGGAGGGTAGTGGTGCGGAGGAGGAGGAGGGTAGTGGTACAGAAGAGGAGGGTAGTGGTGCAGAGGAGGAGGAGGGTAGTGGTGCAAGTGGTGCAGAGGAGGAGGAGGGTAGTGGTGTAAGTGGTGCAAAGGAGGAGGATGGTATATGTGCAGAGGAGGAGGAGGGTAGTGGTGCAAGTGGTGCAAAGGAGGAGGAGGGTAGTGGTGCAGAGAAGGAGGAGGGTTGTGATGCAGAGGAGAAGGGTAGTGGTGCAGAGGAGGAGGGTAGTGTTGCAGAGGAGGAGGGAAGTGGCGTAAGTGGTGCAAAGGAGGAGGAGGGTATTGGTGCAGAGGAGGAGGAGGGTAGTGGTGCAAGTGGTGCAAAGGAGGAGGAGGGTAGTGGTGCAGAGAAGGAGGATGGTTGTGATGCAGAGGAGAAGGGGTAGTGGTGCAGAGGAGGAGGGTAGTGGTGCACAGGAGGAGGAGGATAGTGGTGCAGAGGAGAAGGAGGGTAGTGGTGCTGAGGAGGAGGGTAGTGATGCAGAGGAGGGTAGTGGTGCAGAGGAAGAGGAGGAGGATAGTGGTGCAGAGGAGGAGAGGGTAGTGGTGCAGAGGAGGAGGGTAGTGGTGCAGAGGTGGAGGAGGGTAGTGGTGCAGAGGAGGTGGGTAGCGATGCAGAGGAGGAGGGTAGTGGTGAAGAGGAGGAGGGTAGTGATGCAGAGGAAGAGGGTAGTGGTGCAGAGGAGGAGGTGGAAGGTAGGGATGCAGAGGAGGAGGAGGGTAGTGGTGCAGAGGTGGAGGAGGGTAGTGATGCAGAGGAGGAGGACGGTAGTGATGCAGAGGAGGAGGATGAGGGTAGTGGTGCAAAGGAGGAGGAGGAGGAGGGTAGTGGTGCAGAAGAAGAGGAGGGTAGTGGTGCAGAGGAGGAGGAGGGTAGTGATGCAGAGGAGGAGGGTTGTGGTGCAGAGGAGGAGGAGGAGGAGGGTAGTGGTGCAGAGGAGGAGGAGGGTAGTGGTGCAGAGGAGGAGGAGGGTAGTGGTGCAGAGGAGGAGGAGGAGGAGGGTAGTGGTTCAGAGGAGGAGGAGGGTAGTGGTGCAGAGGAGGAGGAGGGTAGTGATGCAGAGGAGGAGGACGTTAGTGGTGCAGAGGAGGAGGAGGGTAGTGGTGCAGAGGAGGAGGGTAGTGGTGCAGAGGAGGAGAGTAGTGGTGCAGAGGAGGAGGGTAGTGATGCAGAGGAGGAGGGTAGTGGTGCAGAGGTGGAGGGTAGTGGTGCAGAGGAGGAGGAGGGTAGTGGTGCAGAGGAGGAGGAGGGTAGTGGAGCGGAGGAAGAGAAGGAGGGAAGTGGTGCAGAAGAGGAGGGAAGTGATGCAGAGGAGGAGGGTAGTGTTGCAGAAGAGGAGGAGAGTAGTGGTGCAGAGGAGGGTAAGGGTAGTTGTGCAGAGGAGGAGGAGGGTAGTGGAGCAGAGGAGGAGGAGGGTAGTGGTGCAGAGGAGGAGGAGAGAAGTGGTGCAGAGGAGGAGGAGGGTAGTGATGCAGAGGAGGAGTGTAGTGATGCAGAAGAGGAGTGTAGTGATGCAGATGAGGAGGGTAGTGGTGCAGAGGAGGAGGATGGTAGTGGTGAAGAGGAGGAGGAGGGTAGTGGTGCAGAGGAGGAGGAGAATAGTGATGCAGAGGAGGAGGTTTGTGGGGCAGAGGAGGAGGAGGGTAGTGGTGCAGAGGAGGAGGAGGGTAGTGGAGCAGAGGAGGAGAAGGAGGGTAGTGGTGCAGAGGAGGAGGAGGATAGTGGTGCAGAGGAGGTGGAGAAGGGTAGTGGTGCAGAGGAGGAGTAGGGTAGTGGAGGAGAGGAGGAGGAGGGTAGTGGTGCAGAGGAGGAGGTGGGAAGTGATGCAGAGGAGGAGGAGGGTAGTGATGCAGAGGAGGAGGACGGTGGTGGTGCAGATGAGGAGGAGGATAGTGGTGCAGAGTAGGAGGAAGAGAGTAGTGGTACAGAGGAGGAGGGTAGTGATGCAGAGGAGAGTAGTGGTGCAGAGGTGGAGGGTAGTGGTGCAGTGGACGAGGAGGGTAGTGCTGCAGAGGAGGAAGAGAGTAGTGATGCAGAGGAGGAGGGTAGTGGTGCAGAGGAGGAGGAGGGTAGTGGAGCAGAGGAGGAGGAGGGTAGTGGTGCAGAGGAGGAGGAGAGAAGTGGTGCAGAGGAGGAGGAGGGTAGTGATGCAGAGGTTGAGTGTAGTGATGCAGAGAAGGAGGGTAGTGGTGTAGAGGAGGAGGATGGTAGTGGTGAAGAGGAGGAGGAGGGAAGTGGTGCAGAGGAGGAGGAGGGAAGTGATGCAGAGGAGGAGGAGGGTAGTGATGCAGAGGAGGAGGGTAGTGATGAAGAGGAGGAGGGTAGTGGTGCAGATGAGGAGGATGGTAGTGGTGAAGAGGAGGAGGATGGTAGTAGTGCAGAGGAGGAGGAGGGTAATGATGCAGAGGAGGAGGAGAGTAGTGGTGCAGAGGAGGAGGAGGAGGGTAGTGGTGCAGAGGAGGAGGGAATAGGTGCAGAGGAGGAGGAGGGTAGTGGTGCAGACGAGGAGGGTTGTGGTGTAGAGGAGGAAGAGGGGAGTGGTTCAGAGGAGGAGGGTAGTGATGCAGAAGAGGAGGAGGGTAGTGATGCAGAGGAGGAGGGTAGTGGTTCAGAGGAGGAGGGTCGTGATGCAGAATAGGAGGGTAGGGGTGCAGAGGAGGAGGGTAGTGATGCAGAGGAGGAGGGTAGTGGTGCAGAGGAGGAGGAGAGTAGTGGTGCTTAGGAAGAGGAGGGTAGTGGTGCACAGGAGTTGGGAAGTGATGCAGAGGAGGAGGGTAGTGGTTCAGAGGAGGAGAGTAGTGGTGCAGAGGAGGAGTAGGGTAGTGGTGCAGAGGAAGAGGAGGGTAATGTGAGGGAATCTAGATTCCCTCAGCTAGTTTTCCTAGTTTCTAGATTAGGCTAGTCGCTCTAGAAACTGAAGCTTTTAAACTAACATATACTTGTTGGGTGTTGAATGAAAGCTTATGTTATGGTCTATCATTTGTGAGTAGTCAGAAGTCTGTGATTGCTCTGTAGAGAGAATTACAGAGAATTTTACTGTTTCTGTGAAATAGGATGAGGAGGATACTTGACTAAAACCGTTAGAGGTGGGGGGGAGAGTGGGGTGAACGTTGCCCCCCCCCCGACATGTGAGACATCACGTTATTGTCTTTAGGCCTCCCCCTCCTTGTGACGTCACGGGACGCTCGAGGGGTGAGTGAGGTTGTGATTGGAGTAGGCATGTGTGCTCCAAGCCGAGTTTTGGCGCGAAGAGCTGTGATTGGGAGCGGCACGAGGGAGCCGTGCCTGCTTTGGGCTGATTGGTCAAGACAAAGTAAGGGGGGAGATATGGGCATTTGAGCTTCCCTGCCCGCCATAGAGCAGTTTGAATTGGGCGGCAAGCAGAAGAAGAAGTGACTGGTGGAGGTGGCAGGCCCGCCACCTCCAACCCCCCGTTAATCGCTTCTGTCGTCCAAATTACTCATTGAGCATGGCACTCCTGCCATTAGGGGTTGTGTCAAGGCCCAATTGGCGTGAATTGTGGCCATAAACATAATACAGAGTTCAAAACACAATCAAATGTACCCATAGTAGGAACACAGCATGTAAAGGATTTGGGAATAATAATGACTAACGACCTAACGTTTAAGGAGCATAACCAAGCAAATATTGCGACAGCCAGAAAAAATATAGGATGGATTACGAGAACTTTCAAATCCAGGGATCCTATCACAATGGTTATACTCTTCAAGTCACTTGTGTTGTCCCGTCTTGAGTACTGCTCAGTCCTCACTTCCCCCTTCAGAGCAGGAGAGATTGCTGAAATAGAGGGAATACAGAGAACATATACGTCATGCATAGACGCAATAAAGCACCTAAATTATTGGGATCGTCTCAAAGCCCTCCAAATGTACTCACTTGAAAGAAGACGAGAGAGATATCAAATAATATACACCTGGAAGATACTGGAGGGCCAAGTACCAAATCTACACAGTAAAATAACAACGTACTGGAGTGAACGATATGGAAGAAAATGCAGAATAGAACCAGTGAAGAGCAGAGGTGCCATAGGCACAATCAGAGAACACTGTATAAACATCAGGGGTACGCGGTTGTTCAACGTCCTCCCAACAAGCATAAGAAATATTGCCGGAACAACCGTGGACATCTTCAAGAGGAAACTAGATTTATTCCTCCAACGAGTGCCGGACCAACCGGGCTGTGGTGGGTATGAGGGCCTGCGGGCCGCTCCAAGCAACAGCCTAGTGGACCAAACTCTCACAAGTCAAGCCTGGCCTCGGGCCGGGCTTGGGGAGTAGCAGAACTCCCAGAACCCCATCAACCAGGAATCAACCAGGAGGAGGGTAGTGGTGCAGAGGAGGAGGGTAGTGGTGCAGAGAAGGAGGAGGTGGAGGGTAGTGATGCAGAGGAGGAGGAGGGTAGTGGTGCAAAGGAGGAGGAGGAGGAGGAGGGTAGTGGTGCAGAGGAGGAGGTGGAGGGTAGTGATACGGAGGAGGAGGAGGGTTGTGGTGCAGAGGGTGAGGAGAGTAGTGGGGTAGAGGAGGAGGGTTGTAGTGCTAAAGAGGAGGAGGGTAGTGCTGCAGAGGAGGAGGGTAGTGGTGCAGAGAAGAAGGAGGGTAGTGGTGCAGAGGAGGAGGAGGGTAGTGATGCAGAGGAGGAGGGTTGTGGTGCAGAGGAGGAAGAGGTTAGTGGTGCAGAGGAGGAGGAGGGTAGTGGAGCAGAGGAGGAGAAGGAGAGTAGTGGTGCAGAGGAGGAGGAGGGTAGTGGTGCAGAGGAGGAGGGTAGTGGTGCAGAGGAGGAGGAGGGTAGTGATGCAGAGGAGGAGGGTAGTGATGCAGAGGAGGGTATTGGTGCAGTGGAGGAGGGTAGTGATGCAGAGGAGGAGGAGGGTAGTGATGCAGAGGAGGAGGGTAGTGGTGCAGAGAAGAAGGAGGGTAGTGGTGCAGAGGAGGAGGAGGGTAGTGATGCAGAGGAGGAGGGTTGTGGTGCAGAGGAGGAAGAGGTTAGTGGTGCAGAGGAGGAGGAGGGTAGTGGAGCAGAGGAGGAGAAGGAGAGTAGTGGTGCAGAGGAGGAGGAGGGTAGTGGTGCAGAGGAGGAGGGTAGTGGTGCAGAGGAGGAGGAGGGTAGTGATGCAGAGGAGGAGGGTAGTGATGCAGAGGAGGGTATTGGTGCAGTGGAGGAGGGTAGTGATGCAGAGGAGGAGGAGGGTAGTGGTGCAGAGGTGGAGGAGGGTAGTGATGCAGTGGAGGAGGAGGGTAGTGGTGCAGAGAAGGAGGAGGGTAGTGATGCAGAGGAGAAGGGTAGTGGTGCAGAGGAGGAGGAGGGTAGTGGTGCAGAGGAGGAGGATAGTGGTGCAGAGGAGGAGGGTAGTGATGCAGAGGAGGAGGGTAATGGTGCAGAGGAGGAGGGTAGTGATGCAGAGGAGGAGAGTAGTGGTGCAGAGGAGGAGGGTAGTGATGCAGAGGAGGAGGGTAGTGGTGCAGAGGAAGAGAGTAGTGGGGAAGAGGAAGAGGAGGGTAGAGGTGCAGAGGAGGAGGAGGGAAGTGAAGCAGAGGAGGAGGTGGGTAGTGATGCACAGGAGGAGGGTAGTTGTGCAGAGGTGAAGGAGGGTAGTGGTGCAGAGGAGGAGGAGGGTAGTGGTGCAGATGAGGAGGAGGGTAGTGATGCAGAGGAGGAGAGTAGTGGTGCAGAGGAGGAGGGTAGTGGTGCAGAGGAGGAGGAGGATAGTGGTGCAGAGGAGGAGGAGGGTAGTGGTGCAGAGGAGGAGGGTAGTGATGCAGAGGAGGAGGGTAGTGGTGCAGAGGAGGAGGGGTAGTGTTGCAGAGGAGGAGAGGGTAGTGGTGCAGAGGAGGAGGAGGGTAGTGGTGCAGAGGAGGTGGGTAGTGACGCAGAGGAGGAGGTAGTGGTGCAGAGGAGGAGGGTAGTGATGCAGAGTAAGAGGGTAGTGGTGTAGAGGTGGAGGAGGGTAGTGGTGTAGAGGTGGAGGAGGGTAGTGATGCAGAGGAGGAGGACGGTAGTGATGCAGAGGAGGAGAAAGAGGGTAGTGGTGCAAAGGAGGAGGAGGAGGAGGGTAGTGGTGCAGAAGAAGAGGAGGGTAGTGGTGCAGAGGAGGATGAGGAGGGTAGTGGTGGAAAGGAGGAGGAGGGAAGTGGTGCTGAGGAGGAGGAGGGTAGAGATGCAGAGGAGGAGGACGTTAGTGGTGCAGAGGAGGAGGAGGAGGAGGGTAGTGGTGCAGAGGAGGAGGAGGGTAGTGGTGCAGAGGAGGAGGGTTGGGGTGCAGAGGAGGAGGAGGAGGAGGGTAGTGGTGCTGAGGAGGAGGAGGGTAGTGGTGCAGAGGAGGATGAGGAGGGTAGTGGTGCAGAGAAGGAGGAGGGTAGTGGTGCAGAGGAGGAGGAGGGTAGTGGTGCAGAGGAGGAGGAGGAGGGTAGTGATGCAGAGGAGGAGGAGGGTAGTGATGCAGAGGAGGAGGACGGTAGTGGTGCAGAGGAGGAGGAGGAGGGTAGTGGTGCAGAGGAGGAGGAGGGTTGTGGTGCAGAGGAGGAGGAGGAGGAGGAGGGTAGTGGTGCAGAGGAGGAGGAGGGTAGTTGTGCAGAGGAGGAGGAGGGTAGTGATGCAGAGGAGGAGGGTAGTGGTGCAGAGGAGGAGGAGGGTAGTGGTGCAGAGGAGGAGGGTAGTGATGCAGAGGAGGAGGAGGATGGTAGTGGGGCAGAGGAGGAGGACGTTAGTGGTGCAGAAGAGGAGGAGGGTAGTGATGCAGAGGAGGAGGGTTGTGGTGCAGAGGATGAGGACGAGGAGGGTAGTGGTGCTGAGGAGGAGGAGGGTAGTGGTGCAGAGGAGGAGGAGGGTAGTGAGGCAGAGGAGGAGGACGTTGGTGGTGCAGAGGAGGAGGATAGTGGTGCAGAGTGGGAGGAAGAGAGTAGTGGTGCAGAGGAGGAGGGTAGTGATGCAGAGGAGGAGGGTAGTGGTGCAGAGGAGGAGGTGGAGGGTAGTGGTGCAGAGGAGGAGGAAGGTAGTGCTGCAGAGGAGGAGGAGGGTAGTGATGCAGAGGAGGAGGGTAGTGGTGCAAAGGAGGAGAAGGAGGGAAGTGGTGCAGAGGAGGAGGGAAGTGATGCGTAGGAGGAGGGTAGTGGTGCAGAGGAGGAGGAGAGTAGTGGTGCAGAGAAGGATAAGGGTAGTTGTGCAGAGGAGGAGGAGTGTAGTGGAGCAGAGGAGGAGGAGGGTAGTGGTGCAGAGGAGTCGGAGGGAAGTGATGCAGAGGAGGAGGAGCGAAGTGATGCAGAGCAGGAGTGTAGTGATGCAGAGGAGGAGGGTAGTGGTGCAGAGATGGAGGATGGTAGTGGTGAAGAGGAGGAGGATGGTAGTAGTGCAGATGAGGAGGAGGGTAGTGATGCAGAGGAGGAGGAGAGTAGTGGTGCAGAGGAGGAGGAGGAGTGTAGTGGTGCAGAGGAGGAGGGAAGAGGTGCAGAGTGTAATAACCGCTTTACCCTCGTCGTAATAACCGCGGCCTCTATTGTAATAACCCAATGTTCCCCAGTATTAATCCTGTTATCTTGTGATCTCTCATAATCGTACTATACGCTCTCTGTTGTAATTCTCTGTCTCTTTTCACTCAATACCCCAGCTTAACACTGTTCCAGTCCAGTATGACCCCTCACTGGAGTGCCACGTATATAAGAGGAATATTAAATGAGGAAGATACACCAAGGACAAAGGTTATTAGTAAACAAATCAATAACAACACTCATTAACTGCCACCACCTTCCCGACTTCCAGGGGAGTGGTTCAGAGGAGGAGGGTAGTGATGCAGAGGAGGAGAAGGGTAGTGATGCAGAGGAGGTGGGTAGTGCTCCAGAGGAGGAGGGTCGTGATGCAGAATAGGAGGGTACTGGTGCAGAGGAGGAGGGTAGTGATGCAGAGAAGGAGGGTAGTGATGCAAAGGAGGAGGGTAGTGGTGCAGAGGAGGAGGAGAGTAGTGGTGCAGAGGAGGAGGAGGAGGGTAGTGGTGCAGAGGAGAAGGAGGGTAGTGGTGCAGAGGAGGAGGAGGGTAGTAGTGCAAAGGAGGTGGGTAGTGAGGCAGAGGAGGAGGGTAGTAGTGCAGAGGAGGAGAGTAGTGGTGCAGAGGAGGAGGAGGAGGGTAGTGGCGCAGAGGAGGAGGGTAGTGGTGCAGATGAGGAGGAGGCTAGTGCTGGAGAGGAGGAGGAGGGTAGTGATGCAGAGGAGGGTTGTGGGGCAGAGGAGGAGGAGGGTAGTGGTACAGAGGAGGAGGAGGATAGTGGTGCGGAGGAGGAGGAGGGTAGTGATGCAGAGGAGGAGGGTAGTGGTGCAGAGAAGGACGAGGGTAGTGGTGCAGAGGAGGTGGAGGGTAGTGGTGTAAGTGGTGCAAAGGAGGAGGAGGGTAGTTGTGCAAGTGGTGCAGAGGAGGAGGAGGGTAGTGGTGCAGAGGAGGAGGAGGGTAGTGGTGCAAGTGGTGCAGAGGGTGAGGAGTCTAGTGGTGCAGAGGATGAGGAGGGTAGTAGTGCGGAGGAGGAAGGTAGTAGTGTAAATGGTGCAAAGGAGGAGGAGGGTATTGGTGCAGAGGAGGAGGAGGGTAGTGGTGCAAGTGGTGCAGAGGAGGAGGAGGGTAGTGGTGCAAGTGGTGCAGAGGAGGAGGAGGGTAGTGGTGCAGAGGAGGAGGGTAGTGGTGTTAGTGGTGCAAAGGAGGAGGAGGGTAGTGGTGCAGAGGAGGAGGAGGGTAGTGGTGCAGAGGAGGAGGAGGGTAGTGGTGCAGAGGAGGAGGAGGGCAGTAGTGCAGAAGAGGAGGGTAGTGATGCAGAGGAGGGGGAGGAGGGTATTGGGGCAGAGGAGGAGGGTAGTGATGCAGAGAAGGAGTGTAGTGGTGCAGAGGTGGAGGAGGGTAGTGATGCAGTGGAGGAGGAAGGTAGTGATGCAAAGGAGGAGGAGGGTAGTGGTGCAGAGGTGGTGGAGGGTAGTGGTGCAGAGGTGGAGGAGGGTAGTGATGCAGTGGAGGAGGAGGGTATTGGTGCAGAGGAGGGTAGTGGTGCAGGGAAGGAGGAGGGTAGTGATGCAGAGGAGAAGGGTAGTGGTGCAGAGGAGGAGGGTAGTGGTGCAGAGGAGGAGGGTAGTGATGCAGAGGAGGAGGGTAGTTGTGCAGAGGAGGAAGAGGGTAGAGATGCAGAGGAAGAGGGTAGTGGTGCAGAGGAGGAGGAGGGTAGTGATGCAGAGGAGGAGGAGGGTAGTGATGCAGAGGAGTAGTGTAGTGATGCAGAGGAGGAGGGTAGTGGTGCAGAGGGGGAGGGTAGTGATGCAGAGGAGTAGGGAAGTGATGCAGGGGAGGAGGGTAATGGTGCAGAGTAGGAGGGTAGTGATGCAGAGGAGGAGGGTAGTGATGCAGAGGAGGAGGGTAATGGTGCAGAGGAGGAGGGTAGTGATGCAGAGGAGTAGGGTAGTGGTGCAGAAGAGAGGAGGGTAGTGATGCAGAGGAGGAAGGTAGTGGTGCAGAGGAGGAGAGTAGTGGGGCAGAGAAATAGGAGGGTAGGGGTGCAGAAGAGGAGGAGGGTAGTGGTGCAGAGGAGGCGGAGGGAAGTGATGCAGAGGAGGAGGAGGGTAGTGATGCAGAGGAAGAGGGTTGTGGTGCAGAGGAGGAGGAGGGTAGTGGTGCAGAGGAGGAGGAGGGTGGTGGTGCAGATGAGGAGAAGGAGGGGAGTGGTGCAGACGAGGAGGAGGGTAGTGGTGCAGAGGAAGAGGTTAGTGGTGCAGAAGAGGAGAAGGATAGTGATGGGGAGGAGGAGGACGTTAATGGTGTAGAGGAGGAGGGTAGTTGTGCAGAGGAGGAGGGTAATGGTGCAGAGGAGGAGGGTAGTGATGCAGAGGAGTAGGGTAGTGGTGCAGAGGAGGGTAGTGATGCAGAAGAGGAGGACGGTGGTGGTGCAGAGGAGGAGGAGGATAGTGGTGCAGAGTAGGAGGAAGAGAGTATTGGTGCAGAGGAGGAGGAGGGTAGTGATGGAGAGGAGGAGGGTTGTGGTGCAGAGGAGGAGGGTAGTGATGCAGAGGAGGAGGGTAGTGGTGCAGAGGAGGAGGTGGAGGGTAGTGGTACAGAGGAGGAGAGGGTAGTGGTGCAGAGGAGGAGAGTAGTGGTGCAGAGGATGAGGAGAGTAGTGGTGCAGAGGAGGTGGGTAGTAATGCAGAGGAGGAAGGAAGTGGTGCAGAGGAGGAGGAGGGTAGTGGTGCAGAGGAGGAGGGTAATGATGCAGAGAAAGAGGGTAGTAGTGCAAAGGAGGAGGTGGAGGGTAGTGATGCAGAGGAGGAGGAGGGTTGTGGTGCAGAGGTGGAGAAGGGTAGTGATGCAGAGGAGGAGGACGGTAGTGATGCAGAGGAGGAGGATGAGGGTAGTGGTGCAAAGGAGGAGGAGGAGGAGGAGGGTAGTGGTGCAGAATAAGAGGAGGGTAGTGGTGCAGAGGAGGATGAGGAGGGTAGTGGTGGAAAAGAGGAGGAGGGTAGTGGTGCACAGGAGGAGGAGGGTAGTGATGCAGAGGAGGAGGACGTTAGTGGTGCAGAGGAGGAGAGTAGTGGTGCAGAGGAGGAGGAGGGTAGTGATGCAGAGGAGGAGGGTTGTGGTGCAGAGGAGGAGGAGGATGAGGAGGGTAGTGTTGCTGAGGAGGAGGATGGTAGTGGTGCAGAGAAGGATGATGAGGGTAGTGGTGCAGAGGAGGAGGGTAGTGATGCAGAGTGGGAGGGTAGTGGTGCAGAGGAGGAGGAGGGTAGTGGTGCCGAGGAGGAGGAGGGTAGTGGTGCAAAGGAGGAGGAGGAGGGTAGTAGAGCAAAGGAGGTGGGTAGTGAGGCAGAGGAGGAGGGAAGTGGTGCAGAGGAGGAGAGTAGTGGTGCAGAGGAGGAAGAGGAGGGTAGTTGCGCAGAGGAGGAGGGTAGTGGTGCAGAGGAAGAGGAGGCTAGTGCTGCAGAGGAGGAGGAGGGTAGTGATGCAGAGGAGGAGGGTTGTGGTGCACAGGAGGAGGAGGGTAGTGGTACAGTGGAGGAGGAGGGTAGTGGTGTGGAGGAGGAGGAGGGTAGTGGTACAGAAGAGGAGGGTAGTGGTGCAGAGGAGGAGGAAGGTAGTGGTGCAAGTGGTGCAGAGGAGGAGGAGGGTAGTGGTGTAAGTGGTGAAAAGGAGGAGGATGGTATATGTGCAGAGGAGGAGGAGGGTAGTGGTGCAAGTGGTGCAGAGGAGGAGGGTAGTGGTGCAGAGGAGGAGGGTAGTGGCGTAAGTGGTGCAAAGGAGTAGGAGGGTATTGCTGCAGAGGAGGAGGAGGGTAGTGGTGCATGTGGTGCAAAGGAGGAGGAGGGTAGTGGTGCAGAGAAGGAGGAGGGTTGTGATGCAGAGGAGGAGGGTAGTGGTGCAGAGGAAGAGGAGGAGGGTAGTGGTGCAGAGGAGGAGAGGGTAGTGGTGCAGAGGAGGAGGGTAGTGGTGCAGAGGTGGAGGAGGGTAGTGGTGCAGAGGAGGTGGGTAGTGATGCAGAGGAGGAGGGTAGTGGTGAAGAGGAGGAGGGTAGTGATGCAGAGGAAGAGGGTAGTGGTGCAGAGGAGGAGGTGGAAGGTAGTGATGAAGAGGAGGAGGAGGGTATTGATGCAGAGGAGAAGTGTAGTGATGCAGAGGAGGAGGGTAGTGGTGCAGAGGGGGAGGGTAGTGATGCAGAGGAGTAGGGAAGTGATGCAGGGGAGGAGGGTAATGGTGCAGAGGAGGAGGGTAGTGATGCAGAGGAGGAGGGTAGTGATGCAGAGGAGGAGGTAAATGGTGCAGAGGAGGAGGGTAGTGATGCAGAGGAGTAGGGTAGTGGTGCAGAAGAGGAGGGTAGTGATGCAGAGGAGGAAGGTAGTGGTGCAGAGGAGGAGAATAGTGGGGCAGAGGAATAGGAGGGTAGGGGTGCAGAAGAGGAGGAGGGTAGTGGTGCAGAGGAGGCGGAGGGAAGTGATGCAGAGGAGGAGGAGGGTAGTGATGCAGAGGAAGAGGGTTGTGGTGCAGAGGAGGAGGAGGGTAGTGGTGCAGAGGAGAAGGAGGGTGGTGGTGCAGATGAGGAGGAGGGGAGTGGTGCAGACGAGGAGGAGGGTAGTGGTGCAGAGGAAGAGGTTAGTGGTGCAGAAGAGAAGAAGGATAGTGATGGGGAGGAGGAGGACGTTAATGGTGTAGAGGAGGAGGGTAGTTGTGCAGAGGAAGAGGGTAATGGTGCAGAGGAGGGTAGTGATGCAGAAGAGGAGGACGGTGGTGGTGCAGAGGAGGAGGAGGATAGTGGTGCAGAGTAGGAGGAAGAGAGTATTGGTGCAGAGGAGGAGGAGGGTAGTGATGGAGAGGAGGAGGGTTGTGGTGCAGAGGAGGAGGGTAGTGATGCAGAGGAGGAGGGTAGTGGTGCAGAGGAGGAGGTGGAGGGTAGTAGTACAGAGGAGGAGAGGGTAGTGGTGCAGAGGAGGAGAGTAGTGGTGCAGAGGATGAGGAGGGTAGTGGTGCAGAGGAGGTGGGTAGTGATGCAGAGGAGGAAGGAAGTGGTGCAGAGGAGGAGGAGGGTAGTGGTGCAGAGGAGGAGGGTAATGATGCAGAGAAAGAGGGTAGTAGTGCAAAGGAGGAGGTGGAGGGTAGTGATGCAGAGGAGGAGCAGGGTTGTGGTGCAGAGGTGGAGAAGGGTAGTGATGCAGAGGAGGAAGACGGTAGTGATGCAGAGGAGGAGGATGAGGGTAGTGGTGCAAAGGAGGAGGAGGAGGAGGAGGGTAGTGGTGCAGAATAAGAGGAGGGTAGTGGTGCAGAGGAGGATGAGGAGGGTAGTGGTGGAAAAGAGGAGGAGGGTAGTGGTGCACAGGAGGAGGAGGGTAGTGATGCAGAGGAGGAGGACGTTAGTGGTGCAGAGGAGGAGAGTAGTGGTGCAGAGGAGGAGGAGGGTAGTGATGCAGAGGAGGAGGGTTGTGGTGCAGAGGAGGAGGAGGATGAGGAGGGTAGTGTTGCTGAGGAGGAGGATGGTAGTGGTGCAGAGGAGGAGGGTAGTGATGCAGAGGGGGAGGGTAGTGGTGCAGAGGAGGAGGAGGGTAGTGGTGCAAAGGAGGAGGAGGAGGGTAGTAGAGCAAAGGAGGTGGGTAGTGAGGCAGAGGCGGAGGGAAGTGGTGCAGAGGAGGAGAGTAGTGGTGCAGAGGAGGAGGAGGAGGGTAGTTGCGCAGAGGAGGAGGGTAGTGGTGCAGAGGAAGAGGAGGCTAGTGCTGCAGAGGAGGAGGAGGGTAGTGATGCAGAGGAGGAGGGTTGTGGTGCACAGGAGGAGGAGGGTAGTGGTACAGTGGAGGAGGAGGGTAGTGGTGCGGAGGAGGAGGAGGGTAGTGGTACAGAAGAGGAGGGTAGTGGTGCAGAGGAGGAGGAAGGTAGTGGTGCAAGTGGTGCAGAGGAGGAGGAGGGTAGTGGTGTAAGTGGTGAAAAGGAGGAGGATGGTATATGTGCAGAGGAGGAGGAGGGTAGTGGTGCAAGTGGTGCAGAGGAGGAGGGTAGTGGCGTAAGTGGTGCAAAGGAGGAGGAGGGTATTGCTGCAGAGGAGGAGGAGGGTAGTGGTGCATGTGGTGCAAAGGAGGAGGAGGGTAGTGGTGCAGAGAAGGAGGAGGGTTGTGATGCAGAGGAGAAGGGTAGTGGTGCAGAGGAGGAGGGTAGTGGTGCACAGGAGGAGGATGATAGTGGTGCAGAGGAGAAGGAGGGTTGTGGTGCAGAGGAGGAGGGTAGTGATGCAGAGGAGGAGGGTAGTGGTGCAGAGGAAGAGGAGGAGGGTAGTGGTGCAGAGGAGGCGAGGGTAGTGGTGCAGAGGAGGAGGGTAGTGGTGCAGAGGTGGAGGAGGGTAGTGGTGCAGAGGAGGTGGGTAGTGATGCAGAGGAGGAGGGTAGTGGTGAAGAGGAGGAGGGTAGTGATGCAGAGGAAGAGGGTAGTGGTGCAGAGTAGGAGGTGGAAGGTAGTGATGCAGAGGAGGAGGAGGGTAGTGGTGCAGAGGTGGAGGATTGTAGTGATGCAGAGGAGGAGGAGGACGGTAGTGATGCAGAGGAGGAGGATGAGGGTAGTGGTGCAAAGGAGGAGGAGGAGGGGGGTAGTGGTGCATAAGAAGAGGAGGGTAGTGGTGCAGAGGAGGATGAGGAGGAGGGTAGTGGTGCAGAGGAGGAGGAGGGTAGTGATGCAGAGGAGGAGGGTTGTGGTGCAGAGGAGGAGGAGGAGGAGGGTAGTGGTGCTGAGGAGGAGGAGGGTAGTGGTGCAGAGGAGGATGAGGAGGGTAGTGGTGCAGAGGTGGAGGAGGGTAGTGGTGCAGAGGAGGAGGAGGGTAGTGGTGCAGAGGAGGAGGAGGGTAGTGATGCAGCGGAGGAGGACGTTAGTGGTGCAGAGGAGGAGGAGGGTAGTGGTGCAGAGGAGGAGGGTAGTGGTGCAGAGGAGGAGAGTAGTGGTGCAGAGGAGGAGGGTAGTGATGCAGAGGAGGAGGGTAGTGGTGCAGAGGTGGAGGGTAGTGGTGCAGAGGAGGAGGAGGGTAGTGGTGCAGAGGAGGAGGAGGGTAGTGGTGCGGAGGAAGAGAAGGAGGGAAGTGGTGCAGAAGAGGAGGGAAGTGATGCAGAGGAGGAGGGTAGTGGTGCAGAAGAGGAGGAGAGTAGTGGTGCAGAGGAGGGTAAGGGTAGTTGTGCAGAGGAGGAGGAGGGTAGTGGAGCAGGGGAGGAGGAGGGTAGTGGTGCAGAGCAGGAGGAGAGAAGTGGTGCAGAGGAGGAGGAGGGTAGTGATGCAGAGGAGGAGTGTAGTGATGCAGAGGAGGAGGGTAGAGGTGCAGAGGAGGAGGATGGTAGTGGTGAAGAGGAGGAGGAGGGTAGTGGTGCAGAGGAGGAGGAGGATAGTGATGCAGAGGAGGAGGAGGATAGTGATGCAGAGGAGGAGGGTTGTGGGTCAGAGGAGAAGGAGGGTAGTGGTGCAGAGGAGGAGGGTAGTGGTGCAGAGGAGGAGAAGGAGGGTAGTGGTGCAGAGGAGGAGGGTAGTGGTGCAGAGGAGGAGGAGAAGGGTAGTGGTGCAGAGGAGGAGTAGGGTAGTGGAGCAGAGGAGGAGGAGGGTAGTGGTGCAGAGGAGGAGGTGGGAAGTGATGCAGAGGAGGAGGAGGGTAGTGATGCAGAGGAGGAGGACGGTGGTGGTGCAGATGAGGAGGAGGATAGTGGTGCAGAGTAGGAGGAAGAGAGTAGTGGTACAGAGGAGGAGGGTAGTGATGCAGAGGAGGAGAGTAGTGGTGCAGAGGAGGAGGGTAGTGATGCAGAGGAGGAGGGTAGTGGTGCAGAGGAGGAGGTGGAGGGTAGTGGTGCCGAGGAGGAGGAGGGTAGTGCTGCAGAGGAGGAAGAGAGTAGTGATGCAGAGGAGGAGGGTAGTGGTGCAAAGGAAGAGAAGGAGGGAAGTGGTGCAGAAGAGGAGGGAAGTGATGCAGAGGAGGAGGGTAGTGGTGCAGAAGAAGAGGAGAGTAGTGGTGCAGAGGAGGATAAGGGTAGTTGTGCAGAGGAGAAGGAGGGTAGTGGAGCAGAGGAGGAGGAGGGTAGTGGTGCAGAGGAGGAGGAGGGAAGTGATGCAGAGGAGGAGGAGGGTAGTGATGCAGAGGAGGAGGGTAGTGATGAAGAGGAGGAGGGTAGTGGTGCAGAGGAGGAGGATGGTAGTGGTGAAGAGGACGAGGATGGTAGTAGTGCAGAGGAGGAGGAGGGTAATGATGCAGAGGAGGAGGAGAGTAGTGGTGCAGAGGAGGAGGGTAGTGGTGTAGAGGAGGAAGAGGGGAGTGGTTCAGAGGAGGAGGGTAGTGATGCAGAAGAGGAGGAGGGTAGTGATGCAGAGGAGGAGGGTAGTGGTTCAGAGGAGGAGGGTCGTGATGCAGAATAGGAGGGTAGGGGTGCAGAGGAGGAGGGTAGTGATGCAGAGGAGGAGGGTAGTGGTGCAGAGGAGGAGGAGAGTAGTGGTGCTTAGGAAGAGGAGGGTAGTGGTGCACAGGAGTTGGGAAGTGATGCAGAGGAGGAGGGTAGTGGTTCAGAGGAGGAGAGTAGTGGTGCAGAGGAGGAGTAGGGTAGTGGTGCAGAGGAAGAGGAGGGTAATGTGAGGGAATCTAGATTCCCTCAGCTAGTTTTCCTAGTTTCTAGATTAGGCTAGTCGCTCTAGAAACTGAAGCTTTTAAACTAACATATACTTGTTGGGTGTTGAATGAAAGCTTATGTTATGGTCTATCATTTGTGAGTAGTCAGAAGTCTGTGATTGCTCTGTAGAGAGAATTACAGAGAATTTTACTGTTTCTGTGAAATAGGATGAGGAGGATACTTGACTAAAACCGTTAGAGGTGGGGGGGAGAGTGGGGTGAACGTTGCCCCCCCCCCCCCCCCCCCCCCCGACATGTGAGACATCACGCCATTGTCTTTAGGCCTCCCCCTCCTTGTGACGTCACGGGACGCTCGAGGGGTGAGTGAGGTTGTGATTGGAGTAGGCATGTGTGCTCCAAGCCGAGTTTTGGCGCGAAGAGCTGTGATTGGGAGCGGCACGAGGGAGCCGTGCCTGCTTTGGGCTGATTGGTCAAGACAAAGTAAGGGGGGAGATATGGGCATTTGAGCTTCCCTGCCCGCCATAGAGCAGTTTGAATTGGGCGGCAAGCAGAAGAAGAAGTGACTGGTGGAGGTGGCAGGCCCGCCACCTCCAACCCCCCGTTAATCGCTTCTGTCGTCCAAATTACTCATTGAGCATGGCACTCCTGCCATTAGGGGTTGTGTCAAGGCCCAATTGGCGTGAATTGTGGCCAAGGATTTACGGAAGGAACAGTAAAAAGCTAAAGATACAGTGTTCACCCATGAGGCAGCTGGCAGAGCCTCATGGTGTAACAGGTGGTTTGAATAACCTGTCTAGTGTTGTTGGGCAATTAGTGGAATCGAGCAGGGCCTCCTAGTGTAATTGTGGTGTGATTACAGGCCCATGTTGGACTTTGAATTCCGCCAGGCTGCGTCAGTGTGGGGACGCCGCTGGCCATTGTCACCCCAGTGTAGAGTAAGGCAGGCTCTCGTTTGTTGGGGTTGTTAGTGATTCCCCATCCGCGTGTGTACGCCTATGGGCGGCAGCCTGCCAGCCTGAGGCACCCATGTGCGCGGCCAATCCAGGCCGCCCGCGTCAACCCGTGGCCACCCCCAGGCCACCTCAGGCTGCCCGCGCGGCCAAACCCCCACCCCACCCCGCGCACCAGCTCAGCCGAGTGGGGGTGCTATGACGTCATGCGCTACCCGTGGCCACCCTCAGGCCACCCAGCCGCATGGCCAGGCTCGGCTCGGCCCGCGCGCCGGCTACCCACCCGCGCGCCGGCTACCACCCCCTCAGCTCGGGAGGGGCGTTGTGGGCCATGCTGTGGCCACATGCCTTGGCCACCTCCTTGGGCCACTTGGCCACTTTCCCGGGACAGCCTAGGGCCACATCTTGTCGACGCATGAGGAGCAAGCTAAGTGTTGACAGCCAGTGAGGTAGTGACCTGGGAAATGAGTAAAAGATAAGGAGAGAAAGACGTGAGCACTATTATCATTGTGTACAGTTTGATGAGTACTGGTGGAAATTCCCGGTAAGAGTTGTCTCAGAGCCTCGTTAGGCTAGAGAAGTAGCTGAGAGACTGTTGTTTGTAGCACGTCCAGGTGACTGGCAGGGCGGTATCCGGAGATAGATGTTATACACGGGACCACACTGTAGTATCATGATGTATATATGTGTAGACTGACTCGAGTATGTAACCGGTCAGTGTAGAGATTTCCCATATAAGTGATCGAGCCTGTCGATTCTATATAATCGTTCAGGCTGGATTAATGCCATAGAGTACCGTATATAAATTATAATCATTAGAGGTAGGCAGGCCAGGTTGCAGGGATGTCAGTGGGGACCCCTGAGGTCTGTGTAGTTAGTTACATTTACCTGATGATATAATTTGCATTGATTATGTGAATGCCATTTCTATGTGTTCATTTGCATGCTTTATGTACTGTGTTGTGTGGTAAGTCAGTAGATGTGATTGCTGACTGATTGCCTAATGATGTCATTAGCATGTGGGGTATGCTGACGGCATCATTATGTTGCAGGTTTGTGCAGTGTTGTTACCAGTTTATACGATATTATTGTTGCCCTAGGAACTGTGTTGAGGGTTTAAGGGACCTCTAGGATTATTCAGGGGAATTCACAGTACTTAATGAGAGCAGGCAATTGATGGGTTAATTGCCTTGCTGAGGTAAATGTGTGTTCACAGTAGTCCTTTGCAACGGGTGCAAGATAAGGGGGGCAGTAATATTGGTATACTCTTGTGTGTTGCACAACCGTGTGTCATTATTGTGTGGGCACAGTAATTAACGAGTTGCAGTAGCCGCAACCATATGTGGGCAGTGCATTTGTGTTGTTGCATGCCATTGTAGTGTGACCTATGTAACACTGGGGTTACTTTGTTTCTTTAAGTTGTGTTGAGGACTTAAGGATTCAGTGAGTTAATTAAGTAAGGGGTAATGAACTGGATAGGGGGTGCACACTTATTGTGGAGTGAGTGAGAGCTGTTATGAGAGAGAACAGCGTTGAGCTTGAGTGAGATATCTCGGGAGCAATTAATTGTCCGTGTGACAACCAATTGACCACTCTAGCTAATTATGTAATTAGCCTTCTCATCATGAATTCACATAGTGGGAGAGGATCTGTCAGGGTCTGTCAGTATTTGTGTTAACGTAATTTGCTCGAGACTAATTACCTTTCTGGGGTATAGCAATTAGTGGCTCAGGTTAATTAGTGGAGTAATTGTGATGACCGCTTTACCCTGTCGTAATTACCGCGGCCTCTATTGTAATAACCCAATGTTCCCCAGTATTAATCCTGTTATCTTGTTATCTCTCATAATCGTACTATACGCTCTCTGTTGTAATTCTCTGTCTCTCTTCACTCAATACCCCAGCTTAACACTGTTACAGTCCAGTATGACCCCTCACTGGACTGCCCCGTATATAAGAGGAATATTAAATGAGGAAGATACACCAAAGACAAGGGTTATTAGTTAAAAAAATAACAAAACACATTTACACTGCCACCACCTTCCCGACCAACCACACCTGAATGTGTCTTATCACCGATCCCCCAGGAAGGCAAGGAATCAGTAACCATGGGACTCCGGGTAATATGAATTTCAGTAATAAATTTTGGAAAATTAGTTTGTTTAATTTACGTTACTTATTTGAATCCAAGGGCAACTTTACTATCGATTAATTGTAGGAGAACCTGAGGGCTTCCAATACAACATCTAAAAATGACAAAGTACCAAAATATATCAAAGGGGAGTTAAGTGAATACCACTGGACAAGCTATACAATTTATTTTATGAAACATGTAAATTAAGACAATTTGAACACATAACCTATTCTATTCCCTAGAGGCACAATGGATATTTATTGAGGGCACGAAACTCAAGTGCTACTATACCTTAAATACCCGCACTATGGCCACGATGTTGATGGCTGCCCTCAGCCCCGAGGATACGGGCTTGCGGCCCTGTTCCTAATAAACTCCCAAGACACACTGATGAAATTTTGTTTTCCCAGCTTATTGCTGGGAAGGATTACTCCTCCCACCATCTAATACAGCCCCAGGGCTCCACCCATTATTTTGGCAATGGCCAACCATTTAACACGTAGGCCTGAGTTCTGGCACTCTAGGGCCAATAAGGACTTGGCCCTTATCTCAGGCCAATCACCTTCACTGATCTGCCGTGGAAAGCTACATGAATTCCTGAAGATTGAGTCAGCTCTCCCCAGCTAAGAGAAGGGAGACAAGGCGCCTCTATGGAGCCCCAGGCACCTGCGAGCAATGTTTACAAAACTGATAAATTATGTTCAAGCCTGTCTCCTCTAAGATACGAGTAGGGACATTTGACTTTGCCTCGTATGGGGACGGGACCGCTTCTGAGAGGGAAAGAGAGGGAATGAGAGGGGGATGGAGAGGTATCCAAGACCACCCTCAGGTCAACCTCTTGACCCTGACAAATGGGCGACAGGGGGGTGGGGGAAGAGGAGGAGACGAATGACGGCTAAGGGGAGGGGAGAAGGAAGGAGGGGAGAGGGAGAAGGAAAGGAGGGGAGAAGGAGAAGGAAAGGAGGGGAGAAGGAGAGGGAAAGGAGGGGAGAACTAATGATCTGAGCCCCAGATCATTACAATTGGGATGACCGCTTTACCCTGTCGTAATTACCGCGGCCTCTATTGTAATAACCCAATGTTCCCCAGTATTAATCTTGTTATCTTGTTATCTCTCATAATCGTACTATACGCTCTCTGTTGTAATTCTCTGTCTCTCTTCACTCAATACCCCAGCTTAACACTGTTCCAGTTCAGCATGACCCCTCACTGGACTGCCACGTATATAAGAGGAATATTAAATGAGGAAGATACACCAACTACAAGGGTTATTAGTTAAAAAAATAACAAAACACATTTACACTGCCACCACCTTCCCGACCAACGATACCTGAATGTGTCGATCACCGATCCCCCAGGAAGGCAAGGAATCAGTAACCATGGGACTCCGGGTAATATGAATTTCAGTAATAAATTTTGGAAAATTAGTTTGTTTAATTTACGTTACTTATTTGAATCCAAGGGCAACTTTACTATCGATTAATTGTAGGAGAACCTGGGGGCTTCCAATACAACACCTAAAGATGACAAAGTACCAAAATATATCAAAGGGGAGTTAAGTGAATACCACTGGACAAGCTATACAATTTATTTTATGAAACATGTAAATTAAGACAATTTGAACACATAACCTATTCTATTCCCTAGAGGCACAATGGATATTTATTGAGGGCACGAAACTCAAGTGCTACTATACCTTAAATACCCGCACTACGGCCACGACGTTGATGGCTGCCCTCAGCCCCTAGGATACGGGCTTGCGGCCCTGTTCCTAATAAACTCCCAAGACACACTGATGAAATTTTGTTTTCCCAGCTTATTGCTGGGAAGGATTACTCCTCCCACCATCTAATACAGCCCCAGGGCTCCACCCATTATTTTGGCAATGGCCAACCATTTAACACGTAGGCCTGAGGTCTGGCACTCTAGGGCCAATAAGGACTTGGCCCTTATCTCAGGCCAATCACCTTCACTGATCTGCCGTGGAAAGCTACATGAATTCCTGAAGATTGAGTGAGCTCTCCCCAGCTAAGAGAAGGGAGACAAGGCGCCTCTATGGAGCCCCAGGCACCTGCGCGCAATGTTTACAAAACTGATAAATTATGTTCAAGCCTGTCTCCTCTAAGATACGAGTAGGGACATTTGACTCTGCCTCGTATGGGGGACGGGAACGCTTCTGAGAGGGAAAGAGAGGGAATGAGAGGGGGATGGAGAGGTATCCAAGACCACCCTCAGGTCAACCTCTTGACCCTGACAAATGGGCGACAGGGGGGGGGGGAAGAGGAGGAGACGAATGACGGCCAAGGGGAGGGAAGAAGGAAGGAGGGGAGAGGGAGAAGGAAAGGAGGGGAGAAGGAAAGGAGGGGAGAAGGAAAGGAGGGGAGAAGGAGAGGGAAAGGAGGGGAGAAGGGAGAACTAATGATCTGAGCCCCAGATCATTACATAATTAACATTTGAGAGCTCCGATGACTCGGTAAAGCGAGGTCATGGAGCTAGCATAAATCGTTGTATTAATCATATCCTGTCTGAGGACAGTGGATTAGTGGCACATCTTGTTAATTAGGGGTAATTAACTCCTTCCCCGTGAATTCACAGTGTTTGATGAGACCTGCTTAGGCAGTGCGGAGTGAGACGTATTTATGGATGATTAATTATCGTTCCTGGTGACAGTTAATTAATTGCTCAGAATTAATTAGGGAATTAATTAGGGTAATTAACACTCACTAGTAAATTTTTGACACAGACTGTTGAGAAGCTACCAAGTTAGGGTAGGCTTAGTTAACGTAACTCAATGGGGATGTAATTAATGGTCCGTTTGACCTTAATTGAGAATTACTCACTGAATACTTGCAAGAAGTTAAGTGTGATGTAATATAAGTTTGAGTTATTGTTAACAAGAGAGACAAGTGTTAAAGATTAACGTAGAGTATCATCATGTTGTTGTCAAGTGTGAGACAATTGTTTATGATTACCGTAGTACTTTGTTGCTGACTGCTGCGATCAGTCAATTAACGTAATTAATCATTTAAGGCAATTTCTTTTGGTTGTCATCTGGTGACGAGAGTAGAGTAATCTAGGGATTTGTGGAGCTGTGTCCCAGAATCCCGCCTTGCCTGTCTTTGTTACTGTTTACAACAGGGCAACTTCTTGTAGGGAGTTGCAAAGAGTGTTCACACTGGGTTGTGATAGGGGGGGTCACTGTTGAACTACCCGCCTAGTTACGTGGGTCTCTCCTGGGGGGCGGGAGGACCCCTAAGCTTGTGATTATAGTAGCTGTCAGGGAAACCGAGACACTATTGATTGCATGCTTGTGTCTTCAGTGGATATCCTTCATTTGTTCAGTTAGTTCATGTTGTCAGCCCGAAGTGTCAGCAAGATGGAGCCTGCTGTCACTTCTCAAGGGGCTGTTGAATAGCTGTGTTGCAAATGCCACTTGTTGGACAATAACGTAACCATTCGCTGTGGTGTAACTTAGTCTGTGATATTTTTCTTTGATTTGCAATATTGCGTCATCAGTGGGCACACCTGTGTTCAGGTTAGTTCAGTATGCAGCCTCACAGCAAGGGTTGCTATTTAGCTGTTTGTTATCGTGCCACTGGATGGACATTAACGTATCGTAATCTTGGTAATGTAGTACTTAGTCTCTTGTTATTAATAAATTGTTATGTTATAGAAAACGGTCTTTGATGTCAACCCTTCTACCATATTATTCCACCATATTTCTGCATATTACGATTAAATGTTGATGTGATAATGGATGCAACGGCTGCTCTTGGGAATTCGAATTCCAATTCATAGCGCCACATCAAATATAAAAATTTGATTGTGAGAACCCGTCGGTTACCCTTTATTAGTTTTAACGTCCTGTTTAACTAGAAGAAGCCAGCGGCCTATTGTGGACAGGTTTTCACCCCTAGTGGTGGAGGCCTGGCGGTTTGCTCCCGCTTTTCCTTTTTCTATTGGACTCATGCTTAACTGCAGTGAGCAGACTTTAAACTTGTAGTCCACCTCCTAAGGGAGGTAGGCGTAGAGAAAAATCTCACAGGTAGTGGTGCAGAGGAGGAGGAAGAGGGTAGTAGTGCAAAGGAGGTGGGTAGTGAGGCAGAGGAAGAGGGTAGTGGTGCAGAGGAGGAGAGTAGTGGTGCAGAGGAGGAGGAGGAGGGTAGTGTCGCAGAGGAGGAGGGTAGTGGTGCAGAGGAGGAGGAGGCTAGTGCTGCAGAGGAGGAGGAGGGTAGTGATGCAGAGGAGGAGGGTTGTGGTGCATAGGAGGAGGAGGGTAGTGGTACAGAAGAGGAGGAGGATAGTGGTGCGGAGGAGGAGGAGGGTAGTGATGCAGAGGAGGAGGGTAGTGGTGCAGAGAAGGAGAAGGGTAGTGGTACAGAGGAGGAGGGTAGTGGTGCAGAGGAGGAGGAGGGTAGTGGTGCAAGTGGGGCAGAGGAGGAGGAGGGTAGTGGTGCAAGTGGGGCAGAGGAGGAGGAGGGTAGTGGTGCAGAGGAGGAGGAGAGTAGTGGTGCAGAGGAGGAGGAGGGTAGTGGTGCAGAGGAGAAGGGTAGTTGCGTAAGTGGTGCAAAGGAGGAGAAGGGTATTGGTGCAGAGGAGGAGGAGGGTAGTGGTGCAGAGGAGGAGGGTAGTGGTGCACAGGAGAAGGAGGGTAGTGGTGCAGAGGAGTAGGAGGGTAGTGGTGCAGAGGAGGAGGAGGGTAGTGGTGCAGAGGAGGAGGAGGGTAGTGGTGCAAGTAGTGCAGAGGAGGAGGAGGGTAGTAGTGCGGAGGAGGAAGGTAGTGGTGCAGAGGAGGAGGGTAGTAGTGTAAGTGGTGCAAAGGAGGAGGAGGGTATTGGTGCAGAGGAGGAGGAGGGCAGTGGTGCAGAAGAGGAGGGTAGTGATGCAGAGGAGGGGGAGGAGGGCATTGGTGCAGTGGAGGAGGGTAGTGATGCAGAGGAGGAGGGTTGTGGTGCATAGGAGGAGGAGGGTAGTGGTACAGAAGAGGAGGAGGATAGTGGTGCGGAGGAGGAGGAGGGTAGTGATGCAGAGGAGGAGGGTAGTGGTGCAGAGAAGGAGAAGGGTAGTGGTACAGAGGAGGAGGGTAGTGGTGCAGAGGAGGAGGAGGGTAGTGGTGCAAGTGGGGCAGAGGAGGAGGAGGGTAGTGGTGCAGAGGAGGAGGAGAGTAGTGGTGCAGAGGAGGAGGAGGGTAGTGGTGCAGAGGAGGGGGAGGAGGGTATTGGTGCAGAGGAGGAGGGTAGTGATGCAGAAGAGGAGGGTAGTGGTGCAGAGAAGGAGGAGGGTAGTGGTACAGTAGAAGGGTAGTGTGCAGAGGAGGAGGAGGAGGTTAGTGGTGCAAGTGGTGCAGAGGAGGAGGGTAGTGGTGCAGAGGAGGAGGGTAGTTGTGCAAGTGGTGCAGAGGAGAAGGAGGGTAGTGGTGCAAGTGGTGCAAAGGAGGAGGAGGGTAGTGGTGCAAGTGGTGCAAAGGAGGAGGAGGGTAGTGGTGCAAGTGGTGCAAAGGAGGAGGAGGGTAGTGGTGCAGAGGAGGAGGAGGGTAGTGGTGCAAGTGGTGCAAAGGAGGAGAAGGGTAGTGGTGCAGAGAAGGAGGAGGGTAGTGATGCAGAGGAGATGGGTAATTGTGCAGAGGAGGAGGAGGGTAGTGATGCAGAGGAGGAGGGTAATGGTGCAGGGGAGGAGGGTAGTGATGCAGAGGAGTAGGGTAGTGGTGCAGACGAGGAGGGTAGTGATGCAGAGGAGGAAGGTAGTGCTGCAGAGGAGGAGGAGAGTAGTGGGGCAGAGGAATAGGAGGGTAGTGGTGCAGAGGAGGAGGGTAGTGGTGCAGAGGAGGAGGAGGGAAGTGATGCAGAGGAGGAGGAGGGTAGTGATGCACAGGAGGAGGAGGGTAGTGATGCAGAGGAGGAGGAGGGTAGTGGTGCAAAGGAGGAGGAGGGTAGTGATGCAGAGGAGGAGGGAAGTGGTGCAGACGAGAAGGGTAGTGATGCAGAGGAAGAGGGTAGTGGTGCAGAGGAGGAGGTAGAGGGTAGTGATGCAAAGGAGGAGGAGGGTAGTGGTGCAGAGGTGGAGGAAGGTAGTGATGCAGAGGAGGAGGACGGTAGTGATGCAGAAGAGGAGGATGAGGGTAGTGGTCCAAAGAAGGAGGAGGAGGAGGAGGAGGGTAGTGGTGAAGAAGAAGAGGAGGGTAGAGGTGCAGAGGAGGATGAGGAGGGTAGTGGTGGAAAGGAGGAGAAGGAGGGTAGTGGTGCAGAGGAGGAGGACGTTAGTGGTGCAGAGGAGGAGGAGGGTAGTGATGAAGAGGAGGAGAGAAGTGGTGCAGAGGAGGAGGTGGAGGGTAGTGGTGCAGAGGAGGAGGAGAGTACTGGTGAAGAGGAGGAGGAGGGTAGTGATGCAGAGGGGGAGGGAAGTGGTGCAGAGGAGGAGAAGGAGGGAAGTGATGCAGAGAAGGAGGGAAGTGATGCAGAGGAGGAGGGTAGTAATGCAGAGGAGGAGGAGAGTAGTGGTGCAGAGGAGGATAAGGGTAGTTGTGCAGAGGAGGAGGGTAGTGATGCAGTTTAGGAGAGTAGTGGTTCAGAGGAGGAGGAGGAGGAGGGTAGTGGTGCAGAGGAGGAGGGTAGAGGTGCAGAGGAGGAGGAGGGTAGTGGTGCAGACGAGGACGGTAGTGGTGTAGAGGAGGAGGGGAGTGGATCAGAGGAGGAGGGTTGTGGGGAACAGGATGAGGAGGGTAGTGATGCAGAGGAGGGGGAGAGTAGTGCTGCAGAGGAGGAAGAGGGTAGTGATGCAGAGGAGGAGGAGGGTAGGGATGCAGAGGAGGAGGGTAGTGGTTCAGAGGAGGAGGGTCGTGATGCAGAATAGGAGGGTAGTGGTGCAAGTGGTGCAGAGGAGGAGGAGGGTAGTGGTGCAGAGGAGGAGGGTAGTGGTGTAAGTGATGCAAAGGAGGAAGAGGGTATTGGTGCAGAGGAGGAGTAGGGTAGTGGTGCAAGTGGTGCAGAGGAGGAGGAGGAGGGTAGTGGTGCAGATAAGGAGGAGGGTAGTGATGCAGAGGAGGAGGTTAGTGGTGCAGAGGAGGAGGGTAGTGATGCAGAGGAGGAAGGTAGTGGTGCAGAGGAGGAGGAGAGTAGTGGGGCAGAGTAAGAGGAGGGTAGTGGTGCAGAGGAGGAGGAGGGAAGTGATGCAGAGGAGGAGGAGGGTAGTGGTGCAGAGGAGGAGGAGGGAAGTGATGCAGAGGAGGAGGAGGGTAGTGATGCAGAGGAGCAGGGTAGTGGTGCAGAGGAGGAGGAGGGTAGTGATGCAGAGGAGGAGGAGGGTAGTGATGCAGAGGAGGAGGAGAGTAGTAGTGCAGTAGAGGAGGGTAGTTGTGCAGAGGTGGAGGAGGGTAGTGGTGCAAAGGTGGAGGAGGGTAGTGGTGCAGAGGTGGAGGAGGGTAGTAGAGCAGAGGAGGAGGGTAGTGGTGCAGAGGAGTAGGGTAGTGATGCATAGGAGGAGGGCAGTGGTGCAGAGGAGGAGGGTAGTGATGCAGAGGAGGAGGACGGTAGTGATGCAGAGGAGGAGGATGAGGGTAGTGGTGCAGAGGAGGAGGAGGAGGAGGAGGGTAGTGGTGCAGAAGAAGAGCAGGGTAGTGGTGCAGAGGAGGAGGAGGAGGGTAGTGGTGGTAAGGAGGAGGGTAGTGATGCGGAGGAGGAGGAGGGTTGTGTTATAGAGGGTGAGGAGAGTAGTGGGGCAGAGGAGGAGGGTTGTGGTGCTGAAGAGGAGGAGGGTAGTGATGCAGAGGAGGAGGAGGAGGAGGGTAGTGGTGCTGAGGAGGAGGAGGGTAGTGGTGCAGAGGAGGAGGAGGAGGGTAGTGGTGCAGAGGAGGAGGGTAGAGGTGCAGTGGAGGAGGAGGGTAGTGGTGCAGACGAGGAGGGTAGTGGTGTAGAAGAGGAGGGGAGTGGTTCAGAGGAGGAGGCTAGTGGGGAACAGGAGGAGGAGGGTAGTGATGCAGAGGAGGAGGAGAGTAGTGCTGCAGAGGAGGAGGGTAGTGATGCAGAGGAGGAGGAGGGGTAGTGATGCAGAGGAGGAGGGTAGTGGTGCAGAGGAGGAGGGTAGTGATGCAGAGGAGGAGGGTAGTGGTTCAGAGGAGGAGGAGAGTAGTGGTGCTTAGGAAGAGGAGGGTAGTGTTGCAGAGCAGGTGGGAAGTGATGCAGAGGAGGAGGGTAGTGGTGCAGAGGAGGAGGGTAGTGATGCAGAGGAGGAGGGTAGTGGTGCAGAGAAGGAGGAGGGTAGTGGTGCAGAGGAAGAGGAAGAAGGTAGTAGTGTAAAGGAGGTGGGTAGTGTTGCAGAGAAGGAGGGTAGTGGTGCAGAGGAGGAGAGTAGTGGTGCAGAGGAGGAGGAGGGTAGTGGTGCAGAGGAGGAGAAGGAAGGTAGTGGTGCAGAGGAGGAGGAGGGTAGTGGTGCAGAGGAGGAGGAGGAGGGTAGTGGTGCAGAGGAGGAGGAGGGTAGTGGTGCAGAGGAGGAGGAGGGTAGTGATGCAGAGGAGGAGGGTAATGATGCAGAGGAGGAGGTGGAGGGTAGAGGTGCAGAGGAGGAGGAGGGTAGTGTTGCAGAGGAGGAGGAGGGTAGTGGTGCAGAGGAGGAGGAGAGTTGTGGGGCAGAGTAAGAGGAGGGTGGTGGTGCAGAGGAGGAGGAGGGTAGTATGCAGAGGAGGAGGAGGGAAGTGATGCAGAGGAGGAGGAGGGTAGTGATGCAGAGGAGGAGGAGGGTAGTGGAGCAGAGGAGGAGAGTAATAGTGCAGAGGAGTAGGGTAGTGATGCAAAGGAGGAGGGCAGTGGTGCAGAGGAGGGTAGTGATGTAGAGGAGGAGGACGGTAGTGATGCAGAGGAGGAGGATGAGGGTAGTGGTGCAGAGGAGGAGGATGAGGGTAGTGGTGCAGAGGAGGAGGATGAGGGTAGTGGTGCAGAGGAGGAGGAGGAGGAGGAGGAGGAGGGTAGTGGTGCAGAAGATGAGGAGGGTAGTGGTGCAGAGGAGGAGGAGGAGGGTAGCGGTGGTAAGGAGGAGGGTAGTGATGCGGAGGAGGAGGAGGGTTGTGGTGCAGAGTGTGAGGAGAGTAGTGGGGCAGAGGAGGAGGAGGAGGAGGGTAGTGGTGCAGAGGAGAAGGGTAGAGGTGCAGAGGGGGAGGGGGGTAGTGGTGCAGACAAGGAGGGTAGTGGTGCAGACGAGGAGGGTAGTGGTGTAGAGAAGGAGGGGAGTGGTTCAAAGGAGGAGGCTAGTGGGGAACAGGGGGAGGAAGGTAGTGATGCAGAGGAGGAGGAGAGTAGTGCTGCAGAGGAGGAGGAGGGTAGTGATGCAGAGGACGAGGAGGGTAGTGATGCAGAGGAGAAGGGTAGTGGTTCAGAGGGGGAGGAGGGTAGTGATGCAGAATAAAAAGGTAGTGGTGCAGAGGAGGAGGGTAGTGGTTCAGAGGAGGAGAAGAGTAGTGGTGCTTAGGAAGATTAGGGTAGTGGTGCAGAGGAGGTGGGAAGTGATGCAGAGGAGGAGGGTAGTGGTGCAGAGGAGGAGGGTAGTGATGCAGAGAAGGAGGGTAGTGGTGCAGAGGAGGAGGAGAGTAGTGGTGCAGAGGAGGAGGAGGGTAGTGGTGCAGAGAAGGAAGAGGGTAGTGGTGCAGAGGAAGAGGAGGAAGGTAGTAGTGCAAAAGAGGTGGGTAGTGTTGCAGAGGAGGAGGGTAGTGGTGCAGAGGCGGAGAGTAGTGGTGCAGAGGAGGAGGAGGGTAGTGGCGCAGAGGAGGAGGGTAGTGGTGCAGAGGAGGAGGAGGCTAGTGCTGCAGAGGAGGAGGAGGGTAGTGATGCAGAGGAGGAGGGTTGTGCTGCAGAGGAGGAGGAGGGTAGTGGTACAGAGGAGGAGGAGGATAGTGGTGCGGAGGAGGAGGAGGGTAGTGATGCATAGGAGGAGGGTAGTGGTGCAGAGAAGGAGGAGGGCAGTGGTACAGAGAAGGAGGTTAGTGGTGCAAGTGGTGAAGAGGAGGAGGAGGGTAGTGGTGCAGAGGAGGAGGGTAGTGGTACAGAGGAGGAGGTTAGTGGTGCAGAGGAGGAGGGTAGTGGTGTAAGTGGTGCAAAGGAAGAGGAGGGTATTGGTGCAGAGGAGTAGGAGGGTAGTGGTGCAAATGGTGCAGAGGAGGAGGAGGAGGGTATTGGTGCAGAGGAGGAGGAGGGAAGTGGTGTAAGTGGTGCAGAGGAGGAGGGTAGTGGTGTAAGTGGTGCAGAGGAGTAGGAGGGTAGTGGTGCAAGTGGTGCATAGGAGGAGGAGGAGGGTATTGGTGTTGAGGAAGAGTTTAGTGATGCAGAGGAGGAGGGTAGAGGTGCAGAGGTGGAGGAGGGTAGTGATTCAGAGGAAGAGGGTAGTGGTGTAGAGAAGGAGGGTAGTGGTGCAGAGGAGGAGGAGGGTAGTGGTGCAGAGGAGGAGAAGGGTAGTGCTACAGAGGAGGAGGAGAGTAGTGGGGCAGAGGAAGAGGAGGGTTGTGGTGCAGAGGAGGAGAAGGGTAGTGCTGCAGAGGAGGAGGGTAGTGATGCAGAGGAGGAGGGTAATGGTGCAGAGGAGGAGGGTAGTGATGCAGAGGAGGAGGGTAGATGTGCAGAGGAGGAGGGTAGTGATGCAGAGGAGGAAGGTAGTGGAGGAGAGAAGGAGGAGAGTAGTGGGGCAGATGAAGAGGAGGGTAGTGGTGCAGAGGAGGAGGAGGGTAGTGGTGCAGAGGAGGAGGAGGGAAGTGATGCAGAGGAGGAGGAGGGTAGTGATGCACAGGAGGACGGTAGTGGTGCAGAGGAGGAGGAGGGTAGTGGTGCAGAGGAGGAGGAGGGAAGTGATGCAGAGGAGGAGGAGGGTAGTGATGCAGAGGAGGAGAGTATTGATGCAGAGGAGGAGGAGAGTAGTGGTGCAGTGGAGGAGGGTAGTTGTGCAGAGGTGGAGGAGGGTAGTGGTGCAGAGGAGGAGGAGGGTAGTGGAGCAGAGGAGGAGGAGGGTAGTGATGCAGAGGAGGAGGAGAGTAGTGGTGCAGAAGAGGAGGGTAGTGGTGCGCAGGAGGAGGAGTATAGGGGTGCTGAGGAGTAGGAGGGGAGTGGTGCAGAGGAGGAGGTAGTGATGCAGAGGAGGAGGGTAGTGGTGCAGAGGAGGAGGGTAGGGGTGCAGAGGAGGAGGGTAGTGATGCAGAGGAGGAGGACAGTGGTGCAGAGGAGGAGGTGGAGGGTAGCGATGCAGAGGAGGAAGAGGGTAGTGATGATGAGGAGGAGGAGCGTAGTGGTGCAGAGGAGGAGGAGGGTAGTGATGCAGAGGAGGAGGACGGTAGTGATGCAGAGGAGGAGGATGAGGGTAGTGGTGGTAAGGAAGAGGGTCGTGATGCGGAGAAGGAGGAGGGGTGTGGTGCAGAGGGTGAGGAGAGTAGTTGGGCAGAGGAGGAGGAGGGTTGTGGTGCTGAAGAGGAGGAGGGTAGTGGTGCAGAGGAGGAGGAGGGTAGTGGTGCAGAGGAGGATGAGGGTAGTGGTGCAGAGGAGGATAGTTCTGCAGAGGAGGAGGGTAGTGGTGCACAGGAGGAGGAGGGTAGTGGTGCAGAGGAGGAGGAGGGTAGTGATGCAGAGGAGGAGGGTTGTGGTGCAGAGGAGGAGGAGGGTAGTGGTGCAGAGGAGGATGAGGGTAGTGGTGCAGAGGAGGAGGAGGGTAGTGATGCAGAGGAGGAGGGTAGTGATGCAGAGGAGGAGGGTTGTGGTTCAGAGGAGGAGGAGGGTAGTGGTGCAGAGGAGGAGGAGGGCAGTGATGCAGAGGACGAGGGTTGTGGTGCAGAGGAGGAGGAGGGTAGTGGTGCAGAGGAGGAGGAGGGTAGTGGTGCAGAGGAGGAGGAGGAGGGTAGTGGTGCAGAGGAGGAGGGTAATGGTGCAGAGGAGGAGGAGGAGGGTAGTGGTGCAGAGGAGGAGGAGGGTAGTGGTGCAGAGGAGGAGGGTAGTGGTGCAGAGGAGGTGGGTAGTGGTGCAGAAGAGGAGAGTAGTGGTGCAGAGGAGGAGGTGGGTAGTGGTGCAGAGGAGGAGGAGGGTAGTGGTGCAGAGGAGGAGGAGGAGGGTTGTGATGCAGAGGAGGAGGAGGGTAGTGGTGCAGAGGAGGAGGAGGGTAGTGGTGCAGAGGAGTAGGAGGAGGGTAGTGATGCAGAGGAGTAGGATGGTAATGGTGCAGAGGAGGAGGTGGGTAGTGGTGCAGAGGAGGAGGAGGGTAGTGGTGCAGAGGAGTAGGAGGAGGGTAGTGATGCAGAGGAGTAGGATGGTAATGGTGCAGAGGAGGAGGGTAGTGATGCAGAGTAGGAGGACGGTAGTGGTGCAGAGGAGGAGGAGGATAGTGGTGCAGAGTAGGAGGAATAAAGAAGTGGTGCAGAGGAGGAGGAGGGTAGTGATGCAGAAGAGGAGGGTTGTGGTGCAGAGGAGGAGGGTAGTGGTACATTGGATGAGAGTAGTAGGGTTGACAGCGTAAACGTTTGTGTCAGGTCAAATATCACGCATATGATCCAGCGTATTCAGGTCCAATATCACTCATATGAGCCAGGATTTTTAGGTCCAATATCACGCATATGAGCCAGGGTTTTCAGGTCAAATATCACGCATATGAGCCAGGGTTTTTCAGGTAAATTTGGGCAGTCACAGATTTTGGAGTAAGGAATTCTTATGAGAAAAATAATTTCCGAGTCTTTAGAAGTTTGTTAAAAGTTTTTATGATGAAAATAATGTCATACGAGTTTTGTTCAGTTCTTATGGGCTAAATTTTTTCAGAGTTCCTACTAATAATAAACAGATATTTAGGCCTTATACATTTAAGTAGATAATTTTTACTTAGAAACTAGTATATTGCTATATAACTGAATCATTTCCCTACCATGCCCTCCCCCTGCATATTCTGCTCATACATCACACCCCCTCCCTCCCCCTTACCTCTTAATCTCTCGCGTCACCTGTGTTTACTTTACGCTGCCAGCCAGACGTTGCCTTCAGGTCACCTCTATAATCTTATCTTCTCCATAATATCTGGACCATCCCTCCACCCTCTCTCTCTCTCTCCTTTCATATTGTTCTCTCTTCGTATTTCCTTACAGCTATTTTCTGACATCGTAATGTTTGTTCCTTTTTCATTAACCCTTAAACTGCTCAGGGCGTATATATACGCCCTGAGTAACATGTCCCATGGTGCGCATGGCGTATATATACGCCATAGGGTGCCAGGCCTGATTCAAATGGCCCACGGCTACACGGGGTTCACAGTAGCTTCCTCAGGGCTCTTGTAAACAGATGTCATTTAAAAAAAAAATCGTGGGCAATATTCTGAGGTGTGAGAGGCACAGTACTGTTGGAGCAACCAAGGCCGGCGCACGCAGCATGAGCGAACAGCATTGATGTTCAGCTTGTGACCACAGCATCGCCGAAAAATGTCAAAATAAATATATAATTGTTATTATTTAGCGATGACAATATTACAGATGACCAATGACTGTGATATAAATAACCAGGGTTGTGATAATAGCAGGATTGTTGTAATAATTAGCGCTGTGTGAGGAGTGATGCTGAGAGACGGAGGGAGACAGCATCGTTTACTGACTGTGTGGCCACCTGTTATTGTTTGCGTTCACCATACCAGGTCAGTGGTTCTCTATGGTGAACACAAATGTAGATACTTATATATAATGTGTGTATTAGTGTAATAACAGCAAAAGGATTATGCTGGGAGGAGCCATATGGGTGACGGAGGTGACGTCGTCTGCACGATTTCTCTAGCTGTTTAGAGGGTGGCCACTATGCTCTTTGGGCGCACTACAAGCTTAGGTGTACAGTTACGGTGCATAAAACATGTAGATATTTATATATAATATGTGTATATAGGGTAATAACACTGCAAAAGGTATTGTGGGGGGAGAAAGTTTAGTGCGTGTGACTTTGAAAGAGTGAGGGAGCCGCCAGCCGCCATCTGTGTATAGCGACGACTCTTAGTGCCTGAACTAACTATATCAGCTTAGCTGTACAGTTGTGGTGAACAAAATATACACATACTTATATATAACGTCTGTATATAGTGTAATAACACCACAACTGGTATTGTTGGGGGAGAAAGTTTAGTGCGTGTGTTGAGGGAGTGGCAGCGAGTGGCTGGCTGGTGTGTGGCGGTAACTCCTCGTTGCTTTTCGACTCTCAATACCAACTTAATGGTTCGGTATGGTGACCAAAACATGCCAATACTTATATATAACCTGTGTATAGAGTGTAATAGCAGCAAAACTATTTGTTTATTGTTTTATAAACATAATAATTGAATCACTAATATGCACATCATACTTTTGAGTATAGCGATTATTAACCACTTTTATTATATAAATATATTACAATACACACTATTGAATAATATTACTGCAAAAAAACTAAGAAAAAATCAATCGGAGACATTGAAACAATTAGGTAATAATATCTTTGTGGCAACTCCCATCTGTCAACGCGGGTGACGCTGACCGGGTCTGACGACCGCTCTGTCAACGCTCACTTTTTGCCAGACTTCCTCGTTCAATTGCGCCCAAAATATGTCACCTACGATTTTTTTTTTCCGTGCTCAGGGGACACAAATTAACATGTTTAGAAGACGAAAAAAAATTTTTGAATTTTTTTTTTTCTTGCGCACAGGGGTGTAAATGTCCATATGACCCCTGAGCAGTGTAAGGGTTAACCAGTCAGTTTTACACAAATCAACCGAGGCATCTCAATGTAACCTTTAATACTGAAGCTGCCTCCGAGACTAATGCCTGAAATAATCAGAGACAAGTTTTTCCCCGAAATTAACAGAGTTCACTTTGTGAGCAAAATTCTTCAGAGTCCAGTTTTTACCAAAAAAATGATCAGAGTCCAATTATCAACAGAAATTTGTCAGGGTCAAGTTTTACCCAGAAAAATCACAAGAGTCCAATTAACAACAGAAATTCGTCAGAGTTCAGTTTAAGCTCAAAATTCGTCAGAGTCCAGTTTTCTAGCAAAATTCATCAGAGTCCAGTTTTTACCCAAAAATGATCAGGGTCCACTTTGTGAGCAAAATTCGTCAGAGTCCACTTTGTTAGCAAAATTCTTCGGAGTCCATTTATACCAAAATTTCATCAGAGTCCAGTAAAGGCCAAAAATGATCAGAGTCCAATTAACAACAGAAATTCGTCAGAGTTCAGTTTAAGCTCAAACTTCATCAGAGTCCAGTTTTTACCCAAAAATGATCAGAGTCCAATTAACGACAGAAATTTGAGAGTCCATTTTCTACCCAATTTTCATCAGAGTCCAGTTTATACCAAAAATTCGCCAGAGTCCACTTTGTGCCAAAATATTCAGAGTCCAGTTCATGATCGAAATTAATCAGAGTCCAATTGAAGACCCAAATTTGACAGAGACCACATTTTCGCTACTAGCAGTCCAATCCCCCCTGAAATTTTAAAGTCATATTTCAGACGTAGTAAATAAGATCAAGTCAGTTACTGAGCTCCAGCTCTCGTCCCCCACCCTACTTCCTCCTCAAGTCTTTGTTAATATCCTTTCAATTCCCCTGAAATTTTTACCCTCTGTATTTCAGACACCGTAAATAAGATAAAAAACAGTTAACGAGCTCCAGCTCTTGTCCCCACCTTAGTTCTCTCTCGTAACTTTGTAAATAACCCATCAATTTCCCTGAAATTTTTACCCTCTGTATTTCAGACACCGTAAATAAGATAAAAAGCAGTTAACGAGCTCCAGCTCTCGTCCCCACGTTAGTTCTCTCTCGTATCTTTGTAAATAACCCATCAATTTCCCTGAAATTTTTACCCTCTGTATTTCAGACACAGTAAATAAGATCGGGGCAGTTACCAAACTCTAGCTCTTGTCCTCTGTCCAAGTTCACTCCTGTAAATTCACTACTATCAGTCCAAATCCCCCGGAGATTTAAACACCCAACTACATTTTCAGACATAGTAAATAAAAGGCCAGTTCAGTTACGGAGCTTCAACTCTTATTCCCCGCTTAGCTCATTTTGTACAAGTTCTTTATTATCCAACTAAATCACCTGAGATTTAAGATCACCTTACTTCTAACGTAGTAAAACCGTTTCCTCTGACTTAGATCATCGAACATAAATATATCCGATCAAGTCCCTCTCCAGCCTAACTCTTTATCAGAGTAATTACCTTACCCTTTCCCCCCCCCTTACCTTCTTATCCCCAACGTATCCAAACCTTCAATAATCATACTGTATTTGCATATTTTCTCTATATTCTGCTGCGTTTTTCACATTTTTTTCATGTTTTCTGTGTTCACTCCATGTTCTACAAATGTTCACCATTCAGGCTTGTTCGCATGTGTATGTATATGTATGTGTATAAAGTACATATGGAAGCTGATCAGAATTTGCACTTCACCTTTGTAAATGCACATTAATGACACTTCGTACACTTTATGTAGGGCTTATGTAAATCTGTGTATTTATGTATTTACGTACGTAGGCACTTTTCATATTCTTCATCCTTCTTCTATATTTGTCCTCGTCCTTCATTATTCTTCCTCCTTCTTCCTTTTTTCCTACTCCTTCCTTATTTTTCCTACTCCTTCCTTAGTTATCATGAGGTTTTCTTGAGATGATTTCGGGGCTTTAGTGTCCCCGCCGCCCTGTCCTCAACCAGGCCTCCACCCCCAGGAAGCAGCCCGTTACAGCAGACTAACACCCAGGTACCTATTTTATTGCTAGGTAACAGGGGCATAGGGTGAAAGAAACTCTGCCCATTGTTTCTCGCCGGCACCCGGGATCGAACCCGGGACCACAGGATCACAAGTCCAGTGTGCTGTCCGCTCGGCTCCCTCTTCCTTCCTTATTCTTCCTCCTCCTTCCTTCTTTTTCCTTTTTCCCTATTCTTCTTCCTCCTTCTTTACTATTCCTACTCATTACTTATTCTTCCTCCTTCCTTATTTTTCCCCTTCCTTCCTTATTCCTCCTCCTCCTACCTTATTCTTCTTCCTTCTTCTTAATTCTCCCTCCATCCTTATTCTTCCTCCTTCCTTATTTTTCCTCCTTCCTTATTTTTCCTCCTTCCATATTTTTCTTCCTCCTTCCGTAATCTTCCTACTCCTACCTTAAACTTCCTTCTCGTTCCTGCCTTCCTTATTTTTCCTAATCCTTCTATGTTCTTCAACCATCAATATCCACTAACAACAACCAACAGCCACCACCAACACCTTCTCCTCCTCGATCTTCTCATTCTTCCTCCTCGACCTTCTCCTCTTTCTTCCTTGACCTTCTCCTTCCTCCTCGACCTTCTCCTCTTTCTTCCTTGACCTTCTCCTTCCTCCTCGACCTTCTCCTTCCTCCTCGACCTTCTCCTTCCTCCTCTTTCTCCTCCTTACTCCTCCTCCTTCCTCCTCGACCTCCTCCTCTAACTACAACAACCAACCACCATTACTATCAGTGCTCAACTGCAGGCCATTCTGGCGTGTTTGGAGGAAGTACGTCATGCCGACAAAGATGTTTTTGTATTTGTCGATAGCCGAGGAGCACTGGAGTCCTTAAACAGTCGAAATCCAGTCTTCATGTCCATAGTTGAGGATTGTAAGAAAAGGATAACTGAGATACAGCTGAAAGGTCACAATGTGAAATTCATGTGGGTTCCATCTCATGTTGGAATAGTGCTCAACGAGGTGGCGGATGACTTGGCCAAACGTGCCACATTAAAACCTCAAGTTGACATCGAATGTGAATTCACAATGAGACAAATAAGAAGCAAAATCAGAAATATTCAGGCACAGGCAGAAGTGGCGAGGAGAGGTATAATGTATGAGGGAAGCCAAACCATGCAACACTATATGTGTGTGAGTCAAAACATCCATTTCAGTTATGGTAAAAGGAGAAATGCTTGGAGTGACTGTGCACATGCGGCTCAGGCTTGGGTACAAATATTACTGGGAATATGGGATAGGTGTTCATGATAATGACACGAAGTGTAAACTATGTGGTATGTTAAGGTCTCACACCCTTGCCCATTATGTTCTTGATTGTCCGTTGATTAATGTATAGAGAAACACTGAGATAAGGACTGTTCCTGAACAAAAAGCCTAGATGTGTCACAACGGAAAGGTTGATGATATTCTGGAGAGATATAAGAATTTTGCACCACGACTGTAATCTTTTGTTGAATTATCTGCATGTTTCTTGCAAATTGTCTATACAGTATACATAAGTCATAGAAGTATTTGTGTGTACGTCAGATACCGTACTACTTGTGTAAAGGAGGAAATGTATATGTTTATCGCTCAAAATGTTCGGTAATATGTTTATTGTTTGTGATGTGTGTCTATATATGTATGAACACTTTGTACTGATCGGGGTGAGAATAGCTTGAGCTACCTCATCCCTTTGTGTGTATTTTACTTCAATAAACTTATTTCAATATCAATTTCAATTTCAACTACTATCAATAACCATAACCATCAATAACCACTGCCATCAACCAAAACAATCATCAAACACCTCAATCATCAACAAACACAACAATCAACCACCACTACCACAAACAATCAACGACCACAACCACCATCTACCACTGCCCTCAACCACTACTATCAACAACCACTACCACCAACCACAACTATCAACAACCAACAACCATAAACCACCAACAACAACCTCAACAATCAACCACCACTACCACCAACAATCAACCACCACTACCACCAAACACCACAATTAATAAACCAACACCCACGCGAACTATAACCAACAACCGGCACTACATAAAGTACAACAATCAACCACTACTATCACGAACCACAACAACCACCACCGCAATTAACCCCCCAACCAGACCCATCAACCACCACCACCGCAATTAACCCCCCAACCAGACCCATCAACCACCACACCCATCAACCTCCACAATCATCAACCACCACAACAATCAACCACCACAACCATCAACCACCACAACCATCAACCACCACAACAATCAACCTCCACAACCATCAACCATCACAACAATCAACCACCACAACAATTAACCACCACAACCATCAACCACAACAACCATCAACCACCACAACAATCAACCACCACAACCATCAACCACCACAACCATCAACCACCACAACAATCAACCACCACAACAATCATCCACCACAACAATTAACCACCATTACCACCAACAAACACTACCATCAACCACCACAACTATCAACAAACACTACCATCAACCATCAACAAACACTACCATCAACCACCACAACCATTAACAAACACTACCATCGACAACCACAACCATCAACAAACACTACCATCAACCATCAACAAACACTACCATCAACCACCACAACCATCAACAAACACTACCATCAACCACCACAACCATCAACAAACACTACCATCATCCACCGCAACCATCAACCACTACAACCATCAACAACGACTACCATCAATAAACACTACCATCAACCACCACAACCATCAACAAATACTACCATCAACTACCACAACCATCAACAAACACTATTATCAACCACCACAACCATCACCAAACACTACCATCAACCACCACAACCATTAACTACCACCACCATCAACCACCTTAGCCATCAACCATCACAGACATCAACCACCAGAGCTATCAACCACCAATACCATAAACCACCACAACCTCAACCACCATTAGCATTAACCACCACTACCACTAATCACAACCATCAGCCACCACAATTACCAACCACAGCGGTCAACCACCACTACCACCAACCACAACTATTAACCACCACTAGAACCAACCACTACCACCAACAATAAACATCACCCACCACTGCCACCAATCACAACCTACCACCACTGCCACCAACCACAACCCAGCAACAATTCCACCACCACTACCATGGATTCTCCATTAAGTGAAAGTAATGAATAAAATATTTTTAACCTACCTTTTATTATGCTTCAATTTTATTTCTAGTTTATGTAAAAATATATTTTTAATATATTTCTGCATTTATATATATATATTCCATCAATCAGGAAAACTATTTTTATGCAACATTTAAGGTTGCGACACGGTCTCAAAATTGTTTAGCCAAAGTTGTGCAGTAAGTTGTGGCAACTTATTTACAACCACACAATAACGTAGCTAATACATGAAAACAAACGTTGCCACAGATTTCAAACACCTTCCAGGTACCTTGTGGCAACCTAAAATTGTTTCCTGGGCCCCACCTGCACATAAGAGGGAACACTGATGCCCACACCTGGCTACTCTCCCGACCCACACCTGCACATGAGAGGGAACACTAAAGCCCACACCTGGCTACTCTCCACACCACCACCTGTCTATGTCACACACTCATGCCAAAGAAAACTTATATCAAGTAAGTCTAGCTTGTATTAAGCAAGACATTGTTGGGCTTAATATTGATTAGTGTTATCTTATAAGCAGTGAAGCTTGTTTAATGAATATTCTTGGTCGCTAAACGGTGCTCAAAGTTACTCAAGAAGCCTTATAAGTTCTCTAATTCATGACTTTTAATGTAAAAATATTTTTGAAACCACTGGAAGCACTGTGAATTAAACATCTGAGGTACAGATATTCACGTGTTAAAATGTCGTCAATACGTACTGGTGAGACGCGTGTTAGAGAAGTCCAGGCCACTATACCGTCCTCTTGAGGGAGGACACAGCTGAGCCGCCAGGTGGCAGCACCAGTCTATGGCGGGGTCGTCATCAGTAATGTCCCGCCTGATGGTCAGTACGAGCGTCCTTCCCTGGCACGGCAGAGTGTCCAGGGTGTCCGAGTCCACGTAGCCCGTGGCGTCCAGGGTGTCCGGGTCCACGAAGCCTGTGGCGTCCAGGGTGTCCGGGTCCACGCAGCCCGTGGCGTCTAGGGTGTCCGGGTCCACGTAGACCGTGGCGTCCAGGGTGTCCGGGTCCACGTAGCCCGTGGCGTCCAGGGTGTCCGGGTCCACGTAACCCGTGTCGTCCAGGGTGTCCGGGTCCACGTAGCCCGTGTCGTCCAGGGTGTCCGGGTCCACGTAGCCCGTGGCGTCCAGGTCAATGTCTGAAGACATACACTGAGATACAGTCACTGTCGTTACTGGTATGTTCTAAGATATAACAAGAAGACATACTGAGCCATCCACTCACCTTACTGCTGGGTTTATTACCTGATGACAAGTCCGTATTTTGAACAGTATTAATAGCATCTAAACTATGTATTAATAGCTTTTAAAAGCCACGGTCAAGGTCATTTGTATAAATGGTCAAGGTCACAGTCAAGGTCATCTGTATCAATTGTCAAGGTCACAGTCAAGGTCATCTGTATCAATTGTCAAGGTCACAGTCAAGGTTATCTGTATCAATGGTCAAGGTCATCTGTATCGATGGTCAAGGTCATCTGTATCATGGTCATGGTCATCTTTATCAATGGTCAAGGTCTCATTAGAAGGTCATATAAACTAAGTCAAGGTCTCATTAGAAGGTCATGTAAACTAAGTCAAGGTCACAGTGAAAGGTCATGTAAACTAAGTCAAGGTCACAGTGAAAGGTCATCTGGAGCAAGTATCAAGGTCACAGGGATAGATGGGTCACCTGAATTATGGATCAAAGTTACGGAAGGTCTTATTAACCAAGGATCAAGGTCACGGTGAAAGGTCATCTTAAACAGGAATTAGGTCACAGTAAAAGGTAATCTTAAACAGGAATTAGGTCACAGTAAAATGTAATCTTGGACAGGAATTAGGTCACAGTGAAAGATCAACTTAAACAGGTATTAGGTCAGTGTGAAGGTCATCTTGAACAGGAATTAGTTCAGTGTGAAAGGTCATCTTGAACAGGAATTAGGTCACAGTAAAAGGTCATCTTGAACAGGAATTAGGTCAGTGTGAAAGGTCATCTTGAACAGGAATTAAGTCACAGTGAAAGGTCATCCTGAACAGGAATTAGGTCACAGTGAAAGGTCATCCTTAACAGGAATTAGGTCACAGTGAAAGGTCATCCTGAACAGGAATTAGGTCACAGTGAAAGGTAATCTTGAACAGGAAATAGGTCAGTGTGAAGGTCATCTTGAACAGGAATTAGGTCAGTGTGAAAGGTCATCTTGAACAGGAATTAGGTCAGTGTGAAAGGTCATCTTGAACAGGAATTAGGTCACAGTAAAAGGTCATCTTGAACAGGAATTAGGTCAGTGTGAAAGGTCATCTAGAACAGGAATTAGGTCACAGTGAAAGGTCATCCTGAACAGGAATTAGGTCACAGTGAAAGGAGATCTGTAACACGAGTCAAAGTCAAAGTGGTAAGTCATCTGAACCAAAAGTATGGCGTCGCTAAATACTTCATGAAATTATTTATGCACAAGAATTTATACAGCAGCGGAATGTTTCGAACATTTATTATTTATGGAGTAGTCGCCCTTAATAAGTCTATATTTGTAATCAAAGTAGAAGGTTTGTCACCCTTAAGGTGACTATATTTGTAAACAATATAAGGTGTTTGTCGCTCTTAAGGTAACTATATATGTAAACAATGTCTCGCCCTAAGGTAACTATATTTGTAAACAATATAAGGTGTTTGTCTCCCATAAGGTGATTATGTTTGTAAACAATATAAGGAGTCTTTCGTCCATAAGGTTGTAAACATATATGTAAACAATGTAAATCTGAATTACTATATTAAACATGACGAATGAAGCCCTTTGCGTAATTTTGGTATTAATAAATAACCCTAAAAATTATGGTGGAAAATATGAATATTTACCAAGAGTCTGCAGGTGAGGAAGGTGAGACAGGTGACGGATGAGGACGGGCAGTTGGTGTAGTGTGAGGTACAGGGTGAGGCTCCCGAGGGTGTGAGGCAGGAGGGGTATGGCTGCCTCAGGCAAGTGGCCATCAAACCCCTCTAAGGTACACTTACTGCCGGGGGCTGTCAGCCTCTCCAAACATAGTTTTGATTTATCAATATTTCCGTCTTTGCTGTATAATCTATCGCCAAGAACTAAGGATATGGTTACCTTCATTTTTGCCAGCACTGACAGTGTAGACAGACACTGCTTTAGTTGGGGTGTATCGTTCATGATTAGGTAAATGTTCTTAGGTGTCACCTTCTGAAGAACAAGCGGCAGGACAACACACGAGTCAACACTCCATATTGTCCACACGTGTTCTAAACGCAGCTTCTCACACACGGCTTGGATGACGTGCTCACTCCCGCGGGACTCTGCTACATGCTTCAACAGCTCGTCAGGCTCATGTGTAACCATCTCGCACAGATCAGTTATGTGAGTAATGAACTTGTGCTCTACTCCCCGGGCACACAGCACCCCGGTAGTGCTGAGTAAAATACTTTGCCATCTGGGGCGCTCCCAAAGCTCATGTTGCACGTCGCTAATATCAAACTTTGACCCTCTCAGATGATCTCTCAAGGAACCCTTTTTCTTACGTACAACATCCACCAAGAGGTCAATGATTATAGACCTGTCCCCTGACACACGGAGTGATGCTGGATCACCTCGTTCTTGTTCAGCCTTCAACAAGAGATCGACCAGCCTCCTGCTGGCACAATACTCCTGGTACCTGGCGTGAAAATAGCCAAATACCCACACCACATTGAGGCCCCGACGGTAGCTGGTTCTTGTGAAATAGTTGGACAAGACCTCCTCCTGCGGCAGTCCCAGAGACTCACACTTCTCCCTAATCTGCGCTTCCGTCTCCGGCCAAAGGTCGTACTCCTGCCTCTGGATCCCTCTTAAACTAATCTCTTCTAAGAACCTCAAAAACTTTTTCACATTTTCGTCACATTTTCCTTTGGGTTCAGTCACGTGTTTGGCTGTGAGTCTGGATACTAATTTGTTGGTTATGAAGTCATGAATCTTCTCGTAGACTTGAGTGTTTGTGGTGAGGTTGTTAAATTCTTCTGGAGCCTCGACACACAGCAGCGCCAACAAGGTCAAGGTGAGTGGAGTGTTGAGGTACTCACCCAGGAACTCACTCATCTGCTCCAGCCGCTGGGTAAACCTTCCTGTGATGACACTCCGTTGGCTCTCTTCCTCCTCCAGCACCTTGATGGTTCTCTCGGCGAACTCCACGCGACGTTCTGGAGTAATGCCCAAGACGAGGATGTTGCAGCGAGGTCTGGTGTGTGGGACGAGCTGTGACAGGTGTTGGTCCCACCCCGGCCGTGTGGTTATCACCAACCTCACATCCTTGCCAGGCAGGTGCAACAGCTCCTCCACCAGCCTTCCTGAATGGTCGTTGACCTCGTCGTAGCCGTCAATCAGGACTAATATATTTAAGCTCAATATTATCTCCTTAAACAGCTGGAAGTCAGCGTCAGAATCACTAAGTGTTTGAGGCAGCAACTGGTGCAGGAGATCATCGAAGGTATTAAGATGTTTGTCCCTGCACTGTACATAGAAAACGAGGTCCACAGTGCCCAGGTGACGTATGGCAGCAGGGTCCTCTACCCACTTCTCGAGGATGAGCTTGAGTAAAGTTGTCTTGCCCATACCACCTTCCCCCGTCAGGAGGACACACTGAGAGACTCTTCCGTCCTCTCGTCTCATACTCAAGATGTCTTCATAGTTTATATCCTGACCCTTGGCAGCGTGGGAGGGTCTTGCCCCTATGACGGGATCTTCAAGGAGTCGCAGTCGTGTAAAAGCAAGACTTGGGTTGTAGTTAATGTTGAGGAGGAGCCAGGGTGCGGGAACAATCTGGTACAGCAGTTTATACCCGTCAGTTAGCTCCTGCTTGCTCATCTGCTTAACCTCTTCTGTGATGTGGCTTTTGAACATCTTAATCTCCTGGCGGAGCTGAGGCAAGTACGCCACATCTGAGGGATCCAGCGGCTCTCTGACCTTCGCTAGCAGACCACTAATATACTCGGTGACATCTCTGGTCACGTGGTCCTTAACCTGGCTGTTTGTCCTACACCAGACGCCGGCCTTTGCCAGCATCGTGGCCAATAAGTCACTGAGCTCCGTAAGTGTTGATGTAAGATCTTGCCCTGACATTCTCACATTATCATGGGCCAACGTGTTTCGGTGTTGCTTCAGGCTGTAAATGAGGTGTTCAAGTGATGGTCCCTGAGGCCCTGGAGCGGTCCACGTGGGGTCATTCATCTCAGCCAGACCACACACACGTTGCAGGAGTTTATACAACAGGGTGATGTCAAAAGTAGCCGCGTCAGAGGAAGCTTCTAGTTTATCCCTCTGGTGATCATCAAAGACACGCCTGTACTGAGCATTGGTGTACCCCAAGTCCTGAGTGAGGTAAGTCCCTACTGGGAAGGTGCCCCGGTACGACCACATAAACACACTTGCTAGCGCGTCTCGTCCTGCCTTAGTCACAGCCAGTCCATACCGCAGTCTGTTCACATCTTCCGGATGGATAACAGGACTCGAGGCCGCCATATTGGGCCGTATGATTCTCACCTCACACAACTGTTGTCAAGTTTCACACAAGCAGTAAATGTCCCACGCTGGTTTTCTTATTATATTATGTTTAAAAACATAACATTGTTTCCCACTGTCGGAGACGGGCAGCTTGTTAGGCTTGTGTAGGCCTTCCTAAGCCAACGACAGACCTTCCTCAGGATGCATCCCTCAACAGTTGACTAATTTCCAGGTTAATGTTTACTGCTAGGTGAACAGAGGTATCAGGAAGCTGAGCATCTCACACTGCCAGGAAATCAAACTCGGATCTAATCGTTGATGATCCGACTGCATTAACCACAATACAGTCACTTAATTGACCAAAAATATAAGTGATTTTTAAATAAACCAAATTTTACAAAATGTGTTCATATGTTAATGCAATATTCGGTTCCAGCTTTATTTGCTATTTTCAATTTGTTCTTTAACTAGTTAATTTCTTCTGTCTTTATATTCTTCAGATTTCTGTCATCTGGAAGAACAATTTAACGTTATTAAAACAAGATGTTAGTGTTAAACATTGGGCCAGAAATACATTTTTGAGATCACTAAAACAAATAAAATTCCAAAGTCTGCCTCCTGCATTTTGTTATATTTTATAACTTAAAACTTGTCAATATTTTGACCTAACTCCTGTGATCATTGTGGTGTTGGCTTCTGGTTTAGGTAGAGTAATGGTGCTCATTTTCTCACACAGAAATATATGGTGTAGCATTTAGTAATGTTATTCTCTGCCTTTATCTTGCTCTTGTAAGGACCTATTTAGATTATGCAGTTCAGTTTGGTCAACATACAATATACTGGACATAATTTAACTTGATCCCGTAAAGTGAAGAATGACAAAGTTGATCTCAGGAATTAGAAATCTCCCTTATTAAAAGAGATTAAGGAAGCTATGTTTACACATTCTTTGAAAAGTATAGTTGACATTATTGATGTTGTCAAAAGGATGAAAAGTTATATCAAAGGTAATAATAATAAGTTGTTAACTATATCAACACAAAATAGAACAAGAAACGATAAATCTGTATAAATAACAATTAATGTTTGTCTCTGTGTTTATTCGATGTTGAGGACCAGACCCAGGGAGCTAGAACTAATTCCAAACAGTAATTCCTGCTGGGTATGTGCCCAACAGGGCACATACCCAGGGCTACATATATACCCAGGGCACATATGTAGCGACTGCAACTTTACGCGGTGCCAAAGCTACCCCTACTGCGAACTTTGCAATATCATATTAATTGGGCTTTGAATTATTTATTTATTTTATAGCTAAAGTTCCCAGCTGAGATTCTGTGTCGATCACCCTCTCCCCCTCCGGTCTCTTGTGGACAATATTCACAGTACAATGTAAACAACTTACATGGAGTTTACTACAAGTAAATTTCCATCCCCTGAGCGTCTCTCATAGGAGCAAAAATAGAGGGCCGCCTAGAGGCGCATAAAGGGGCCGCCTAGAGGCGCATAAAGAAGCCGCCTAGAGGCGCATAAAGGGGCCGCCTAGATGCGCATAAAGGGGCCGCTTAGAGGCACATAAATGGGACTCCTGGAGGCACATAAATGGGACTCCTGGAGGCACATAAAAAGGCTGCCTAGAGGTACATAAAAGGGCCGCCTAGAAGCAAATAAAGATGCCGCTTTGATAAATGGGCCACGTTGAGGCACATAAAGAGACCGCTTAGATGCGCATAAAGAGACCTCTTATAAGCATATAGGGGCCGCCTAGAGGCGCATAAAGGGGCCGCCTGGATGCATATAAGGGGGCCGCCTAGAGGCACAGAAAAGGTCCGCCTAGAGGCACAAAAAAAGGCTGCCTAAAGGTGCATAAAGATCTTTCTAGAGGCACATAAAGTGGCCGCCAAGAGGTACATAAAGGGGCCGCCTAGAGGTACATAAAAGGGGCCCCCCTAGAGGCACATAAATGGGCCGCCAAGAGATACATAAAGGGGCCGCCTAGAGGTGCATAAAGGGGCCGCCTAGAGGCACATAAAGGGCCGCCTAGAGGCACATAAAGTGGCCCCCTAGAGGCACATAAAGGGGCCGCCTAAAGGCACATACAGGGTCCGCCTAGAGGCACATAAAGAGACCGCCTAGAGGCACATAAAGGGGCTACCAAGAGGTGCATAAAGAGTCCGCCTATAGGCACATAAATGAGCCGCCGAAAGGCGCATAAAGGGTCCGCCTAGAGGCACATAAATGGGCCGCCTAGAGGTACGTAAAGGGGCCGCCAAGAGGTGCATAAAGGGACCGCCTAGAAGCACATAAAGGGGCCGCCTAGAGGCACATAAAGGGGCCACCTAGAGGTACATAAAGGAGCCGCCTAAAGGTACATAAAGGGGTCGCCTATGGGCACATAAGTGGACCGCCAAGAGATGCGTAAAGAGGCCGCATAGAGGCACATAAAGGGTTCGCCTGGAGGCACATACAGGGGCTGCCTAGAGTCACATATGTTAGTATTCATTTTGTACGACGGTTGGGGATAGCCAATCACAATCAAGTAAGCCTCTGACGTCATTCTCTGCAGAGGGCTGGGACTAGTCGTTCCGGTGACCGGTCAGTATCTCACAGACCTCAGAGTTAGGTAGGACCTCGGAAGGCCAGATATACAACTTGTTACCTTCCTCAATAAACTGCTGAAGTCATCAATCGTGTATTATCTACTATCCAGCAACAACAATACATATCGAAGAAGGAAACTAATACTGGTAGCAGCTGTTGGATCCAGAATTAATTTTCTGGCATCGAAAATTCATGTACCCACATCACCACGTGTTCCAGCCTCCACCGCCGCCATAAGCCGCCATCCTGCCACCCCACGCATCAATTATTGTGCCAGTCCGGGGTCCTACCATTAGCCACTACTCTAGGTCGACGTTCTCAGAAGTAAGGCGAAATATTTAGAAGTGAGAACGAAATTTCATCAGTGAAGGGAGAGGAATTTGCGCCGCCAGCGATTTTTTAATTTCCTGCACCATCTTGGAACCTGCTCCACCTCCACAATCATCACCCAAGCTGACAGCATCAAGCCTTGTGAGTGATCAAGCTACTGCAATCGCCGTCAGTCATTGTCGCAAGTATCAACTCATCATCGTATGTGTTGTACAGATATTTGAGAATAATTGGTGGACTGCAATTGTCTGACTAAGTTTCGCCACCAGCTTACATACTCCTCGCCTCCTCTCACCATCGCCACAGCCCCGTGCTACATCATTTTTCTGTGAACTCCTGCCTAGCAAATCGTGCTTCCTCCACCACCATCGACGCAATATCATCGTCTCAGCGTTTATCGTCGCGCTTGTAACATCAATTCCAGTGCAGGGTCCCAGAAGATGTTCGCGCACGGCCGATAGGAGCGCTGCCTGCTACACCAAAACGAAAACAAAACCCTGCATGTGATCTTCACGCACCTTCACGACGGAGGAGTCGACTGCTAGCAGCCGTGGAGTGAGGACGTTTACCGACCCTCCGTGGCTGTTGGAGTTGTTTGCTGTTCCGACCATCGAGATGGTGATGTGTGACATGCTTCGTATCCCGGTGGAAGCTATTTACGGTGTGGAGCTAGTTAGGCCCATCGGGTTGTTATTAATTTCGTGGGGGAGGACGAGTACCGGGACTTCCTCCGTCGGTACAGGGGGCGTACGTTGCCGTTGCCAGACGATGCCGGCTCTGTGGCGATATCGGACCGCAGTGGTGCCCTGACTTATGTCAGTATCCGTGGTGCGCCCCTGGAGTTCCCTGATGACCTCCTCCGGCGTTACTTTGGGGGGTTTGGTTCTGTTGTCAGCGTGCGGGTGAACACGCTCTCCTTGGGGTGGTATGCTGGGAGGCGTACAAACATTCGCACGTTGGGGATGCGCCTGCGGTCGGATATACCTTCTTCTGTCCGGCTTATGGGATACTACGTCCGGGTGTATTATTCCCGGCAGCCTCGTACCTGTTTCCGGTGTGGCTTGTTGGGGCATCAGGCTGCCGGGTGCTCTGAGGCCCCAGTTGCTCCTGTCAACTTGTTCCGCGACGAGGATTTCCCATCGCTCCCTCTGGAGGCAGTCTCCGGTAATGTTGATGAGGAGGTGCGCGTCCCGTTTGCTGCTGCGGTTTCCCCGGCGGCGCCTGCCGTTCCTCCGGTTGTTGCCGTCCCTCCTCCGGTTCTTGAGGTCCCGTCGGTTGGTCTGCCTGATCCTGTCGCTGTCCCAGCTGCTCTCGTGGGCCTTCCTGGAGCTCCCTGTGTGACGTCGCTGTCTTCTCCCTCGTCTTCTGATGCTGTGCCTGGCCCTGTGTCCGTGACTCAGGTCCCGGATGTGCTTGGTGATGGGGTGACTGCAGAGACTCCTGCTGTGTGTTGCCCGGTTCCCCTTGTGGTAGAGGCTGCTGCCGTTCTGTGTCGGGCGTCGGTTCCTCCGGCTCGTGGTACCCGTGTTTCTGGGTCACTTACCGGCTCTGACGATATCCGGCCGGTGCCCAAACGTTCCCGGCGTTCGTCTTCTGCCTGGGCGGACGTTGGTGACTTCAGTGACTGCGGGTCTTCGGGTATTGACGGTGTGGATACGGATATGTCTCCGCAGTTCGTGGTGGTGGAGGTACATGTGCCTGCTGGTGCTGGTGCCTGTGTCTCGGACGTGCCTTCGGTTCTTTCTCCGCCGGGGGACTCTCCACAGTGGGGGGTGGTGGCTTCCGCTGCCAGGGATAGTGTGGACTCTGGTGCTGGGCGTGGCCTGGTGGTGACGTTACGGAAGGATGCGCGCCGTCCGGGTTCCCTGCTGTCGTCTGGTGGTGTGCCCAGGGCCGCAGATACCCCTGTGGTGCGAGTTGGGCCCCTGAGGGACGTGTTGCCGGCGTCTGTGATGCCACCGGGTCACTGGTCGAAGATTGCCGAGTTACTGCTGTCTGACGGCCCGGAGTGCTTTCGTGGGGGGCAAGTTCCCTTCCTGTGGGGGCGAGTGGCGACTTCTCGCCTCATGAGTACTACCATCTGGGTCCCCAGTTTGCAGGTGTTTGTTGCCCCGGTTCCAGATGTTATGGCGTACCCGGTGGATGGACGAGACCCTTGGCAATGGGTGCTCTGGGAGGCGTTCAATGTAAGGTTCCCGGGCAAATATGTGCTCTGATTTCCTGTGTATTTGCTTTATGACATGCTGTGTGCCCTTCTGGCTGTTTGTTTGCCCTGTTCTAGTCTGTGCTTCTGCCTCTCCCTTTGTGCGTTGCTTTGTCGTGTGGCGTATTAGTTTCTAGTGCTTGGCGTCACTCGTTTCGCGTTTTGGCTTGGCTTTTCGCCTTTCCTGGCTTCGCGATTCACCCTTCACGGGTACGCCGGGGCGCATCCGATCCCCCGATCGTCGTCGCCCCTAACTCAACAACAACAACAACAACAACACCTTCACGACGTTTCTCCTAATTTGGCTACTGGTGATTCTCATGAACTGCACCCCCAAGATAAATAATTGATAGATGAGCCTTCCTGTGCCATGTTCTAACAGTGATTTACATAATAATATCCACAACATCACATGTAATACCCATTCAGTGACTTGTTAAATATTGGAGCTGGTTACATACTCCACCCACAGTTTCTCTGAGTCATTTTCAACATTCCTGCTTCTCACAGTAATTTCATTGAGTTTTAATTGTGCTACTAGAGTGTTATTGGTAAATTCAAAGTCCAGAGAAGTAAGAAATCATTGTTTTAGTAGCAGTTAAGGATTTGCACAATATAAAAAATTTAATTTCTTCAGGCATAAAATAGAAATTTATTCTTTCAACATTTCATATAATAATTTTTACCATAGAAATTTATATATACTTGTATCCAGTTTCTGTGCTACACTAATATTTCCTGTATTGCCACGTGTTGTGTTGATTTTTTATCAAAATTGCAATTGCCCTTAACAGTTTTTTAATTTAATTTGCAGTGCTTAGCCTGGTATAATTAATTTATATACATCTAATTCCAACCATTTTCATACCAGATTGCTGATTTAATTCACAATTTTGCTTGTTTTGAATTATTTTGTTGCCTAGCCCAATTTAATAGTTTTATTTCTGTCATTTCCTTACATTAACCAAGTTTGATATTTTTGAGTGTTTATTTTTGTGTATTCTATTTCTGATGCCTGGTGCATTTAAGTATTATCTGCGTTCCAACATTACTTCCACGGATGTGATAAAGCCTTCCACTGTTGCAACTTCTTCTCCCTCCAATTTAGTAATTGCTTGTGCTACTGTCCAAAGGTCAGCTCAGGAAATGACTATTCCGTTTTTTGCTGGCGAATCCTGTTTGTTAGAGTCCTGGTTTAGCAAGGTTGAGGCTAAAACCAAGGCCTGTTTTTCTGAACCTAATGATGCCGAATATTTGGCAATTGCTCGGTCAGCCGTTCACACAACCAGAGGTGATGCACATTTTGTGGTAGACGAGAAAGCCATTGTTAGCCTCCAGTCATGGTCAGAATATAAGGATTTCTTTCACTGGCACTTTGTTAACAAAGGAGACCTCGACCCGTATAGGTTAGTCAAGAATATTGCCAATGCCACCATGCAGCCTTTGTGAATCGTTTAATGCATTTACTAGCCGTCTTGATCGGTATCTGTATGCCTTGGAGACTGCCATGCTTAGTTCCTCATGGGATGATAAGGACAAAACATTGATCCCCCAGGCCATGGCCAAAATGATTGCATTTGGGACTTTAATTAATTTTGCCCCAGAGCATACTAAACCGATCATCGAGCAACAAAATTTTTGAGTTAAAGTTGAAATTGGTGAAGTGTTTGAGGCTATCAATAATGCCGCCGATAAACTAGCTCCCTGAAGTGCTCAATTGTTGCCGTCCTCTGACAATGTGAATGTAGTAACAGACCCTCAGCATCCTCCCACAAACTCTCAAAACGCTTGGTCACAGAACCGCACCCATGGTCGTAGCCCGCAGTCAAATTTTCCTCCTCATAAGTTTCTGAAACGCCATAGCACACAACCATCCAATCCCTCATGTTGGCATTGTGGTAAGACTAACCACCTCGCAAGGGACTGTTGGTCCGCCCCTAGACAATTCTCTCGGTCTCCTCGTCAATCTAATAATTCTAGGCTCCCATATTGCAAGTATCATAAACAAGTTGGTCACCACACGGCAGATTGTAGAGCTAGGCAAAGGACATCCCCACCTTGTAATTCCCACGGTCAGTCTTGGCGAGGCGCACAGCGTCCTAGACATTATCAAAACTCTTGTATACAACTCCCAGCCCAACCATAATACAACGTCCAATTTTAATACTCGATCACTGACTGCTGGACCTCAAAATGTTCATTCCATGTTGTCGGGACACTCCCAAAGCCATCCGCTAACCAATTCAAGTTAGCCAGTCCTAGTGCCCTCCCTGTCTACTCAGTAGCTATCCAAAATAGATTTGGACACTGACTCTCGACCGGTTGTAGATGTTGACAGAATCGCAGTGTATTTGACCCAGACGAGACGCAGATACCCTAGACAACATAAATCAAAAGTAGTAACATGTCCAGTATCAAGTGATGGCCCCCTTGTCTCAGCCATCGTACATAGTAAAATTTTCAAAGTTTTTCTTGACTCTGGTGCAAAAATTAATATTGTCAAGGCCTCAGCTCTTAGGGATATTGCAAGTAAGTACTCTACTCCAGTAAAAAAGTCACCCATACCTTTTCTAAGTGGTGTTTTAGGAAACACAGTAAAAGTTCAGGAAGAAATTGACCTTCCACTCAAGTTAGATGACACCACACTTTCAATAACCTGTTTAGTTGTTGACTATATCCATTTTCCTGGTGACATTCTCTTAGGTCTGTACACCATTATTGATGAAAATATTGCATTGTTTCCCCATCGTTGAAACATTAATATCAAAGACCACGTCATACCCTTGTGCAGCATGTATCGACATGGCCATGAGTTCAACCTTCAATCAGACTACGTTAATTTTGTCAAACCCAACTCGCTAGTGTAGGTTTGTCAGATCCTTGTCGCAGTAGCATACCCAAGAATACCGGCACTCGATAGAAACATCTTAGTAGTGCAGTTGTTAGGGAGTGAGTATCGAGATTTTCTGGAAGGGAACGCCCTAACGGATTCTCGTTGTCTTGCTTGCCTAGCAGCTTCCATCTCTGAAGTCAGTGTTCGACTTCTACTGACACTGTGCTGCACTCTCATTCTCTCAACACATTTAAGGTTCAGGGAGTCCCTGAGTTATCGGATGTCATTGCGGAAAGTTATACGTGTAAAGTGAACGGTACATTTGTTGAACCCTCCTGGCACACAGTGAAGGATGGTACCGTTACATTGTATATTGCAAACACTAGTAATGCCGACATACATCTCCAGTCTGGCACCCATGTTGTAAATTTTGCCCATTACTCGTTACCGGTGCAAGTGGTGGATGATGTCTCCATGGAACATACTGTTTGTACTCTCACACCAAGAGAACATGGATCTCAGCTAGAAGTGCAGTGCACCTCAGTCCTACTGACTTCCCTGACTCTGGTTCAACTTTTGGAAATTCTAAACAGGAATAGAGCCGTTGTTGCTCTACCAGGAGAAAAGTTTGGTCTCATTCCTCTTATTACACATAAAATTCCCCTTGAGCAAGGAACTATGCCAATTTATGTACCAGCACATCGTTTACCCCATTCTCAGAGAGCAGAAGCCATAAGACAGTTCACAGGTCTTGTAGGATTTTATCGTTCATTTATTGCTGGATTCTCTATTATAGCTGCTCTACTTTACAAGTTACAAAGGAAAGATGAAACCTTTGTTTGGGGAGAGGCCCAGGAACATTCATTCCAAAAACTCACGACAGCCTTGATCTCGTCACCTGTCCTTAGGTACCCAGATTTCTCTAAACCTTACACGTTGGTTACAGATGCTAGTGGCATTGGGTTAATGTGCTGCAAGTTCTGCCTCAAACAGCAGGTCACAGAGATCCCGCAATAGCTTATGCAAGCTGTACATTATCTAAAGAGAAAAATTATAGTGCATCAGAACGTGAAGCGTTAGCAGTTGTATGGGCTCTTAAAAATTTCAGGGATACAATTTATAATTACCCAGTTCATGTTCTTACAGATCACCAACCATTAATTCCTTTGTTCAAGAATAAGAATCCAATTGGAAAGTTTGCCAGATATTTGCTCACAATTCAAGAGTTCAGTCCCACATTTGGTTATATTCCAGAAAAACAAAATATTGTGCTGATGCGTTTTCTCGACATGTAGCTGCGAATCAGTTAAATTACCCTACATTAGACGCTACAGTAGTAGAGACGGAACAGAGACAAGACCCTATATAGGCACCTATCATTAAGTTTTTAACTAAGCAAAATACTCGCCCAATTCACAAACCTCCAGTACCATTGAAAGAGTTAGTGATTTTGGACAATTTGCTGTGTAGAGTAGTAAAGCTAGGGACAGCCCCGAGGAAATGTTGTCAGTTAGTTGTTCCAGCTGTCTTGGTACCAACTGTGTTAAAAATTATCCATGATGCTCCTGCAAGTGCACATCCAAGAAAGGATCGTACACTCCAGCAAGGTCGATTAAAGTACTTTTGGTCAAAAATGGCTAAGGAGATTGCTCATTATGTTGACAGATGTTTAATGTGCTAACAGCACAAGGATCATGTAGCAGGACCTAATCCAATTCATGTATACCCAACGACTAAAGCTCCTTGGGAATGAGTATCGATGGATTTGTTGACAAATTTTGCAGACACAGAAAAAGGGAACAAACACTTGCTTGTAATGGTTGATAATTTTTCACGGTATTGCGAACTAGTTCCTATCCCGAACAAAACAGCAGAAACTATAGCCAGTGCATTCCATGACCAAATAATTTGTAGATATAGTATGCCTAAAGTAATCCTTTCAGATAATGGTCCAGAATTCAGTAATAGTATTTTAACTAGCTTGTGCGATTTATATAACATTAAAAAATGTAGTATTATGCAATATCACCCAGCAAGTAATGGGTTAGCAGAGCGTACTAACAGGAAAGTGTTAGATGCCTTGAGAGTCACATTTAATTTTGATAACAACAATTGGGATGTATTCATACCCTTACTTCAGTGGGCCATAAATTCTTCAATTAATGTTTCCACAGGTGACACTCCTCACGCTATTCTTTATGGTATAGATAAGATTCTCGCTAATGAATTTATTAACATACCCCCTACTCCTTTGTATAACGTAGATCATTTTGTTCAAGTAAACGCTTTACGCTTTAATTTTTCCTGGTTAAGCGTAAATCAAGTAATTTACGCTTCAAGTAAAGCGTAGACAAATGCAACTAGTTTTCAAGAAAATACGAGAACAACTGTCCAAGGCAACAGCCGAGTTCACTAGAGCAAGCACTGCACGAGCTAAGCCCAGTAAGATAACTGTTGGATTTATAGTAATGGTGCGTAACCAACACAGGTCTGACCCTATGTACAAGCTAATTTAGAAGGCGATGAGTCACAATAACGTGGCTAAAGTAAGTTGACCAGACTACACACTAGAAGGTGAAGGGACGACGACGTTTCGGTCCGTCCTGGACCATTCTCAATTCGAATGTGATGAGGAAGATTGATGAAGATTAAGCCACCCAAGAGGTGGCACGGGCATGAATAGTCCGTAAGTGATGAGGAAGTAGATGCAGGCAATAAATAGGCTTGAGAGAGGTGAGGAGCAAAGTGTAGTAGAGGAGATAGTAGTAGGAATAAGAACTGCAGAGGGCCTATTGACCCATACGAGGCAGCTCCTATTATAGCCACCGAATGAGAAGGAGATAGTAATAGGAATAAGAAGAGAATAGTAAGGGAACGTAAAGAAAACAAAGAACAGAAAAGAGAGAAGAGAGAAAGAAAAGGCACAAAAAGAGGCCGCCTAGAGGCACATAAAGGGGCCGCCTATAGGCGCATAAAGGGATCTCTTAGAGGCGCATAAAGGGCCGCCTAGAGGTGCATAAAAGTGCCGCCTAGAGGCACATAAAGGGACGGCCTAGAAGCGCATAAACGGGCCGCCTAAATGCGCATAAAGGGGCTGCCTAGAGGCGCATAAAGGGGGCTGCCTAGAGGCACATAAACGGCCGACCAATATGCACATAAAGGGATCGCCTTGACGCACTTAAAGAGGTCACCTAGAGGTACATAAAGTGGCCGCCTAGAGTCACATAAAGGGGCTGCCTAGAGTCGCATAAAGAGGCCACCTGGAGGCACATAAAGGGACTGCCTAGAGGCGCATAAAGGGGCCGTCTAGAGGCACAGAAAAGAGCTGCCTAGAGGCGCATAAAGTGCCGCCTAGAGGCGCATAAAGGGGCTGCCTTGAGGCGCATAAAAGGGCCGCTTAGAGGCACATAAAAGGGCCGCCTAGAGGCGCATAAAGAGGCCGCCTAGAGGCACATAAAGGGGCCGCCTAGGGACACATAAAGGGGCCGCCTAGAGGTGCATAAAAGGGCCGCCTAGAGGTGCATAAAAGGGCCGCCTAGAGCCACATAAGAAGGATGCCTAGAGGTGCATAAAAGGGCCGCCTAGAGCCACATAAGAAGGATGCCTAGAGGTGCATTCCCTTCGCACTCTCTTCCCTTCATCCCCACTCTCTCCACCTTCCACCTCTCCTCCTCCTCCTTCTGTGCTCCCTGCGGATCCCCCTCTTTCTCCTTCTCTTTCCATTATCTCTTCATCTTTCTCTTCCTCCCTCTCCTGCCCCCCCCCTTTCTCTCTCGCTGTCTGTCTGTCTCTGAAAATATCAGAGTTCATCAATTTCCAGTAATCTATGACAATGTGTTGGTAAACATCTGAAATAACCATCAAAACTCTACGAAAATAGATACCCCAATTTCACATCTGATATCATGAAAATTGTAGAGGGGTCAATATAGATGTCAATATTTCTTAAAATCTGCCACCGAGGCCAACCCAACCTGGCCTATGCCACTCCCATGCCCACCATGTGTCAACTTGGAAAGTTGGGTGAGGCTAGGGCCCAAGTGTCAGGCCTCCAGCCTCAGACACACATTCTCTTCTATATATAATTAATTCATTGTGTCCGGGGAATAGGAAGCCAGTATATACATACGGTACATGTTCGGCTTATATCAATGTCCCCCCCCCCCCTCCATGAGGGAGGAATTACTAACCCTCTCTGGGATGCAACCCCACAACAAGCTGACTAACTCCTGGGTAATTATTTACTGCTAGGTGGACAGAGACATTAGGTGATAGGAAACGCACCCAACAATTTCTGTCCCGCCGGGAATATATACTTGAAGGGGTACCCAGTGGTGCCTGGAATAGTCTGTCTCTCTCCCTACCCTTGTTGTCTCCTCTCCTCCCTCTTAATTCCCCTATCTTGCCCCTCCCCTTTCCCCATCCTCTCTTACTTTCCACCTGTGACGGTGTCCCACCCCTATATTTCTTCCTCCCCAGCTTAGAAGAGTCATATCTCCATAGCCTAAGTATTTTCTGATGTTCAGGGAACATTTTCATGTGTGGGAAAGCGTGGAGCGTGATTAAGCTGGCTGTAAAATGGCCAGCTAAGTTTGATAATGCAGGGGGCTTATGCCTTTTGGGGCACAAGACGGTGTCGAGCCATCCTGTTTCCCCGCCAAGACGTCGTGACGCCTCCCGGCACCTGATTGGCTAGGTGAGGTCACGTGCTAGAAGTGACCAATGACGAGAGCCCTCGGGCGGTGTGACGTCACGAGGCGGAGGGCTCTCGGGGCGGCTGGCGCCTGGGCGGGATAGTACGTCACGAGCCGCCATAGGGTGAGGACGCGCTCGATTGAGCACCGGATCTAGAGAGCCCTTACCAGTAGATTTAAGCTTCGCTTCGATTCTGCAGACAGTCTGAGAGGCCATGCAACTTCCGTGGAGTGCCCAGAAACAAGGACGGGCCGGATTAGAGAGCCAAGAGCTCTATCAAGAGTCTGCATCAGAGGGAATGTTGAGCTGGTGACGTCTGGGACGCCCAGAAGACCAGTATTCCACATCAAGCGAAAAGTTACGACTGGTCAAATCTACTGGCAGTGAGGCGAGGGGAAGCTGTGCTGGACTGCGAGGTGTCGGCAGTGCCAGTGAGAGTGGAGGACGACGACAGAGGAACCTGTCTCCAGTACCCCGGAGAATAGGAAGAGGAAGACAGTACCTGTTGGGGGTCAGCACGGAGAGGATGCGTTACCACGAGGACGACAGAGGACCCTGTGTGTGAGGGAACTGTTCATCAGGAGACCAGAAGCCAGGAACAGGAACCTCAGCATCCCTCAACAGAGGACGAGTCAGCTTCATGGTTGGAATGAATTAAGGTAGATAACTGTCCCTACCTTTACCCCTTTTGATCTAGGCGAGCTAGGGTATTTTATATGTTGTGAACATTTCTACTCATCATTTTATTGTCTAAGTGACAGAATATTAGGCTAGGAGCCTAGAGCTCATATAGGCTTGATGATATAGGCTTGATCATAAATATATTGGCGCAATGATGTTATGATCCTGGAGGTGGTAGCTGGTGTGCAAGGAGCCAGCAACGAACTCTGAAACGCCCAGCTGATCGCATTGCTAAAGGCGGTGGGGAGAGCTACGACGTTCTGACAGTTGGAGCTGTCAGCTGATCATGCTGCCAGACGCGCGAGGTGTGTACCCACGGCTCGAGATGTGGATCCAGTCAGCTGATTGTGTTGCCAGAGGCGTGTCAAGAAGAGTGTTGTCACCAGCAGATGATTCCACTTATTGTTACGAACCTGATTCCATCGTCAGAGCATGGAGCAGCGACATCAATGCCATCTGTGAGTCCGCTCCTGAAGCCCCCACAACATGGACGACGCCATCTACTGGTGGCAGAAAGATACCATCAAGAGGCGCTAGATTCCTGTCCTAGTCAGATCGAGAGGTCGCTGGTGCTGGCCTCTGGTGAGGTGGTGCCTAGAAAGGCAGCGCCATCTATTGTAGGAGTTGTATGTCTATGTCAGGGTCAGTAAGTGATGTTTCCTAGCGTCCCATGTACTGATAACGTGTCTGTATCCACAGAGTCGACGTAGGGCTGCTGTGGTACGAGGACAGTCAGTCTACCCAGGGCAGCCATTATCTCTCTATTACATTCTGTTTTACGGAAGCAGTGAGCCGCCACTGAAGAACTGTGTTGTGTTCTACTGTCTGCCCGTGAAGTGGCAGTGACGGAATTCGGCGTATCCCAGGACTGGCTAGCGGAAGAAAAGACTGACAGTAAGGTGCTAAGAAGGAGTGTAACTAGCGAGTTGCAAGAAGCTCCTGCCAAGGGTTAGCTACCCTTGTATTTGTTTTGTGAAGAGGCCCAGCAGCGCGAGGCTGATGTTCAATGCCAGCACCAGGCTGGAGAGTGATTGTGGGGGTTCACGAGGAAGCACCTAGTGAGACTGTGTATAGGCTGGCCCGTGGCTATGGTAGACCCGTTGGTGTTTCCCAGTACTGGTTGAGGACGGTACTCCGTGTTGAGGAAACACTGAAGCTGACAAGACTGCATCGATTGAGCATCGAGGAACGCTTAGTGTCCCATGAGAGAGACACTTGTGAATATATTAAGTGTAGTAATACTTTCTTTAGTATTATATGTGAGGTGATGGGAAAGTGATTATATGTGAATATATTGATGAAGTGTCGTATTCAATGCAAACCCTCCTTTGTGTTTTACTAGCATTACCGAGCTTACTCCTTGAAAGCCACTACTAACTTGAGGCCAGATACCAGAACTTTAGTTCCACCAGCAAAGAACCCAGTTGCGACCCATTGTGGCTGTAGCACTTATGACCAATTTATTTATGCAATTTATATGTGTATATATGCCTTTTCTTCAGTAAACTTTTAAACTAACTGATGAGTTTAAGTAAGCCTCCATTCTCTAGGGCTATATATATATTTATGAGACCATTAGTGACACCTTGTACTGAACGTGATACTGCATCCTTGATTAAGATAACCAATAAGACCACTGACGTGTTGCTGGGACACGAGTCTAAACACCCAGCTGGCGACCTCAGAGCAGACATGATATCAAAGAGAGATAGAGAACCTCGCAGTGTCAGGACGGGCAGGTTCAGGTGAGTTATAGGAGGCTTGAACCTCCCCACTTGCTAGGGGTGTATAGGGCCAGCCCTTGGCCGTCTGGGGGAGCCCCGGGGCGGACAGTGGCGCCAGGGACTGAGGGACTAAGACCCGTAGGAGCAACCCCAACCACAGGTTGGAAGGGGGTGAACCCTGACACACATTTTCCTCCTTATCCCACTCTCCACAACTCGCCCACATCTCATTCTCCCATCTTTTCCGTCTTCCATATCTTCCCCACTAGTACTGTTCCTCCAGATATAGCATCCACATCAGCATCCAATCCTGCAATGACAGCCACTAGTACTGTTCCTTCAGATATAGCATCTACTCCTGCAATGTCAGCCACTAGTACTGTTCCTTCAGATATAGCATCCACATCAGCATCCAATCCTGCAATGACAGCCACTAGTACTGTTCCTTCAGATATAGCATCCACTCCTGCAATGTCAGCCACTAGTACTGTTCCTTCAGATATAGCATCTACTCCTGCAATGACAGCCACTAGTACTGTTCCTTCAGATATAGCATCTACTCCTGCAATGTCAGCCACTAGTACTGTTCCTTCAGATATAACATCCACATCTACATCCACTCCTGGTACCATTCATCCAGTGTCAGCAGACATACCATCATTGCTTGTTGCTGCTGCTGGTGACATTTTACAAGAGGAAATACCCAAAGCTGTAACAGTAAAGGAGTTTGTAATCCAAGAGACAGATCCGGGACTGTGGAATATTAATGATACTAACACAATAGATTACTGGATTCGTAGTGGGCCCTCATCATGTTAGAATCATAATAGCAACCTTACAAACTCAAGCAGAATGTATAAAACAGCTGGAGCAGAGAATATGAGGGAAAGGTATTTATCAAACTATGTGTTCAAACGTGAACTGCGGAATAGCGAGTATGTAAAACGTGAATGGCTACTCTACTCACCATCCCAAGGTCGTTTGTACGGCTTTGTATGTCGCCTATTGTCCAAGAAAGAATCTCCCTTTGCTACAATGGGGTTCAGTGACTGGAAGTCCAGCAATGTTATTGTAGAACATAAAATGGAGAAGAACATCGAAAGTGCATGACAGCATATTTGATAAGGCATAAAGAAACTGGAAGTGAAGATTCTTTATTGCTTGAGCAACATCGCTCAGAGCAGGAATATTGCCATAAAGTGTTGACACGTGTGGTTTCTATAATTCGCTTTCTTGCCTCAAGAGGTTTGGCATTTTGTGAGAAAATCAGATTATTGTGCCAGCAAAAAATGGCAACTATTTAGGAATATTGGAGCTGCTGAGTGAGTTTGATCCTTTCCTGGAAGATCATCTCAATATATATATGGAAATTTTGGAAAACGGAATCCGTCATATTTATCTGCATATATTTGTGAGGAATTTATTGAATTAATTGGACAACTGGTTTTTTGCACTATTCTTGAAGAAGTGAAATAGTCAAAGTATTATTTAATAAGTGAACATTCCACTCCAGACATCTCGCACACAGATCAACTGACATTTACTGTCTGATACATTAAAGGCTGTGAGTCTGTGGAACGTTTCTTGATGTTCATCTCCATCTTTTCTCACGGAACAAAGGATCTAACAGACACTGTCGTGGATTTTCTTAACGAGGACAAAATTCCACTATCAAACTGCCGTAGTCAGTCATACGATAATGTCTCAAATATATCTGGACGATATATTGAATTGCCAACACGGATTCATCAACTCAGTGAGTTTGCCATCTATGTCCCCTGTGCTGGACACAGCCTTAACTTAACTTACTCTTGGTGGGAGTAAAAGCAACAGAGTGTTGTCTACAGACTGTCAAATTCTTTGACTTTGTTCAGCATCTGTATTCACTTTTTGTTGGTTCTACTCATCGCTGGAATGTTTTGACATCATCTTTAGAAATGATTCTGTGGTCAAGCGTTTGTCTGACACACGATGGTCAGCACATAGTGATGCTGTTCATGCTCTGTATGGGAGGTTTAGAGAATATAAAACAGGCGCTGGCTTCTCTATCAGCTGACAATGAACAGCAAGTGAATACAAGGCGAGAGGCAGAAGGATTGAGCAAAAAAATGGAAAACCTGGAAACAATCTCTCTCACAATTCTTTGGAATGACATGCTAGAAAGAATAAACAAAACTAACAAGGTCCTACAATTAAATGATGTTATCTTGAGAGGTTATCTTTTATGATTAGGGGCTTAGCGTCCCCACGGCCCGGTCCTCGACCAGGCCTCCTTTTTGTTACACATCCCTAGGAAGCATCCCGTAGCAGCTGTCTAACTCCCAGGTACCTATTTACTATTAGGTGAACAGGTACATCAAGGTGAAAGAAACTCATTTGTTTCCGCCTCCGCCGGGCATCGAACCCGGAACCTTAGGACTACCAATCCCGAGCGCTGTCTACTCAGCTGTCTGGTCCATGAACTAGGATGTGAACATCCTTGTTGCCACGAAACTTCTTGATTCTATAAAATCTATCTTCAGGAAACAAGAGACAAACTTAGTGAATATAAACTCAAGTCAGGAGTATGTGTCCAGATACAGATTACAGTGATGGGAAAAAACGGGAAGGAAAACGAGGTGTGCGTCTTAGTAGATATGACGGATCAACAGAAGAAGAACTTCTAATGAAAACCCACAAATTCAAGGTGGAAACTTTCCTCCCTATTCTGGACACTAATCTTTGAACTGACAAAACGTGCAGAGGCTTATTCACAGATTGGAAATATGTTTTCTTTCTTCAGTGAATTGAAAACCATTGCTTCTGATGCACTAAATAAATGTTGAATATTATCGACCATTTACTTAATATTCCTGTGTGTGTGGTTGTCGTAGGGGCCCCAGCACTCTGGTTGTCCCAGGGGCCCATAATGCTGTTAAGACGGCCCTGATCTCAGTAAGACTAACTGGACCGACTCCGACCAGCCTATGGCTATCCCGTACCCCAGACTATTTCCCTTGCAGTGTTGAGTGAGATTAGCCACAAGCGTCGGACCTCCAGCCTTGGCTAGACACAGATATTCTCTCTTATAGATATAAATACTAGATGGGTCTCCCCTCCTTACCTCATCTTCTACTCCATTCTCTCGCTTCCCCTCTTCCCTCTCATGTCTCTCTCCCAATCTCCTATCCCTCTCTCTTCCTTTATCTCCCTCTCCACCTTTTACCCACCTCCACTCAACATCGTTCCCACTCCCGTTCTCCTCAATCTCCACCTTTCTCCCATTCTCCCTTAAAATCTCCCCCACTCCCTTTACCCCTCTCCACCTTTCTTCCCCTCTCTCCTTCCTTCCCTTCCAAAGTCACCCCATCTCCCCCAGTCTCTTTCTGCCCCTATCTATCTATCTAGAAAGAGAGAGAGAGAGAGACAGACAGACACCCCCGGGAACCACGGGGTTTCTCATCTAGGATATTACAAAACATTACGACATAATTACTGCTATTAACTTAATCTATGACGATAGATATAATTGTTTGAGGCACTTAACACTCCCCATTCTATTTTCCTCCACAACTTCACTACGACACTGGCCACACATCTGCCAGTCTACCATACAGCACGGAAAGTTACACTTAACACTATCTCCACTGATAACTTCACTACAACACTGTCCACACACCTGCCAGTCTACCATACAGCACGGAAAGTTACACTTAACACTTTCTTCACTGATAACTTCACTACAACACTGGCCACACACCTGCCAGTCCACCATACAGCAGGGAATGAACATCCTGTACGTGTTCGTGTCTCCAAGAAAGTAGCAATAAATCACCTAGAGTTCTGCACTGACACAACCCATTGTACTTTCTCGTATATAAATAATTCTGCTGACCGTTCTCACGATTGTTCACTCGTAAAAATGTTCAATAGTTTTGTTGATACGTTTACGGCGACCAGCCAGGATATGACGGCTCAAGGCTCCACACACCAGTGATTGCATCATCACACGGCCTTGTATACTCACACTCGGCCTTGTGTACTTATCACAAGGAGTTATTATTATTATTTTGTCACCAGGGAATATTACCCCTTATTTACCATTACGTGTAATATCAAACGGTAGAGAATGTACACACAGGGCCAGAGAATATTAGTGTTAGTATGAGTACACACGCCCGCTGGCTGGGAGGTCCGGGGGAACACCACCTCTACTGACACTCCCTCCATGGGGCCCCTGCTGGGCCCCGCGCCTCCAGTGTGCATGCGTCACCTCCCGTCTCGTCTCACCTAGTTGTGCTTGTGGGGCCCTTGCCTGGCGCGCCTCCAGTGCAAATGTGTCACCTTCCGTTTTGTCTCACTTAGTTGTGCTTGCGGGGCTCCTGCCTGGCGCGCCTCCAGTGCGCATGCGTCACCTCCCGTCTCGTCTCACCTAGTTGTGCTTGCGGGGCTCCTGCCTGGCGCGCCTCAAGTGCGCATGCGTCACCTCCCGTCTCGTCTCACCTAGTTGTGCTTGTGGGGCCCTTGCCTGGCGCGCCTCCAGTGCGCATGCGTCACCTCCCGTCTCGTCTCACCTAGTTGTGCTTGCGGGGCTCCTGCCTGGCGCGCCTCCAGTGCGTATGCGTCACCTCCCGTCTCGTCTCACCTAGTTGTGCTTGCAGGGCCCCTGCCTGGCGCGCCTCAAGTGCGCATGCGTCACCTCCCGTCTCGTCTCACCTAGTTGTGCTTGTGGGGCCCTTGCCTGGCGCGCCTCCAGTGCGCATGCGTCACCTCCCGTCTCGTCTCACCTAGTTGTGCTTGCGGGGCCCCTGCCTGGCGCGCCTCCAGTGCACATGCGTCACCTCTCGTCTTGTCTCACCTAGTTGTGCTTGTTGGGCCCCTGCCTAGTGCGCATGCGTCACCTCCCGGCTCGCCTCACTAGCTTACAATTGGAATGATCACCATTGGGGGATTCATTACCTGCAGCCACCTGCCATAGATATCGATACCCAAGTCTAATTCTGACAATTACCATGTCACACTGTCTAGTGGAGAAGGCAATTTCTAGCAAAATTAATAAAATATTTACAGGTACATTGTAAGAAAGTATAGAGTATAAAACACTACATTGTATAAGAAATTTGACAAGGTTAGAAGGTACATTAAAGTAAATTTATGGGTTATCCATATTGTAGCATAATTTGAGTATTATTGCAAGGTATAATGCAGTAAACTATGCGTTCAGTAAACATGATATAAGGTAATAGCAATGATTACAATGGTAAAGTTGTATGGCTTAGGAACATATTGTAACAGCTGATTCTCTCCTTCCCTCCCCCTCTTCCCCCCCCCCTTCGCCCATTGTCAAGGGCCAAGAGGTTGACCTGAGGGTGGTCTTGCTAGCTGGTCCTCTTGGTGCCTATGCTCCCCCACTCAGATACCCTCTCCATCCACCTCCCATTCCCTCTCTCACCCCATTCACCGGTTCCTCCTCCATACCAGGGGAGTCAAATGTCCCTACCTTTTATCTTGGAGGAGACAGGGTTGAACATAATTTATCAATTTGGTAAACATTGCTAGAGGTTCAATTACTACTTAACCTATTATAGGTATAGGTTAAGTACTAATTGTAATTAAGAAGCAATAAGATGCTTAACTTAACATACTAAGAAGGTTAGGTAAGGTCGGTGTTTTCTATGAAGCTTTTCAAGGTAAACTAAAATATTCACAATAAATTAGTATGTCACATATGCACTTATTTAATAAGTCAATATTGACTGTAAGAAAGTGCGAGAACGGGTTGCTATCCTCCCTGCCTACTACCCTCAACCTCAAACCCTCCCTACCCAGGCTCCCCTCCCTGCCTACTACCCTCAACCTCAAATCCTCCCTACCTACAACCCCGTTTCCCATCCTCCCCTCCAGGTCAACCCATGTCCACCCCAAGCCCTGGCAGACTCATACCAACCCCAGCCAAATACCACCCAAACCCTTGTCAACGCGTTATTGGAATTGTTGTAAACTGCATTTCCCTCTCAACCCCCACCCTTACGACCCCCTGTTTACAACCCTCCCCCGACCTTCCCTCACCCTCTCCCCTATCCCCCAAACCCATCCAACCAACCCCTTCCCCCTGTTACCCGCCCTACGCCCTCCATTAATCCTACACCTTGCTCCTCACCTCCCCTCCACCCCTCTTTCCCCCCTACCCCCATTCCTAGTGTAGCCTCTACAGAAGTTGCTGGGGAATGTAGCCAGCAGGCTTCTGGGACGCGTAAAATTTGTGATGAAATTTGTTTGAGGTGTCATGACCGAGGCCATTACAGGTATGTGTGCACGAGCACACGAGTCAAGGGTGACCCAAAACACTTCGGTACGTTGGCTGGCAGACCTACGTTTGAGATGAAGGTGGAAGGTGTGAGATTGATGGTTTTTGTGGACACCGGAAGTCAAGCAACGCTCATTAAAAAGTCAGCCTTCAGCACTCTTAAAGAGACACGCCTTAACCGTTGTGGGAAGCATTTAACAGCAGTTAATGGTCAACATATTAATATCCTGGGCCAGGCCACTCTCAATTTTGAAGTGGATAAGGGAGAATCTTACCCATGCAATTGCACGATTGTCGAGAATCTTGCATTCCCTGGGTCAGATTTTATTGGGAATGGATTTTCTGGGACGGGTTAACGTTTCTTTGTCTGCTCACGAGGGAGCAAGGAAGTGCAGCATGAAGTTGGGCTGTCCTGCTGGTTTGCCCTGCTGGTGGTGGTTTGCCACTGACAGGGTGACGTTTGATGTAGCCATGGAGACTTCTCGCCCTCTAGTGAAGAGGACATTGTCGGCTGGTCTGGCATTTACGGTGCCGGTGTACCATCCGTTGGTTGGTGTCGCCCTGGTGGACGTGCTTCATGTGCAGCTGTCGGACCTGGTGGGCGTCCAGCTGCTTCAGGGCAACCGTGCTGTGGTCAAGTTCCACCTCCTGGCTGCCTTTCAGGCGCTTCTCGAGCAGTGTGAGGGGCGTGTTTACCCTCTCCCTGATACTGCTGGCTCTGTTAAGATGGAGAATCTTAGTGTCACCTTGACGTCTGTGACGTGCATGGTGCCCCCTTCGAATTTCAGGACGACTTTTTAACCTCCTGTTTTGAACGATTTGGGACAGTGTTAAGTGTTCATTGGAAGAAGGTCCTTGCCGGGCACTGGTTGATACCTGGTTGATGGGGTTCTGGGAGTTCTTCTACTCCCCAAGCTCAGCCCGATGCCAGACTTGAGTTGTGAGAGTTTGGTCTACCAGGCTGTTGCTTAGAGCCGCCCGCTGGCCCACATACCCACCACAGCCCGGTTGGTCCGGCACTCCTTGAAGGAAACAATCTAGTTTCCTCTTGAAGATGTCCACGGTTGTTCCTGTAATATTTCTGATACTCGCTGGTAGGATGTTGAACAACCGTGGACCTCTGATGTTCATACAGTGTTCTCTGATTGTGCCCATGGCACCTCTGCTCTTCACTGGTTCTATTCTGCATTTTCATCCATGTCGTTCACTCCAGTACGTTGTTATTTTACTGTGTAGATTTGGGACCTGTCCCTCCAGTATTTTCCATGTGTATATTATTTGGTATCTCTCTCGTCTCCTTTCTAGTGAGTACATTTGGAGAGCTTTGAGACGATCCCAATAATTTAAGTGCTTTATCTCGTCTATGCGTGCCGTATATGTTCTCTGTATTCCCTCAATTTCAGCAATCTCTCCTGCTCGGGGGCCTCGTAGCCTGGTGGATAGCGCGCAGGAATCGTAATTCTGTGGCGCGGGTTCGATTCCCACACGAGGCAGAAACAAATGGGCAAAGTTTCTTTCACCCTGAATGCCCCTGTTACCTAGCAGTAAATAGGTACCTGGGAGTTAGTCAACTGTCACGGGCTGCTTCCTGGGGGTGGAGGCCTGGTCTAGGACCGGGCCGCGGGGACACTAAAGCCCCGAAATCATCTCAAGATAACCTGCTCTGAAAGGGAAAGTGAGTACTGAGCAGTACTCAAGATGGGACAACACAAGTGATTTGAAGAGTACAACCATTGTGATGGGATCTCTGGACTTAAAGGTTCTCGTAATCCATCCCATCATTTTTCTGGCTGACGCAATACTTGCTTGGTTATGCTCCCTAAACGTTAGGTCGTCAGACATCATTATTCCCAAATCCTTGACATGCTGTTTTCCTACTATGGGCAGATTCGATGGTGTTTTGTACCCTGTATTATGTTTAAGATCCTCATTATTGCCGTATCTGAGTACCTGGAATTTATCACCGTTAAACATCATGTTATTTTCTGCTGCCCAATCGAAAACTTTGTTAATATCTGTTTGTAGTTTATCAATGTCTTCAGCAGAGGTAATTTTCATGCTGATTTTTGTATCATCTGCAAAGGATGACACGAAGCTGTGACTTGTGTTTTTGTCTATGTCTGATATGAGAATAAGGAACAGCAGTGGTGCAAGGACTGTACCTTGAGGTACAGATTTTTTAACTGCGCTCGGACTCGATTTTACTTGATTGACTGTTGCTCTTTGTGTTCTGTTCGACAGGAAATTAAGTATCCAGCGTCCTACTTTACCAGTTATACCCATTGACCTCATCTTGTGTGCAATCACTCCATGGTCACATTTGTCGAATGCCTTTGCAAAATCTTTGTATATGACATCTGCATTATGTTTTTCCTCTAATGCCTCAGTGATTTTGTCATAGTGCTCAAGTAGCTGTGAGAGGCATGATATTTCTGCTCTAAATCCATGCTGGCCTGGATTGTGGAGGTCATTGGTTTCCATGAAACTAGTGACCTGACTCCTGATCACTCTCTCAAATACTTTTATTATTTGGGACGTTAGTGCAACTGGTCTAAAATTCTTTGCTAATGCTTTGCTACCACCCTTGTGTAGAGGGGCAATGTCTGCTGCTTTAAGCGCGTCTGGTATCTCCCCAGTGTCCAAGCTCTTCCTGCACACTATACTGAGTGCCTGTGCTACTGGCACTTTGCATTTCTTTATAAATATTGAATTCCATGAGTCTGGGCCCGGGGCTGAGTGCATGGGCATATTGTCAATTTCTCTTTCAAAATCTGCCACGCTCGTGCTGATATCAGTTATATTTACAGGTGTTTGAGTATCATTCATAAAGAAATTGTCCGAATCTTCCACTTTCATGCTGAGTATTGGAGTGCTAAACATGTCCTCATACTGCTTTTTTTAGGATTTCACTAATTTCTTTGTCATCCTCAGTGTATGAACCTTCACTAATACGAATAGGTCCAATACTGGCAGTGGTTTTCGCTTTTGATTTAGCATATGTGAAGAAATATTTTGGGTTTTTCTTTATTTCTTGAATTGCTTTCTGTTCTTGTTGCCTTTCTTCAGTCTGATAGGAATGCTTCAGTCTCTGTTCGATTTCTTCAATCTCCCTGTTTAAATTATTTCTTCTTTGTATGGAGAGTCGTGTCTGCTTAAGCATTTCCGTTAATTTCTTCTCTCCTTTTGTAATGTCGTCTGCGTTCTCTTTCTACATTGGACCCCTCTCTGGCTTTCCTCAAAGGAACATGTTTCAGACAGACTTCATATGCTTCAGAAGTCAGTTTTTCTATTCCTTGTGTAGGATTTTTATTTCTTAGAACATTTTCCCATTGAATGTTTGTAAGTTCCCTGTTTATTTTCTCCCAGTCTATCCTTTTATTATTAAAATTGAATTTATTGAATAGCCCTTCTCGCTTGTTGTTTCTCTTGGGCCTACTACCGTTATTAATGTTAGTTTGCACTTCAATGAGCTTGTGGTCTGAGTACGTAGTGTCTGAGACAGTAATGTCTCTGATTAGCTCCTCATTGTTCGTGAATATCAGGTCCAGCGTGTTTTCGTTCCTAGTTGGTTCTGTAATCTGCTGACTGAGCGAGAATTTGTCACAGAATCTTAGTAGTTCTCTGACCTGTGGTTGGTTATTTCCAGGTTCACTTCCTGCTATAATGTTATTGTTTACTATTCTCCATTTTAAACTGGGTAGATTGAAGTCTCCAAGCAAGATGATGTCTGGTACTGGGTTTGCTAGGTTATCAAGGATATTCTCTATTTTGTGGATCTGTTCAATGAATTCCTCAACTATTGCATCTGGAGGTTTGTATATTAAAATAATAAGTAGATACATATTTTCTACCTTGATTCCAAGTACCTCTACCACCTCACTGGATGAGTTCAGGAGCTCTGTGCATGCCAGCTCCTCTTTAATATACAGATCTACTCCTGCACTTGACCTAATTACTCTGTCACATCTATATAGATTATAATTCGGAATCCAGATTTCACTATCCATGTGGTCTTTTGTGTGGGTTTCTGTAAATGCACCAAATATTCAGTTCGATTCTATTAGCAGGCCATTTATGAACTTAACTTTATTTCTTGATTTTGGTTTCAAGCCTTGTGTGTTTGCAAATATGAATGATTTCCCACATTGCGTGTCACTTCTGGTGGGCTTTGGTAGTTCTTCCCCCACTCTACCCAGGTAGAGGGTGTGTTGTTTTGGAAGTGATTCGTCCAATTTTGGTAGTAGGATGGGTGTTGTGTAGTGTAGTACCTGTGTGCTTGTTGATAATTTGTATTCCAGTCTTTTGGGTATCTCCTTTCCCCTCTGTAATCCTGTAGTGGTTCCATCTGACTGTTCCTCTCCCTTATATTTTCCACTCTGTTTCTGCCTTCCTCTAAAAAATTTCCAGTAGTGTCATATTGATCTTCCCGTCTATAACGCTGTGTACCTCTCACGTGGAATTCCGGACACTGAAGATTGTAGCATTTTTTGTCCCTAATTGAAAATTGGCATAATTTAGGGTGAAAGTATCTACACCCTGTTCCAAAACGGCATGTACCCCTCGCCAACATGTTCCTGCATTTTCGAGGATGCAGAAAATTGCCTTTTGCTCCTAATCTTCCATATTTGCATATTCCTTTAGCGTAGAATTTGCAAATATGTTCAGGTTTTGCGTTTTTCAAGGTATTTATACCTGTGTTTGTCTTGTCTACCTCTTTATTGAACCCATCTCCGTCTTTCGTCCCAATTCCTTCATTTATGCCCTCTGTCTCACTGTTGCTCTCATTGTTTATATTACCTGGCTTTGTAATATTGCTGTTATTTTGTGCCACAATACCTTCTTCCTCCACACTACTGCTGCGGTTCTCTAAACTATCTGTTCCTGAGTCTTGGTCGTTATCCAATGTTGTCTTTTCCCAGTCCACATATATCACTGGTAGCCTGTCTGTGAATGAAAATCGCTGTGACTCGGGAATTTTTTTCATCAGTTATGTTCTCCAACATTAATCTGTCATCTTTACAAATCCAGTAAATTCCTTGCCTTTTTGTGCATCCTGGAGATAATTCTGCACAGCCCAGGTGAAATCTTTTGTTACAGATGCAACACTTGACGCCTACATTACGTCTTCCCAATACTCCCGAACACTCGTCACACCTCTCCATTGTCTGATGTATTGTATTGTATTTGTGCTTCACTGTATGGATCACTTGTTGATGTCAGTCCTTTTAACTCTTTGTAAAATTATATATATATATTTATATATTTAATATTTATATTATTATATGTATACCGTATGTTTGTAGTATTATGTATGTTATTTTGTTCAAACTTTATGGCAGGTACTTAGCGTAGGGTAGCGAAGCTGGTCCCCGGTGCGGGTACAGTTGACCTCTTGTTGTCCCAGGTTGATGTCACCAGTTTCCAGTTACTCGATTTATAACACTGATTTATTCTTTGCTTGTATTCTTACAAGGAATATTCTGCCTAATTTCCGGCTTGCAATGGTACTCACTCACTCTATTACTAATTCCTAGATCCACATTTCCATATTACACTTTATATTTCCTGTATTTTTATCACTGTGGGACGTCCCTGGGGTAGGCCTCGTGGCTTGTGTAAACACAGCCTAGCTGATGCCGCCTCTTGCCACTATTCTATATTTCTAGTATTCTATATTTATAATCTTCTATGCACGATTTTCCTAAACTTCCAACTTATATGTGTATTGTAATACCCGTTCCACTTCACTATTCCACGAATCACTGTTCGCTATTTTTTCCTCCTATCGCCAACACCCATGAACACAAAGCCTCGTGTACTGACTCCCACGTGGTCCCCCGTTTATTCTCTATTTAACACAAAGTTCCATTGTTAATGACTGTTTTCAATTTTCCACCGGGTCACTATGCACTTTGTGATGTCTGTAATCAGTAATCCATGGCTGTAGTCCTAAAAAATCCCGGTTAATGTCACGATTTTAACGAAGCACACACGGTACGTCTTTCCCCTCCCTCGACCTCGACTGAAAACTGTGTTTTCTGTGTCTGTGTCTCTGAAGTGTTTCTGAAAACTGTGTCTCGACTGCACTGTGTTGGTATGCTTGACGGCTCCCGCACCCTGACGATATCGCTGAAGTGTAGTGTACCTTCGTCCATGTCCGTGTTGGGTTACACGCTCCACTGCCTGTATCAGGGTAAGGCACACTTGTTATTGGTGTGGTCACGAGGGTCATCTGGCTACGGCGTGCGACGTGGGAGCGACTGGTAGGGTGCATGTTTTTCGTGCGGAGGATTTTCCGCCCCTATTGCGTTCGGACAGTTCTGAGGACGGAGTGGGTGTTGTGCCTGTGGCGCCTGATTGCCTGTCTGCTGCTCCGCCTGCTGAGATGAGTTCTACGGCCTGTGCGACACCTCTGGTACCTGCTGTTGCCCCTGGGGTTGTTGAGCCGGTGTGTGTGGGTGTCGGGCCTGCGCTGCGTGTAGTGTGGGATGTCCCGGTGGAGGTTCATGTTCTACCCCCGCCTGTGGATGTGGTACCGGCTCCCGGGACCGCGACTTCTGCTGTTTTGGAGGAGGGGCTTCGGCAAGGGGAGGTGCCTGCAGTGCCTCTGTGTGTTGGCGGCTGTAGTTCTGCTCTTTCCATTTCTTTGCAGAAGAGTGCCGTCGGTGTTCTGAGGCTGTTTCCCTGGATGATGTGAACAGTGCAGGCGATGTGGCCTCTGTGGACTCTTCGGACGGTGCGGGTGTGGCCTGTTGTGGATGTGAAGGTGGTGGCTGTACCTGCAGAGGGGCCTGGTGGGCGTGGTGTGATGCGGCCTGTCTCGAAGCATTCGCGGCGGGCTCGGAGTGTGTTTCCCCTTCGTGGTGTGCCTTGGGAGGAGGTGGGGGAGTATGGTTCTTTGGCATCCCCCCGCCGTGGATGTTGGTGCTGTGAGGGGGCTCCGAAGTTGCTACCTTTGCCCTCCCCCACTCCTGCGTCTCCTGCTGTTGGATCTGTAACAGTGCAAGTATTTTGCACTCTTTCATGTATAATTGTGAGTTGTAATTGTGTGTGTGTGTGTGTAGTGAGGAGCGAGATGGTACGAGGGGAGGTGTTGACTAGCTTCAACCTGCTGACATGGTAGTACTTGTGTTGGTAATGGCTAGCTTGGCCTGTCCCAGTTCTTATTAGGGCATGAGGAAGAACACTCAGCTTCCCCACGTTTGGGGGGGGGGGGGGCTGGTAGATTCAGTGAGAGACCAGCTTGCATAGAGGGAAGGTGACCAGCCAGCTTTCCCCCGATTTTCACCCTGGTGGGTGCCAGTCACCATCAGAGTGCATCCCTCTGATTTGAGAAGGTAAGAGCCAGTGTTGCTTGATTGACCAAAGTGTCTTAATGGTGACGAGCTAGTAGAGTCTGAACAATTTAGCCATGTATGGTGTGGGCGTGTATGGAGTGGGTGATCCCCCCCCCCCCCTTTTAAATTTGGTAAATATTGTGTTAAATAATAGCATGTCAAAATGTTAAATAGTAAGAACTATGGAAATTGAAATAATTTTAAATAATTTGAGTCAATAAATGTCAATGTGTAGAATAACAAGCTTGACTTTTGTTCAGTCTTCCTTTTTTAATCAATATCCTCTCGAGTAAGAGTTAAGCCTAGAAATAACTAGATGAACAAGTGAGAGATAACTAAATTAAGCAGTGTTCCTGTCGCATTGTTTAAGTGGAATTAATATTTAGTTTCAATGACAGGTGGTGGCAGCTTACATCAGAACATCTTAGAATAAAATCAGTATAACATCTAACAAAGATAGAATAACAATCAGGCTACTGTCCCCACTCTTCTTATCCCTCCTACTTACTCTCTCTATTACTTCTACTCCTCCTTCTTTCTCTATCTCCTGTCTCCCCTCTTCCCGTTTTCTATTCCCGCTCTCCCCTCTCTACCTCAGTTCCTGCCTCAACCTCCCCCATGTTCTATCCACCCTTCCTTCATCCCTCCTTCCTCCTCCCCTCCTTTCTTCCTATACTTTCCTTTACTTTCTCACCATTACAGAATAGATAGAGAAAATTAGATTTTACAATGGTTCCCCCTCCTTCGTTGCCCCGGTCTGGGGGAAGCCTAGTCCCGACTGCTTGGGTCGTGCCCTGTGAGGGTCCGGTGATGGGCCCTTATTGAGATGCCCGGGTGCTTTCGATCCCGTGGTGCTCATCCACTGTCTGGGTGTCGGGGGTGAAGGAGTTTGTTTATAGGGTGCCGGATAAGATGTCTCAGCCGAAGGCACCGCCTGGTGGCCGGGTGTCCCCTGACACGTGGGTGATTTGGGATGCATACTGTTTGCGCTTTCCGATATACATGTTTCCGGAGAAATATTAGTTGACGTCTTGCGCACACCGCTACGCCGTGCATGGATCCGCTGCTGCCGTGCACTCGACATCCCGCCCTACGGTGCGGCTAGTCTCCCTCTAACCTCCGCCTCTGTTTTCGTCGCCACACCTCTCTCTACGGGCCGACACATCTAACACTTTTGACTTTTTCTTCTCCTCAACGTCAACGCGTCTTCCTACATCTGTCCTGGTGCAGTCATCGGGAGGGTTAACCCTTCATGCAAACTGCACCTATTCTCAAGAAGAAGAAGTTGGGCCAGGTAGTTTATCCCATTAAAATGGTAGATCATCCGCCAGTGGTTGCTTCCATTAGTAAGAAACAGAAGTACAATATTCACTACCCTACGTTGTTGTTTACGTCTCTTCCAGACACAGATAAGAAGTCATGTGGGTTACATGCCTTGATGAAACAATGTTGCCCACCACATTCAGTTAAATTTATATAAGTATCAGTGGGACGTCACATTGCACCAGGTACCACCCTTCAGGTGGCTGGGAGATGTGACAGGCTGTTAATCCCTCATCATTTAATCACAGTGCTTGATAAAGGGGCACTTATTCCAGCTGTCAATCTCTCGCACAAAACCTATCGTTTCAGGGCAGGTGATAAGTTATCTCAGGCTACGATTGTGGAAAATACGGGAATTTTTCAGCATCAAAGCCAGGAGGAGATGCCAGCCACCATAGCACAATGTAGTGCACTTAATATTACAGATAGTATTACACCGGGGAAATACAAGACCGAGACAAGTAAAAGTAGTAATACTCAGGAAGTGGATAAGTTAATCTCGGCTCTGGATTTGCAACATGTGCAACAGTCAGATAGGAAACTTTTGAGAGTGATTTTACCTAAATTCCCTAGACTGTTTTCAACAGAAGACGATCAAATCGGGCTTCTGGATAGGATTGAACATGTTTTTCCTACAGGTGATCATCCTCCTATTTACACTCGTCAATGGAGGCTTCCGGAACGGGCAAAGGAAGTAGTTAGGGATGAGTATGAGAAGATGTTGAGGCAGAATGTGATAGAGCCTAGTACGTCACCATGGTTGTCGCCAGTGGTGTTGGTACAGAAACCGGATGGTAGTTATAGGTTTTGTGTTGACTACCTGCTGGTAGTTATGTCTGTTGTTATGTCAACAGACATAACATATACAATGTTATGTCTAAACAGACATAGCATTGTATATGGGGAAGATTACCCATCAGAAGTTCTAAATAATATGAAAAATGCATGGAGAATTCCAGCTAGGGCTTCCAAGACAGCACGAGACCGCTATGGTCAGCATTATGACAAGAAGGTACGACCTCTTGAGTTGAAAATTGGGAGTCTTGTGTTGAGAGTTAAAGAGGCGGCTCCTGCTAATCAAAGTAGGAAACTTGCACCTAGATGGCGGGGTCCTTACCGAGTAATTGAAAGAAAAGGCCCGGTTAATTTTGTTATTGAAGGTATTTTTGAAGACCAAGTTGAGAGAATGATTCATATTAATAAGTTAAAACCTTATCACGCGAGGGAGGAACCAGTGCTGCCTTCAGCAAGTCTAATTCCTGACCTGTCTAATCAATTAAATTACTAAAGGCGATGTGTACCCTTTGCCACGGATACAGGAAATAATAGATCAGTTTGGGGCAGCCAAATACTTTTCCACTCTGGATGCCAAATCTGCGTATTGGTCCATTCCAGTCGTTGAGACGGATAGAGAGAAGACCGCTTTCTCTGATGGGGTTCATACTTATCAATTCAAGCGGATGCCTTTCGGGTTAAAGACAGCGCCTTCATCATTTCAGAGGGCAATTCATTATATCCTCAATCCAATCTTGGGAAGGCACTCATTAGAGTTCCTGGATGATGTGGTTATTTACTCCAGGACGTTTGATGAGCACTTACGAGATTTGACTGAGACGTTGATGTATGAACCTTACCTCCTGTGGAGGTTGGTTTCGGTTGTAAAATGTTGGTGGACACAGTGGATAGTGTTTATTAGACTAAATCCACAGCTGAGATCAGAGAGGCCGCGAGTCACTACTCCGCCCAGAAAAGTAGTGCCTTCTCAGCTGTAGGTTGTCAGAAATAATGTGAACTGGAATAGCCTAACTATGTAAGGGAAAAATGGACTCTATCAAAAAGTATGCATGGGGAATATGGTAAATAAAATCCATAAGGAGTTTGACTGCATATGTAATGAATAGAGTATTAAGGGGCGATGATGCAAGAGAGAGAGACGCCATCTTGACTGGAGGGGGAGGTGTATCGCTGCCGACCGTTCCTGCTATTTGAGGGGTTTTCTCCGGCCGTACAGTCAGATAAGCCTATCCTTTTCAATAACCAGGGTTGCAAGATTGGGTAGAGTAATATTACAGAAGTTGGAGAGGTTTTATAAGAGTCCAGGTTTCCTAGAGGCTAAAATATGTGTCATTGGATGATAGCGGTGGTAGCTGGGTGCACGGTACCAGGTATGGGACAGTGAGCCGTAGGGTGGTCAGAGCCACTTGAGGTTATAATACATAGTGATCTTATGTTGTGAGGAAAACGCCTTGTTGAATGTATTCCTGTGTGACTTATACGTATAAATTTGTGACTTGTGTACTAGGCTGTTTTCCTTACTCCTTACTCCCTAGACAACATTTTAAGGACCACCACCAGCAAATTCTCGATAGCTCTCTATGACAACAAAATCGTATCACTACTGATAAGATCAGTAAGACACAGGCCGTGATACAATTGGGTAGCCTGTCCGGGAGCACCTCACATATTGAGCAGCCTGATCGAAAGCCTAATAAATGTGGATAGCCTGTAGGTGTAACCTGACATAAAAATTGTGTAGCTTATTTTTTCACTTTAACTTGTGTAGAAATTTAGAATATTTTTAATGTTGGTATAATATGAATATGTACTTTATTACTTATTTATGTACATTTTATTAATCTTTATGAAAAGTGCTTTAAGAAATTTTCGTGTGTGTTCTCGAGTGCAAAAATTTTACCAGTTGACAGGGTAGTCAAGTAAATTAAGCAATGTCCTTATCAGTTTTCAAAACAAATTCTCAGCCTAAAAAGAGAAAGGTGGTGCAGAATTATAAATTTGTGTTGGAGTCTGCTGTATCTTAGCACACTAAAAATGGATTTGGTAGCACAACAAATTGTCGACAATCCTAGTGTTGAGGGTTTGAAAGTGGCAAAAAAGTCTATCCTAGTGGCTGTTGGCAAGCACTATGGACTATTACTGCACATGGGAATGGTGAAGACGGAACTGCTAAGAGAAATAATGATACACTGGGTAGATGAGCAAATTCTCCCACAGGAAATATTAGAGCAGTCCCCGTCCACCAGTGGTGCAAATGTTGTAACTACAGGAAAGGTAGAGACTCAGTTGCAGTGGCAGGCAGAATTGGAACTAAAGAAGTTGCAGTTTGAGGCAGAGCAAGCTCAGAAGAGGCTAGAGGCAGAGCAAGCTCAGAAGAGGCTAGAGGTAGAGCAAGTTCAGAAGAGGCTAGAGGCAGAGCAAGCTCAGAAGAGGCTAGAGGCAGAGCAAGCTCAGAAGAGGATAGAGGCAGAGCAAGCTCAGAAGAGGCTAGAGGCAGAGCAAGCTCAGAAGAGGATAGAGGCAGAGCAAGCTCAGAAGAGGATAGAGGCAGAGCAAGCTCAGAAGAGGCTAGAGGCAGAGCAAGCTCAGAAGAGGATAGAGGCAGAGCAAGCTCAGAAGAGGATAGAGGCAGAGCAAGCTCAGAAGAGGATAGAGGCAGAGCAAGCCCAAGAACTCGCTATGATGAGGTTAGAAGTGGAGCAAGCTCAGAAAAAAATTAGAGTTACAGATTAGGCTAGCAGAATTGGGAATTAGATCAGAAAATACCGGTGTTCACGATTTAGGAACACCTGGGCAGTTAGAGATTAACAAAAATGTCAAGTTTCCTCTATTCTGTGAGACTGACCCAGACCAGTTCTTCATTCATTTTGAAAAGTTAGCACGGAGTATGGAATGGCCTGAAACACAATGAGTATCTCTTCTTCAAGGTCAGTTGGTGGGAAAGGCACAGAAGATATTTGCAGCTATGCCTTTGAGTAACAGCTTTGACTATGATAAGGTAAAAGCAGCCATCCTTACTGCTTATCAACTTGTTCCTGAGGCTTATTGGCAAAAGTTTAGACAACTGAGACGAGACCCAAGTCAAACCTTGGTAGAATTTGCACAAGAGAAATATCACATGTTTAATAAATGGTTAGATGCAGAAAAAATTAGGGATCTGGACTCTCTTAAAAATTTACTCCTAGTAGAAGAATTTTTATCTTGCATACCTTCTAATGTGGCTTTGTATTTGGCAGAAAAATTACCCAGAGATATCTATGAGTTGGCTAAATTAGCAGATGAATATGAGTTGATGCATAAAGTAACTTTTAAAAATAAAATTCTATCAAATAGACAAGGATCTGGTCGAGCAGTAAACTCCTCAGTCAGATCTGGGTCCCACATGTACCCAACAGCAGGTCAAGAAAACACTTTTTCAAAGGTGCCAGGTGGTAAAGAGAGTAATGTGAAACCCAAAGAGGATCACACCAGTAATAAGCCTCACCCAGAGTTGAAACAGTGTTCCTACTGCCATAGGAAGGGTCATGTTGTTAAGAGTTGTTGGTTTCTCCACCCAGAAAAGAGGCCTAAGGCACTCACAATGTGTGATGGGAGGAAAACCAAATGTGTAACATAAATAATGGGGAAAAAAGCACTTGCTATAAATCATTTTGGAGAGTTTATATCAAATGGAAAATTACAGTGTGCAAATGGTTTGTGGCATGATGTTAAAATTTTGAGGGATACAGGAGCATCCCAATCTTTATTATTAGAGAGTGTGTTACAATATATATAGTCTACAGAGACTGGGGAGGTAATGATTATACAGGGAATCACAGGAGATTTCCAGACTGTACACTTGAGAGAAGTAAACCTAGACTGTGATTTTACTAAGGGCAAAAGTTTAGTAGGTGTTAGTCCTAAATTATCAGTTGCTGGCATTGATCTAATTGTGGGGAATGATCTTGCTGGTAATCGAGTTAAAAGAGATGACCACCCAATAATGCTAACTAAGCCAGAGGTGATTAGGGCATGGACAGATCCTGAGGACAAGGTAATGTACCCAGCATGTGCCGTCACAGAGTCAAAATCAGAGTCTCAAATATCACAAACTCCCAATAATGTAAGTCAGGAGACAAAATTAGAGGTTAACAAATCAAATAGTGAAGTGGATCTTTGTGACACTTTTATGGCCAAGTTGGAAGAAGCAGATGGGAACAGGATGGGGAGCAGCTCCACCAAACCACCTAGGAAAAGGGGTAGGGGAGAGTGTAGTCCAGTTACCACATCTGGCTCTTCAGACTTGAGATCAAAATCAAATTTTTTTCATCAGCAAAGAACTGATCCTACATTGACTGACTTGCATAATAAGGCAGTAACTGAACTAGAAGCAGAATCGGAGGCAATGACTTATTACTACACTAAAGAGGTGTTGATGCGGAAGTGGAGACCTAGGAGCTCACCTGTGTCACACACTTGGGAGGTAGTTAATCAAGTAGTCCTACCGAGGGGTTATAGAGAGAAAAAGTGCTAAGTGTAGCCCATGATTCACCAATAGGAGGTCATCAGGGTATTGCAAAAACATACAATAAAATAAGCAAGTACTTTACCTGGCCTAGATTAAAGAAAGATGTCATCCAGTAGTGTAATGAATGTCCAGTATGTGTAAAAACTAGCAAACCAAACCAGGTAATACCAAAAGCCCCTTTACAGCCAATTGTGGTAGCCGAGGAACCCTTTACCCATATTATTGTTGATGTAGTAGGCCCATTGCCTAGAACCAAGAGTGGTAATATGTATATCATCACCATGATGTGTCAGACTACACGCTTTCCTGAGGCATTCCCTGTGAGAAATGCTACAACTCAAAGTGGTAGTAAGGCACATAATGAAATTTTGTACTATTTTTGGTTTACCAAAAGTAATACAGACAGATAATGGGCCAAATTTCACTTCCAACGTTTTTCAGCAGTTTTGTGAGGAGTTTGGCATCCTCCATAAGACATCCACTACTTACCATCCTGAGAGCCAAGGTGCTTTGGAAAGGATGCACCAAACCCTTAAGCAAATGCTGAGAACCAGTTGCATGGAAACTGGCAGAGACTGGGATGATGATCTTCCACTGATGCTCATGGCACTGAGGGATACTTATCAGGAGTCCCTGGGGTGTTCACCCAACTCATTAGTTTTTGGCCATGAGGTGAGAAGTCTACTAACCATCTTAAGAGATAAGTTGGTTGGAAATCCAAAGAGTGTTGTGCAGGTAAACTATACTCATGACTTACAAGATAAGTTAAATAAAAAACAGGGCAAAAGCCTTAATTCATCTTAAAGAAGCTCAAGGAAAAATGAAGGCACAGTACGATAAAAAGACAAAGCAACGACATTTTGAGGCAGATGATAAAGTGGTGGTACTAATGGCACGACAGGGACCAACATTGTTGCATAGGTTCCAAGGTCCTTATACAGTAATAAAGAAACTCAGTCCCACCAACTATGTAATCCAAACACCTGATCTCAAGAGAAAGGAAATAGTAGTGCATGTTAATAGGATGAAACTAACACAAAAGGGAACTACCAATACCAACCAGGTGCTTAGTGTAGTCCATGTAGATGAGAATAATGGGGAATGTGATTTTAATAGTATACCTAATGCTCATGTACCTTATTTTAGCAATGGGGAGTGGTTGGCTAATGTCCAGAAAATGGTGGAACATTTGTCATCAGAGCAGAAGCAGGACTTGGAGCAGTTGCTGACTTCTCATGCAGACATCTTTGGCGATATTCCCACCCAGACTTCAGTTATTCACCACGACATCGAGGTGACAGACAACCAACCAGTCAAGTCACACCCATATAGAGTCAACCCTACCAAGTTGAATCTCATCCAGAAAGAAGTCGACTACATGCTTCAACATGGATTGGTGAGACCTAGCAGCAGAAGTTGGAGTAGTCCTTATATTTTGGTTCCAAAGAAGGATGAAACTCACAGGTTGGTCATTGACTACCGTAAGCTAAATGTAATGACTGTTGATGATAACTTTCCAATACCTAGATTAGATGATTGTATTGACAGTGTTGGTAAAGCCAAGTTTGTAACCAAAATAGATTTGTCAAAAGGTTACTGGCAAATTCCCTTAACACCAAGAGCTCGGGAGATGAGTGCATTTATAACTGCAGATGGGTTGTATGAATTCACTGTAACGCCTTTTTGGCTGAAAAATGCCCCAGCAACTTTCCAGCGTCTTATGAACTTAGTGTTAAAAGACATACCACAATGTAGAGCTTACTTGGATGATCTTGTAATTTTTCACAATAATTGGGAGGATCATATGAAAGATTTGGCTAAACTATTAAAATGCTTAAAGGAGGTTAATTTAACTGTAAACTTACATAAATGTACTTTTGCTAGAGCTAGTATTTGTTACTTAGGATATGAAGTGGGAAATGGTAAGGTGTTACCACTCAAAAATAAAATAAATGATATACTAGAGTATCCAGTGTTGACTAGCAAGAAGGAGGTACAAAGATATCTGGGAATGTGTGCTTATTATAGGAAGTTCTGTAAAAATTTTGCAGCAATTGCAGCTCCTTTGACAAACTTGCTATGTAAAAATATAAAGTTTAGATGGTCTCAGGAATGTCAGGATGCATTTACTAAACTAAAAGGAATGTTGTCATCTGGTCCAGTGTTAGCTACTCCTGACTACTCTAAGCCATTCAAACTACATATAGATGCTTCGGACTGGGGTGCTGGTTCTGTGCTAATGCAAGAAGATGATGAGGGTATTAATCATCCAATACAATAGTATTCTAGAAAATGTACTAAATGTCAACATAATTACTCCACAGTGGAGAAGGAGGCTTTATCATTATTACTAGCTGTTAAAAAAATTGACATTTATTTATCAGCCAATACTGTTGAAGTGTTTACTGACCACAACCCCTTAACATTAATTGCTAGCATGAAGAATTCCAACCAGAGAATATTACGGTGATCTTTATTGCTGCAAGAGTACAATCTGGTCATCAAACATATTCCAGAAAAATTAAATGTAGTAGCAGATGCACTTCCTAGATTGCCAAAGGTTGGCCATTACATTGGGGTGACTTAGGGTTGTACTATTGCTCAGAGATGTATATATTATTGTGTATCTCGTGTTTATTATATATCATTTACTGTTTCTTTACAATTACTATGAAATCAGTTTGAGGTGTTAATTTTATGTGAAAAAAAAGTGAAATTCCTTTAAGAATTTTTTTTTTTTTTTTCTGCGTGGCTTAGGAGGGGTGTTACGAACCTTACCTCCTGTGGAGGTTGGTTTCGGTTGTAAAATGTTGGTGGACACAGTGGAGAGTGTTTATTAGACTAAATCCACAGCTGAGATCAGAGAGGCCGCGAGTCACTACTCCGCCCAGTAAAGTAGTGCCTTCTCAGCTATAGGTTGTCAGAAATAATGTGAACTGGAATAGCCTAACTATGTAAGAGAAAAATGGACTCTATCAAAAAGTATGCATGGGGAATATGGTAAATAAAATCCATAATGAGTTTGATTGCATATGTAAAGAATAGAGTATTAAGGGGCGATGATGCAAGAGAGAAAGACGCCATCTTGACTGGAGGGGGAGGTGTATCGCTGCCGACCGATCCTGCTATTTGAGGGGTTTTCTCCGGCCGTATAGTCAGATAAGCCTATCCTTTTCAATAACCAGGGTTGCAAGATATGGAAGAGTAATATTACAGAAGTTGGAGAGGTTTTATAAGAGTCCAGGTTTCCTACAGGCTAAAATATACGTGTCATTGGATGATAGCGGTGGTGGCTAGGTACACGGTACCAGTTATGGGACGGTGAGGCGTGGGGTGGTCAGAGCCACTTGAGGTTATAATACATAGTGATCTTATGTTGTGAGGAAAACGCCTTGTTGAATGTATTCCTGTATGACTTATACCCATAAATTTGTGACTTGTGTACTAGGCTGTTTTCCTTACTCCTTACTCCCTAGACAACATTTTAAGGACCACCACCACCAAATTCTCGATAGCTCTCTATGACAACAAAATCGTATCACTACTGATAACATCAGTAAGACACAGGCCGTGATAGTTGACATTGTTAGATAAGGCGGGTTTCAAACTCAATGTGGGTAAATGCACTCTAGCATCTCAGATATTCAAGTTTCTGGGATTCCAGGTGAGCACAGATGGTATCCGACCTGACCCCGACTTCTGTCACGCCATTGCTGACATGCCTACACCTAAGACAGCAAAGGATGTTTGCAGATTTCTGGGGGCAGCTGGATATTTCCGTCGCCACATTGAGGGTTTTGCAAGTACATCAGCACCTTTAACTGAGCTCACTAAGAAAAACGTTAAATTCATTTGGAAACCAGAGCATGATAACGCTTATGGAAAATTAAAAAGTCAACTCATTACCACCCCAGTACTGGCAGTACCTGATTTTGATAAGGAGTGGGAAGTACACACTGACGCCAGTGGCATAGCAATTGGTGGGTGCTTAATGCAACGTGATAATGACAATCTTCCTCACCCAGTTGCATATTTCAGCGGGAAGGTTAAGGGTCCGGAGGTCCGCTATTCTGCAACGGATAGGGAGGCTTTGGCTGTGGTAGAAAGTGTCAGATACTTTGATTCGTATCTTTTCCAACGTCACTTTATCATTTATACAGATTACCGGGCTTTAACTCATATTTTTAAGAAAAGAATTAAGTGTCCTCGCATGTCACGTTGGTCTCATGAACTAGCTGCTCACTCATTCCAAATACTTTAGAAGCCTGGTCCATCACATGTTGTACCAGATACTTTGAGTAGAAACATTGCTACGATTAACGTAAACCTTAATATTGAAAATATTTCCAGTGAAAAGATGCGAGAATTCCAGATGAACGAACTGAGGTGGAAGGAAATTATTGAACATTTGGAGGGAGGAAAATATCCGTCGAAGATACGTAATTTAGCAATTCATGATTTTGAAATGAGGAATGGAGCCTTATTTTATGTAAAGGGACAGAAGGATCGTGCAGTTTTTCAGCTGGTTATCCCAGATGTTTTGAAAAAGTTGGCGTTGAGACTCGCACATGCATCTAAGATTGCAGGTCATCCAGGAATTTTTAAAACTCACATGAAAGCCAAGTCACTCTTTTTCTCCCCAGGTATGTGAACAGAGGTCATTAACTTCTTTAAGTCCTGTGGTCACTGCCAAAGGAGGAAAGGTACCCTTAAGGTACAAGGTCCATTGGAAGAATTCCCAGAAATGTTTGAACCCTTAGATCAGGTGGGGGCTGATCTGATTGATCTATATCACAGTCATTCAGGAAATCGTTACGTATTGGTGTTGGTAGACTACCTTTCCAGGTACACCATACTGATTGCATTGCCTCAGAAAGATTCTCGAACTGTTGCAAAGGCGTTCTTAGATAGGTTCGTCACTGTATTCGGACCCGCTAAAGTGTTAGTTTCTGACCGAGGTCAGGAATTTAATGGAATATTTTTAGAGAAGTATGTAAAATTGTAGAAACCACTTCAGCATTCACTACGACTTATCACCCTCAGGCTAACGGTATGACAGAACGGACGAACCGGTCAGTTAAAGATATGCTTGCAATTTTTGCAGAGCATGATGCAAAATCGTGGGACGAACACCTGCCCTATGTCCAGCTGGCTCTGAATACTGCCATCCATCAGTCAATTTACACCAAACCCCTTTTGCTTTTCACAGGTCATTCTTGTAATTTCCCATCAGGGCTGCTTAACAGACATAACATTGTATCTGCATTCTGATGGGAAGATTACATCAGAAGTTCTAAATAAGATGAAAAAAGCATGGAGAATTGCAGCTAAGGTTTCCAAGACAGCACGAGACCGCTATGCTCAGCATTATGACAAAAAGGTACGACCTCTTGAGTTGAAAGTCGGGAGTCTTGTGTTGAGAGTTAAAGAGGCGGCTCCTGCTAATCAAAGTAGGAAATTTACACCTAGATGGCGGGGTCCTTACCGAGCAATTGAAAGAAAAGGCCCGGTTAATTTTGTTATTAAGGGTATTTTTGAAGACCAAGTTGAGAGAACGATTCATATTAATAAGTTAAAACCTTATCACGCGAGGGAGGAACTAGAGCTGCCTTTAGCAAGTCGAATTCCTGACTTGTCTAATGATCCAAGTGCTGAGTCAGATGATGAGGATGACCTTCTGTCAGACCTCATCAGTAGTCAAGTTCATTCTTGTCACCCTATGGTAACAAGGTCGCGAGCTGTACAGTAAATTGTTAGTGAACTCCCTTAGTCAGGTTTAGTAAAATTCTTAATATTTATGCTGTAGAGGCAATGGTGTGTATTTACTAATGTGCATTCCTAAACATAGGAATGTGCCTGAATGCCAACAGTGACTGCCCGGACAGGTACAAGAGGAGTGTTGTTAACGCTTATGTCGACCGTGCCCTCAGCCACAGCTAAGAATGGAAGCAAGTCGACGAAGAACTCTGTAGGATAAGGCAGGTCCTAGTCAACAACGGCTTCTCCAATGGTTTCGTGGAAGACATCATAAGAAGGAAAGTGAAACGCCATGCAACCTCTGAAGAGACAACTAACACAACACCTATACCCCATATTAGACTATTTTACAGGAATTTGCACAGCCCATAAAACGGAGGAAAGGGTCCTGAAAGATATTGTCAGTAGAAACGTTATCCCTACAGACAAAAATCAGAAGATACAACTGACGATTTACTATGAAACCAGAAAAACGGCCAGCCTACTCATGAGAAACTCTCCAGACACAAAGCAGAACGCTTTAAAAGAGACCAACGTCGTCTATGCCTTCAAATGCCCTCTTGGGGTCTGTAAGCCTAAAAAAACCCAGTATATAGGCAAGACAACAACATCTCTTTCCAGGCGTTTAACGATGCATAAGCAACAGTGCTCCATTAAGGAACATATAATCTCTTCCCACAAACAAACCATCACCAGAGAAATCTTAGCAAACAACACAGAAATCATCGATAGATACAGCGATAGCAGGTGGCTTGACGTCTGCGAGGCACTACACATCAAGAAGTCAATACCAGCAATCGACAGCCAATTAATGCACAACTATATTCTACCCACTACAAGACTCCGCTCCAATATAGAAGCATCAAGAAATATGGACCAATAGGCTTTCTACAATTACTTCCATTCAATACCCATTGTTTCGTGTTCTGTCTTGTGTTTGAATTTAATACCCATTCAATACCCATTGTTGAAAGTTTGTTTTCACCTCATCCACCTCACCGAAATGTAGATATAAAATCGAAGATGTGTAACCTCTATTCAGTTTCAGTTATGTGTTTGTAAACTAAAGTCTTTGAAAATGTAACAAGTTTTACGAAACGCGCTCAAGTGTCGCGTCAGACTAAAAATAAAAATGAATTTTGGAGAATTGAATTTTGAATTACCATCAACAGTGAAAAGAAACGTAAGATAGATCGAGAAAATTCGTGTTAGAATTATTAATCTTACTTTTTCGGTCATATTTAATAATATATGTCTACAGGAAAGACTGCTACCAAAATATACTAAAATATATATATATATATATATATATATATATATATATATATATATATATATATATATATATATATATATATATATATATATATATATATATATATATGTATATATATATATATATATATATATATATATATATATATATATATATATATATATATATATATATATGTATTATATATATATATTATATATATATATATTTTTTTTTGTGGATTACTAAACAATAGCGTGTGATACACAGTCTGAAAAATGTGTTCACCCGCTGTTGTTGTGGACTTGAGTATGAACTCTGGGATATTAGGAGTTTTAGAAACTCATATCTAGTCTATTTTTATTGCTTAAGAGTTGTTTGTTAGTTGTATTTTGTATGGGTTGTTGGTTACATTGATTTTTTTTTAATAAAAATATTGTTGGGTATCTTCTTTAGAGTTTAAGGATCCAGATACGCTGTGGTGGGCAGTTGCCACAGGTGTGGAGTGGAATACTAGGTCCCTGAGAGGTAGTGTTCCTCTATTTTGAAATATTTTTTTTTTCTTTGAACTTTTAATGACATTGTTTTATTTTTAATGTTTCTGTTTTATGCGATGTGCTGTGATGTGTTTGATCGTTATTCCAGGAGGAATACTGGGATAGCTGAGGGCTAACGGAGGATTTTAGCTAGTTGTAAGTTGTTGGGTATGGATTGTTTTTTTTACAGTTATTTGTTACTATATCAGGACATGTATAGGATGTTTTGTCTTCCAGGTAGTTGGATGGGTACGGGGCTGCATCCAGGATGGACAACCAGGATTATGGGGACGATCTCTGTCCCTCATTTATTTTGTTTATGTATTATTGCTGTTTTTTTTCTTTCATGTTATGTATTCATACATGCTGGGGCGCACCTTTTGGGGTGCCATTAATGTTTTTGAGGATTGTATGGAATTAGTTAGGATTAGATAATTTCTTTTGTTCTTGAGGCATAGGGTTAATATATTGTTGGATTAAAAATGTTGTTTTTAGAGTTAATGGTTATGGTAGAGCAGGATTTTCAGGATAAGACATTTGTGCTTTAAAATACTTTACACACAAATTTCTTAATTCCGGAGAGAGGGGAGTTATAACGGCTGATTCTCTCCATCCCTCCCCCCTCTTCCCCCCACCCTCCCCTTCGCCCATTGTCAAGGGCCAAGAGGTTGACCTGAGGGTGGTCTTGCTCTTGATGCCTATGCTCCCTCACTCAATTCTCCCCACTCAGATTCTCTCTCCATCCACCTCTCATTCCCTTTCCCCCCTCTCACTGATTCCTCCTCCATACCAGGCAAGTCAAATGTCCCTACCTTTTATCTTCGAGGAGACAGGGTTGAACATAATTTATCAGTTTGGTAAACATTGCTCGGATATGCTCTAGGCTTGGGTGGTCCACTATAGAGGCGCCCTGTCCCCTTCGAATAACTGGAGAGAGCTGACTCAATCTTCAAGAATTTCATGTATCCTTTCACCGCAGATCATGGAAGGTGATTGGCGGTAGATAAGTGCCAAGTCCTTATTGGCTCTGAAGAGCCAGACCTCAGGCCTAGTTTTAAATGGTTGGCCATAGCCAAAAATAATGGGTGGAGCCCTGGGGCTGTATTAGATTGTGGGAGGAGCAATCCTTTCCACTGGTAAGCTGGTGAAACAAAATTTCAGTAGTGTGTTCTGGGAGTGCTTGGGGGAGAACTCGGTCCGGCATCAAAGGGACTGAGGGCAGCCATCGACATCTTGGCCTAAGTGCGGTTTTAAGGTATTTTACACTTGAGTATTCATGTCCTTGGTGGATATCCACTTTGCCTCTTAGGGATAATAGAGTAGGGTATATGTTCATAGTATTAACTGGTTTTTGATTGCTTAGTTATCTCTGTCTCTTTTGTTATTAAATGAAAGCAGTTCTATATTCATGTTACGGCCCTCTCGGGACGCAACGGGGTTCTTACTCTGATGTTGTTAGAGGAAGATATATGTATCCGTTCCCAAGCCAGTAGTGGCTATCAAGGGATGAGATCCGTGACGCAAGTAACTTAAAGGGAGTAGGGAAAGAAAGCTAAGAACTTAATATTATAATTATTACCATCACCGTTTAAATATATGAAATAAATGAGTACACAAAGGGGAGGGGTATTAACACTTGACAAGGGGATTAATCCTCAATCGATGTCTTCTGCTGAAGACGCTGGTGCCATAACTCTCGGTGCCGAGTCCTTGGTGCTTTCTTCGTGGCCACCCAACGAATTATCCAAAGAAGTTGAGGCTACCCTGGCCACAGGTCAGCCAAAACACAGGTCCACTGGGGGCACCGTTGTGGAGGCCGTCAACCACGCGTCCAGCTGGTCTGCTGGCAGGTACTGAGCCACCAAGGCTGGTACGGCCACTCCACGAACGATATAAGGGGTACGCCCTAGACAGGAGTCTCGTGTGATATCACAAATCACCCTCCTGTCCTCAATACCCCAGTGGATGATCGTCTCCAACAGTCGGTCCCGGGTAAATCCTTTTACTGCCACTCCACTGGCAGGCTAACACACCACAGTGTTCTTCCGGGGGGGACGACTTCGCAACTGTTGCAGCAAAGCTCAAGGTTCGGAAACGGCTGCCTCGGGTAGACTGACTCAACCTTCCATCCCAGCAGTCCCAGGTCGGCTCTGTAAACAGCAACCCGTTCTCGCAAATTTAATAAGTCAATATTGACTTATTAACTACGTGCATAGGTGATATACTAAACATAATAGATACCCTTAAAAAGATTCATAGAAAACACCGACCTTACCTAACCTTGTTAGTATCTTAAGATAAGCATCTTATTGCTTCGTAATTACAATTATTACTTAACCTATACCTATTATAGGTTAGGTAATAATTGCAATTACGAAGCAATAAGATGCTTATCTTAACATACTAAGTAGGTTAGGTAAGGTCGGTGTTTTCTATGAATCTTTTTAAGGGTATCTACTATGTTAAGTATGTCACCTATGCACATATTTAATAAGTCAATATTGACTTATTAAATTTGCGAGAACGGGTTGGTAAACAGACACGTCATCAATGACTGGGACACACTAAAACACCTCACTTACGGGCTCGGGCACCAACACCTGACGTATCTAGTCCATAGATGGCGCTGTAGTCTGAGCACCACCTCACCAGAGGTCAGTGGCGGCGGTGTAGAGTGCTGAACGGGACTGGAAACTGGTCCTTGTGGCTGGTACACCTTGTCCTCACCAGGTGTCGTCGTCCGTTTGGCGGGGGTTTCGGGAGCTGACCCACAGATGACGTGGTCGTTACTACTCCGTGCTCAGACGCTGGATCCGGGTTCGTAACAATTCAGTATATATATGTGTGGTATTTGGAAATCCTCCTGTTCACCTCCCTTTAATAGATATTAAAGTTGCCCTTGGACTTAAATAAGCAAAGTAAATTAAACAAACTAATTCCCAAGATTTTTTACTGAAGTTCCTATTGCCCGGGAGTTCCATGATTACTGATTCCTTGCCTTCCTGGGGGATCGGTGATAGACACATTCAGGTATGGTAGATCTGGAAGGTGGTGGCAGTGTCTAATGAGTTGTTAATTATTAGTTATAAATTAATACCCCTATTCTTGTTGTGTCCTGCTCATTTAATATTCAGCTTGTATTCGTGGCAGTTCAGTGAGGGGTCATACTGGACTGTAACAGTGTTAAGCTGAGGTATTGAGTGAAGAAGAGAGAGGGTAGGAAAGATTTATTACAATGGTAGATTTCGGCACATTACAATATACTGAGGGACCGAGTAGCACTAGATACAGTGCGAGTTTCAATCACTAGGCAGGAAACTATGATAAGAAAATTTGGTACTTTTTGGATTTATTTTTGAATAAGGGAAACGTTTGACAGCTTTTCAATTCGTTAGTGAGTTCCATAGACCAGGTTCCTTTATTTGCGCAGAGTGTTTACACAGATTCAGTTTGAATCTGGGGATATCAAAGAGATATTTATTTCTGGTTTGGTGATTTTGTGTTCTATTACTTCTGTCCAAGAAGAGTTTCAGAACAGGGTTTACACTTAAGAAAAGGATTTTGTAAATGTAATTGGCACAAGAGAATGTGTGGAGTTAGTTTATGTTCAATATGTTTTGGGATTTAAACAGGGGAGGCGGTGGAGGGGGGGGTGGGTTCTATCTGAAGCTGAATTGCATTTGTTGATTTGCCTCCAAATAAGATGTAGTAGGTCTTTCCTATGTTTAGTGTTAGTTTGTTGATTGACATTCATAAGTGAACCTTTTTTAGTTCATTGTTTACAACTTTATTTAATGTGTGTGTGGATTGGGATCTGAGTAGATGAGGGTAGTATCATCAGCAAATAATATAGTTGTAAGAATGTTAGAGACATTAGGCAGATCATTGATGTATATAAGAAATAGGAGAGGTCCTAGGATGCTGCCCTGTGACACCCCTATGGTTAATGGTTGTGTGGGAGTGGTTATATCATTGACCGTTACATATTGGTGCCTGTCACTAAGATAGGATCGATATAGTTCAGGGCAAGGCCTAGGATTCCATGATAGTGGAGTTTAAGTAAGAGGTTAATAGTATCAAAGGCTTTTCGCAGGTCAATGAAGAGTCCAATCGGAAACTCATTTTTGTCAAGTGGCTGAGTAGATTAAGTCAAGCAGCGTAATAATTGCATCATTGGTACTCTTTTGGGTGTGAAAGCGAAACTGACATGGACTTAGTAATATGAATTTTACGAGATAGGAGTAGAGCTGTTCGTAAATCATTTTATCAAATATTTTTGATAATATAGGTAGATTTGATATTGGTCTGTAATTATTTGTGTCTGCCGGAATGCCTCCATTATGAACTGGCGTTACTCTTGCTTTTTTAACGATATCAGGGAATGTATGAAACTCATGAGATTTGTTGAACAGAAATGCAATGGGTTGCGCAAGGGCATGGGAGACACTCTTGTATACCATAGATGGTATTTCACTAATGTTCCCAGATTTTGTTTTTAGTGAGTGAATGATGGACACAACATCTGTAGGGCTGACCAGTGAAAGGAGAAGAGAGTTTGGGTAGCTGCCTCAAAGATATGTGTTAACATGTGTCTGAGCCTGTGGAATTTTTTGGGCAAGGTTAACATCAATCGATGAAATGAAGGTATTAAATTCAGTTGCCGTTTCAAGATCTTTTGCAGGTGTACAACCATCCTTGGAGAGTTTTATCTGGTTATGTGAATGTTATTTAGATCCTAGGAAAGTAATGAATGATGGCTCTCCATTTGTTTTTCATGTTGACTTTTGCTTCTTTGAATATACTCTCATATTAGGAAAGTTTTGCTTTTCTTATTATACTGGTAAGCACTGACGGGAACCCCTTAACTACTTCCTTTGCAACTAGGCCAACCCAAAAATTTTCTCATATTCATGTTTCATGTCGATTGCTAGGAGTATGCCATTTGTAAGCCAGGGATTGTTTAACCTTTTGTCAGTTACTTGCTTGGTGAGGAGAGGACAATGAATGTTATAAAGGTTTAGAATTTTGGAAAGGAAGAGGTTAGTTAATGAATTTATATCCTGAGTATTATTAAATTCAGATTCCCAGTTTATATTGTGGAGTGTAGTTGTAAGATTGTCTATTGATGCTTCACTGTGTAACCTAAAAGTAAGTTCCTTGTTAGCTGGTGGTGTTATGTCCATGTTCGCTACTAGGAAGGTAGGATAGTGGCTAGTTGATCTGTCAGTAATAATACCAAATGCAAGGGGAGCTGTTATGCTAGTCCATAAATTATCCAAGGTAGTAGCGGATGTTTGAGTGGGCCTGGAGGTTGTGGGGATTAGCATACAGGAGTTCATGCTGTTTAGGAAATAGCCGACTTGTAGGCTATATTGCTGACCTAGGTCAGTATTGAAGTCTCCTCCTGGATTATGTGATTTTTGTTGAGATTGTTGTTTTGACAAGATTCCTTAGGTTATGTAAGAATGATGCTATGCTAGTACTGGGTATCTGGGTTAATAACTTGAACCATGGGTTATCAGCAAAGCGCTCCAAGTCGGAACAATTCGGCAGCTCGTTTAAGGTGTTTCATGTGGTTATCTAATTGTTGCATGGGCCGTGACGGACACGCCGATGACGTCGCTCAACCCAGTTGAGACGATTTTTTTTTTTTTTTTTGCAGGGATATTCATGCGCGGGCCCTAAGCCTCTAGCTGGTCCACTAAGTGTTGCTTGTTTCTGTTTTACTTGGGCGGAGTATGAGTATTTATGACTTGTATGGTCGCTTCAGTAAGATTTTGCCATATGTGTTTAACAACTTCTTCTGCTCTGTTGTTACTGTTGTTGAGGGGAGAGACCGTACCCCCTCCTCCCCTGGCCTCCCCCGTGGGGGAGACAGCCACACTATTCCTATTGCTAGCCTGACTAGTTGGGTTATTCCCGGTAGGTGTGCTGTCATAGTGGCCTTACCAGGATTCGTTTTGGTATGCATGGTAGTTGGATAAATGGGGAAAACTCGTCGGTGTGGCAGCAATGAATGTTGGGTGCACACCCACTTCCTCCTGGGAGCAACACTTGTGAGGTTGAAAGGGTATATTATGGGTTGGGCTCGTCGTTAGCTTCAATCACATTTGGGGCACTGTGTACATAGCTGTCTTCTGGGGATGCTACATCGTCTGTGGGTAGCTGTAGGCTCAAGAAGCAATTGGTAAAATTGGAGGAGCAGCAGCGTAATTATAAATTAAGATTTATAATTCACCTGTGGTGTGCATAACTACCACCTATGGCTCCTTTTTAGTATTTTGGATGATTTTAAGGCTTAATAATTAAGATTTTGTTGAAGCCTTCAGCGAAAATGATGGCTGTTGTCAGCTGAATGCTCTCTACTATAATGAAACTACTAGTCAAGAAAACGTTATAGTGAGTCTCCATTCTGTGTCAATGTTTCAACCCATGATTTAAACTGATCCTACAGTGAATCCTGTTAAAGGTTAGCACTGAGGAAAAATCTTAGTGCTTCTCTGAAAATTATAATAAGCACTCTAAAAGTTATTAAATATAATAAAGATGCTTTTGCCCATAGAATGGGTATGTGGTCTACTACCGCCCACAGGATGAACATGGGGTTCACTACCGCCCACAAGATGGGTATGGGGTCCATTATCGCCCACAGGATAGGTATGGGGTCCTCAACCACCCAACAGATGGGTATTGGGTCCACTACCACCCACTAGATGGGTATATGGTCCAATAACGCACACTGGATGGGTATGGGGTCCACTACCACGATTAGGATGGGAATTGGGTTCACTACCACCAGTAGGATGGGTATGGGGTCTACTACCATCCCCAGGATGGGTATGGTGGTTCCCTACCGCCCTCTGGATGGGTATGGGATCCACTTCCACCTGTTGAATGAGTATGGAGTCCACTACTACCTACAGTATGTGTATGGTGTCCACTGGCATCCACAGGATGGTTATGGTGTCTACTACCGCTCACTGGATTGATATATTGTTTACACTTACACGATGTGAATTGGGTCACTACCACCCATAGGATTGGTATAGGGTCCACTACCATCCACTGGATGGGTTTGGGGTCAATTACAATCCACAGGATGGGTATGGGGTCCACTACTACCCACAGGATGGGTATGGGGTCCACTACCGCAATGTTAACAGTACACACGTAAGCTGTCATGGGTGATTGGTCCATTTAGGAGCCATCACCCATGACCTAAATGGATGACATGGTGAAAGCATCCATTTAGGAGCCATCACCCATGACCTAAATGGATGACATGGTGAAGGCATCCATTTAGGAGCATGGTTGAGACCTGGTCAGTCGTCACGGGTGGTTGTGAGTTCGTTGTGTGAGTCGAGGTTTGATAAGTCAATATGGGCGTTGCGAGTGATGTGTTGAAGGTAACTGTGGATCCCTGTATTTACCCTGTGATTGTTATGGAGTGGTGAGGGTTGCGGAGGCTGAAGATGTGTTGCCAGTGTAGTGTGAACAGTGCGCCTCTCTTCATTTTATTTTATTAATTTATTATGCACCCATTCCGTGGGCGGTGGAGGAAAGGGTTACAGAGGCATATAATGGACTCAGGAACTGAACCCCAAAGTTCGTTTAGCTAAGCAAGTGACAATCTTGTGAAGCTAGTTACACAGTTATTAATATTACATACACATGTACATATAAATTCATACATTAACACAAAATACATATACACATCAATAATTTTTTTGTATCACAAGTGATTCAAGAAGAGACTCACAATAGTCACTTTACATCTATGGTGAGGCATGCAGTTTCTAATCCTGCTCCCCACCCACCCAACTGGGCGGCAGCTTTACAGTTATGTGCTCTCCACCCACCCAACTGGGCGGCAGCTTTACAGTTATGTGCTCTCCACCCACCCAACTGGGCGGCAGCTTCACAGTTATGTGCTCCCCACCCACCCAACTGGGCGGCAGCTTCACAGTTATGTGCTCCCCACCCACCCAACTGGGCGGCAGCTTTACAGTTATGTGCTCTCCACCCACCCAACTGGGCGGCAGCTTCACAGTCATGTGCTCCCCACCCACCCAACTGGGCGGCAACTTTACAGTTATGTGTTAGCTGCACCTACAGTAAGCAAACTTTGAGAACTTGTCAAAGATTCCTGGCAGTACATCATTTTGAATGAAGTACAGTACTTACTCATTTCTTGGACTACATTGATAGTGCTATTCTCTGATTTCGGAGAGTTTTTCACGTTCCAATATATAATGACGAAAAGTATGCGAATAGTTCTGCTGACAGAGTTTACATTTACTTCAAATCTACATCAGCAGATGTTACAAATTCCCAGAGGTACTTATAGCCGTGCCAAAGCTTAGCAGTGGTAACATCTAGATGTCTGCTAACCTTATGGAATGACCTATGTCGTGCGGTTCTTCCTGCATAATAGAATAATAGAATGATGATAGATGGAGTAATTGGTGTGAATTTCACTTTGCCTCAAGCCTACGCGATATTATTGATGTTCCCAGAATATTACTGCCCTCAGGCTGCTCAAAGGTAGTCCAAGATGGTAATCAATTCCCTCTTTATGAGCAAAAGTATGTCTTTAAGATTTATTGTTTAAATCTTGTTTAGGTAGTGGATGAGGCTAACTCGACTCATCAGTAGTTCAATGACAGGACTGATGAGTGCGCCTCTCTCCCTTGTCACCATGCACTTCATGTTCAATTGTACGTTTACAGTGAAGGCTATTTACAGAATTACTGCATTGCATATTCCATGTATTTATTGTATACTAGCAGTACCCGGTCACGCGTTGGTGAGCCACAGCAACCTTCCCTGTCCCCCAGTCCTCCCCACCATTACCCCCTCACCCGTCTCCTCGGCCTCCCAACCATTCTCCTCGTCCTCCCTACTCCACCATCCCCTCTTCCTTCCCACTCCCCTGTTCTTTTGTCCTCCCCACCATTCTCCATTCCCCCATCCCCTCGTCCCCACCATCCCAAACTCCCGTGGCCACTCGTCCTTCCCCACCATTATCCCCCACCCTTGTCCCCTCGTCCTCCCCACCATCTCTCACTTCCATCCCCTCGTCATCCCCACCATTCCCCACTCCCTCGTTCGATGCCTTCCCAAATGGTCTGATTGTGGGAACCGACCTGTAAGATTTATATTTATTTAATTTATATGAATTTATATAAAATTTATATTTACGTTAATTTATATAATTCGATAGCAATTGGTATGATGTTAAGTGGACTGTATTTCTGCAATATTTCTCACAAATCGATCCTTACACATTAGGGGGGTTTATATTAAATTTATATATATGCAGCCAATCAAACTACAGTATTAAACTACATATATTAGTATATAAAATTGGGGGTGCCTTATCTTATTGTACAGCAGGCTTAGTCCACCAGGTATAACTAGGATGTAGAGACCAAATTATCCTCGTGAGAGGCTAGCTTCCATCACCCAAGTAACTGATGCACCAAGATTAATTCTTGCTTCCTCTTCCTGGTCCTGTCAAAGGGCACTAGCTGTAAAGCCGGAATCCGAATATATGACAGCTTTATCAAAGAAAACACTGTATATTATTAGATAAGGACCAAGGCTTAATTACCTGTATTTAGAGGCTCTTTCTCGTGCTAACTGGTTCGCCCTTTATCTACCTAACATTAACTGGCCAGAAATGATTGGATAAATGGGTTTCGGTAAGACACTACCCTTGTATATGTTGACAGCGTGTTGATGATGGTTGAACACTAATTTGATCTCCATAACACTTCGTCCAAGAGAATTATAGGAGCTGAATTTGCTCCCCAGCGCCTCTTGTCTTAATAAACAATGGCAGACCTCCCTCCACTGACGCTCCTGGCTCACTTTGTCCAGATGTCAATATGTGGTAGAAGGGTCACATTTACTCTATTTTGATACTGATAATTAGGTTAATTCAAATGAGATGTTTTTATGATATTAAAAGTCCAAAGACTAATGTATTTAAGAATAATTCCCAACAGAATAGCTGGTGAATTGATAGTACTATGTGGCAATGATATCACGTTTTCTATTGACGGAAAATTCCACTACAAGCTACATTTTCTATGGGTAACTTGTGTATACAACACAACAGCAATATTATCTGCCTATTGTATGTTGTTACGGACCCGAGTCCAGCGTCCGAGCACGGAGCACTGACGACAATGCCATCTGCCAGTCTGCTCCCGAAACTCCCTCCAAATGGACGGCGCCATCTAGTGAGGACAGGATATACCGGCCGCAGGGGCTGGTTTCCCCATCTTGATCAGCTCGTGACATAGCCGCTGCTGACCTCTGGTGAAGTGACGCTTAGACAGCAACGCCAACTATGGAGTGGATAGGTGGGCGTTTGTGTCTAAGCCTGTAGTGAGGTGCCCTAGGGTGTCCCTAGTACTGATGACATATCTGATTACAGAGTCGACCTGGGACTGCTGTAATGGACAGTAGGGCAGTCTACCCAAGGCAGCCAAAGTCTCTCCACGTGTTTGCTGCAGAAGCTGTGAGCCACCCCCAGACATATACTGTTGAGTGTGTCAGCCTGCCTGTGACGTGGCAGTACCAGGAATCGTCGTATCTGGGGGGCTGGCTGGTGGAGGAGACTAGCCACTGTGGTGCGGAGAGGGGAGAGTAATCTGTGGAATCACACGAGGCTCCTGCCTAGGGCTCGCAACCCTAGTATTGGTCGTGGAGTGGCCTACGCAGCGGAGCTGATTGGAACCTGCCAGCTACAGGCTGGATTTGTGGTTGAAGGCCTCCACGACGGTGCACCCAGTGGGACTGTGATTTGGCTGGCCTGTGGCCAGGGTAGATTCGCCTAGAGAATCAAAGGATTCATCGTGAGGCCATGAGAAGAGAACCAGGGCTACTCATCTTGAGCACCGTGGAACATCCTGAGTCTTCGGAGGAAGACAAGTTATTGTATATAAGTGTAGTTATAGCCCCAGCGAGTGGCTGTGAGATATTTATTTATGGTGGTGGATAATATATATACATAAACCAGTGTAATTGTATCCCTTCCCCTTTAATTTACTTGCGTTACGGAAAACACCCCTTGAAAGCCACTACTAACTTGGGGCCGGATACCCTAACTCTAATAACATCAGAGAAGAACCCCAGTTGCGACCCAATAGGGCCGTAACATATGTAATATTATTAAATGGTGTCGGGTTTTCCGACACTGATGTTCCCATCAGAAAATTGGGAACATCAAGTGATCTGATGTTCCCATCACTGAAATATAAGAAAAACAGGTAAAATTGAAATGAAAATATGAAAAAATAAAAAAATAAACTACACTCATGAAATGAACGGTATGTTAAACAACACAGCTCAATTCCAACGCAATTCACACAAAATAATTATATCAAAATGAAAATAAATCAAAATCTTTGAAAATTCAATTTATCAATGTGATTAGAAACATTGAAATGGAATTGTAACATATTTACTATAGCATGTGTGTGTTGCTCCTACATGCAATAGATGGAACTTTTTTTTCAAGAAAAGCATGTGTTTACCTGTCACAGGTGTGGCATCTATACTTATACTTACGAAATGAACGGTATGGTAAACAACACAGCTCAATTCCAACACAGTCACACAAAATTATTCAATAAAAAATGCAATAAATCGAGATCTATGAAATTAAAATTTATCTATGCAATCGGAAACATTGAAATGGAATTCGTGAAATATTTAGGCATGCATGTTGGTATTATGTGCAACACATGGCGCTGTTTTTCAGAAACGCATGTGTTTACCTGTCTCGGGGGTGGCATCTATATAGTAGGTATATAAAAAGACGCGCCTATTCGAATGCAACGTTGTATCAAAATTTCAAAGCAATCGGTGAAGAACTTTCGGAGATTAGCAATTATGCACAAATGAACATTTCCATTTTTTTTATATAGATGATTATCATTCTTATTAATATATATTAAAGAAATATTTATATTTATCATTAAATGAACAAAACAATTTAAACGAAATAAATAGTGCCAGAGTTCATTTCATGTGGATTCCATCCCGTGGGAAGTAGTGGAACTGATATCCATACCTTGATCTGTATTGACCCCATACCCTATCCCGTGAGCTGCTGGTGACCCCATACCCCAACCCGTGAGCTGTTGGTGACCCCATACCCCAACCCGTGAGCTGTTGGTGACCCCATACCCCAACCCGTGAGCTGTTGGCGACCCCATACCCCAACCCGTGAGCTGTAGTTGACTCTATACCCTAACCCGTGAGCTGTAGGTGACCCTATACCTCAACCCGTGGGCTGTAGGTGACCCCATACCCTAACCCGTGAGCTGTAGGTGACCCCATACCCACACTCCTGAGCTGTAGGTGACCCTATACCTCAACCCGAGAGCTGTAGGTGACCCTATACCTCAACCCGTGAGCTGTAGGTGACCCTATACCTCAACCTGTGAGCTGTAGGTGACCCTATACCTCAACCCGTGAGCTGTAGGTGACCCTATACCTCAACCCGTGGGCTGTAGGTGACCCTATACCTCAACCCGTGGGCTGTAGGTGACCCTATACCTCAACCTGTGAGCTGTAGGTGACCCTATACCTCAACCCGTGAGCTGTAGGTGACCCTATACCTCAACCTGTGAGCTGTAGGTGACTCCATACCCCAACCATTGAGCTGTTGGTGACCCCATACCTCAACAAGTGAGCTGTAGGTGACCCCATACCTCAACCCGTGAGCTGTAGGTGACCCCAGCCCTCAACCCGTGAGCTGTAGGTGACCCCAGCCCTCATCCCGTGAGCTGTAGGTGACCCTATACCTCAACCCGTGAGCTGTAGGTGACCCCCATACTTCAACCCGTGAGCTTTAGTTAGTAGGGAGATTTAAGCCTACGAGGATGCACTCCACCTGGACAGCTGGTGCAAGAGGTGTTGCATCAGGTGTCCAGGTAGATAATTAATGCAACCTTGTAGGCGTAAAGGGTAAAAGTGGGTATGTAACCGCATGCTCCTCCCCTTTGGAGTTGAGAGAGCTATAGAGTCTGTTGAATAGTTGGAGGAGTTTAAGAACAAGAACCAGAACAAACATGTGGAAGAGATGTGGAGGATGTGTGTGTGTGTGTGTTAAGCCCAGCCCACGAGGTGTGTCTGAGGGAATGAGTGAAGTGGGAGGAGTTTGAGGGGCCCGGTGCATGAGCACCAAAACTTCCTCAAACTCAATTTTTTGTGCATAATCTTTATGATAAATGCTTCAACTTTTCCTAAAGGATAAACATCATACCATGAAGAGAAAAAAAGTTAAAAAAAATAAATTCACAACTTCAAATTAGTAACTAATATCTTAAAATGTCACCAATTGTTGTTTAATTCATTATGGTCTCAGATTGGCATATAACGTTCATATTCCTTGCAGAAAATTATTGTTTAAAAGTATAGTTTACTGTAAATCATTTTTTGAATGTGGCCATCCATGTATGTGTCAAATTAATACACAAAATACTTATAACTCCAAATATTATGGCATTATAACTAAACCAGTCTCCGTGGTGAAGTGGTAAGACACTCGCCTTGCGTTCCGCGAGCGCTTTGTCATGGGATCGTATCCTGGCCGGGGAGGATTGACTGGGCGCAAATCCATAACTGTAGCCTCTGCTTAACTCAACAGTAAAATGGGTACTTGGATGAAAAAACGATTCTTCGCGGCGGGGATCGTATTCCAGGGACCTGCCCGAAACGCTACGCGTACTAGTGGCTCTACAAGAATGTAACAACTCTTGTATATATCTCAAAAAAACAAAACAAAAAAAACGATGGCAAGGAAACCTTAGAACTAAGAACTTTGTACAT